>NC_057865.1:190473231-190779929 GCF_019393635.1 Dromiciops gliroides
CTGTTAAGACCAATGTGATTCATTTGAAAAAAAAGGTAGATCTTGGTTAGGGTCATCTGTGGTCACAGATCAGACAGAAAGGAAGCAGTGGATAAAGCACTGGGTCTGGAGTCAGGAAGACCTGAGTTCAAAACCAGCCATAGACACTTTCTAGTTATGTGACCCTAGGCAAGCACCTCGACCCTAGGTGCTTATGTCAGTTTAACCAATCATAAAATATGGATATTAGTACCTAGCTATCAGGGTTGTTGTGAGGATGAAATGAGATATCTGTTAAAAGTGCTTAGCTGGGCCAGCTAAGTGGCGCAGTGGATAGAGCACCGGCCCTGGAGTCAGGAGTACCTGAGTTCAAATCCGGCCTCAGACACTTAACACTTACTAGCTGTGTGACCCTGGGCAAGTCACTTAACCCCAATTGCCTTACTAAAAAGAAACAAACAAACAAAAAAAAGTGCTTAGCTGTGGAAATGTTTTGCATGACTCCACATGTAAAATCTACATCAAATTTCTTACTTTCTCAAGGAGGGGAAAGAAGGAAGGAAGAGAACTTGGAACTCAAATTTTAAAAATATTTTTTTTTAATTTTGTTTACATGTAATTGAGAAAAAATTCAAATAAACAACAACAAAAAAGAAAAAAATTAAGTGCTTAGAACAGTGCCTAGCACATGGTTGTTGTTGCTGTTCATCCTTCATTTTCGAAGAGCACCAATAACATCACAAGGTGATGTCTTGGCTTGTGCAGGTATTGAATTGAAATGAAGCAGAGTTACACACAATTGTCAGCTTCACTCTCTCTTTCAGAGTTATCAAAGTCCAGTGGCAAGACAAAAGTCAAGATGACCAGTGATGGCCCAGGATGCAATGGCTGACCTTGGCATCTTCAATGTCTGATCAAACTCTAAGCGCTCCACAGGGCCTGATTTAGCCACCTTCATGGACTTTGGAACAAATTGTGCTACTCTGCCCATTCTACCAGGGAAAGTCTTCACAGTCTTAGGATAGACATCACCCTAACTCACCAACAAGTTTGAGGCCTGTCAGTTACCCTCAACCTGATTTAGCTCATCTGCCACATGATTTTAACAGGTTGTGGCCACTGTGTATGACACAGCTTCTTGGAGCCACAGGTGAGAGATGGGTAAAATATGGATAACAAGGGTGGATAAGAAGGCCTGAAAAGGGCTCAAAAGCCCTCACACTAGAGGTGCTAATCCTCCATGAACATCCCATAGACCTCCCCTCCCTTGGAAAACCTGAACACTTGACCTTTATTCTATTAGCAACACCATACCCTAAATTCATTAGCCCAAATGTAGTAAGACTATAATCTTGTAGTAAATAGGGGACTGGAAATGAGTTTATCAAATTTCCCTTGTTCATTGTTCAGCAGAAAACTACACACAGACTAGGAATGAATAAATGCTTCTTGGGATCATAGATCTTGATCTTAAAGGAACGTCAAAGTCCATTTGGTCAACCACCTTTGTTTTACAGACAATGCCAAGTCACTTTTCCAAGGTTACAAAGATAGTGAGTAATTAAGGTCTCCTGACTCCAAAGTCACTTTCCATTCCACTAAGATAAAAGAGCAAAAGATTTTTTAAAATCAAAAGAGAAATGATTGAGGTTGGTACTTACATCTCCATCAAACAGTTCGATCTCTCCCTCCTCAAACAGAATGGTGATCCGCTTACTGCACTTCACTGAGGAGAAACTGCAGTCTTCATTCTCCACTAGGATCCGAAAGGTTCCAGGGTTGTTGCCACAGTGG
Source organism: Dromiciops gliroides (assembly GCF_019393635.1). Lineage (NCBI taxonomy): Eukaryota > Metazoa > Chordata > Mammalia > Microbiotheria > Microbiotheriidae > Dromiciops > Dromiciops gliroides. Next base: position 190,475,005 of record NC_057865.1, read on the forward strand.
TCCTAGGGAGCATGGGAAATAATAAGAGCTCAACTTTTGGGGAGCCTTTTAGGGTTTATAAAATACTTTTCCCACAACAATTCTGTGAAGTAGATGCAGGTATACCCCCATGTTACAGATGAGGAAACTGAAAGGAAGAGAGGTTAAGTGACTTGCCCAGGTACATAGTAAATATCAGAATGAGAATCTGAACCAAGATCTGCTAACTTGAACACCAGTGCCATTTTGATTTGAAGAAAGTGTCCATCTCCCTCTTAGTTCCCACGACTATACTTCCTTCCTCTGACCATAAATCAGAAGATTCATGTGCAGATTATTCAGAGGTCTTTATGAATAGTAACAGCTGTGTGCGTGCATGCGTGTGTGTGTGTGTGTGTGTGTGTGTGTGTGTGTGGCGAGGCAGTAAAGACTTTATAGGTTTAATATATTTTGGTGTCATCCATAGGCTACTAGATATATTAAGACAAGCTTGTGCAATAAAGGAATGGAGTGTATTGTTTGTTTGATACATCTGTCTTTTTTTCTTTGAGTGATACCTACAAAAAGAGCAGCTAAGTGGCACAGAGGATAGAGTGCTGCACCTAGAGACAGGAAGACACCTCTTCCTGAGTTAAAATCCAGTCTCAGACCCTTACTTGTTGTGTGACCCTGGGCAAGTCACCTCACCCTGTTTGCCTCAGTTTCCTCATCTGCAAAATGAGCTGGAAAAGGAAATGACAAACCACTCTAGTATCTTTGCCAAGAAAACCCCAAATGGGGTCACAAAGAGTTGGATATGACTGAAAAGAAACTAAACAACAAGTGAACCAAAAGTTACCTTTGATAGGTACCTATTAACACAGTGTCTAAAATAATCTAACTACCTCTCTTAGCTATGAAGTATTTCAATCTTTGGGTCCAAGGTTGATTTGTGGTGCTTCCTTCAGCCCATCTCAATATTACTTCTGTTCCCAAGGACAAAAGCAATGAGAACAAATTTGTTTAAAGTTCCTCAAGAGAAAGTTATCTCACCACTATTATAGCGAAGCCTACCTTTCCTCCATGATTGCCTAAGATTCATAGGAATTTATGTCAAGGTCAAAGTAAAAGGAGAAGTTATCAACCCTCCACTCACTAGATAAGATTCTTAGGGCTCTTCTCACCTCACGGGGCAATGTTAGTGTTTCTGTTCCCCAGATCCCACCCCTCCTTCTCCATCCCCCCATGCCAAATATGCTGTGTTGAAAAGGAAATTTTTGGAAGGAACTAAAGAATCTTAGAATGGTAACAACTTACTGGGGTCATCTCATTTGTCCCTCTGCCTTCAGGGTGGACTATGTCAAGTCATTTGTAGAAACAAAAAGCATCTTTGAGTCATACACATTCCCAGGAAAATGTTGTTCACTTGTTTCAGTCATGTCCGACTCTTCACAACCCTATTTGGGATTTCCTTCACAAAAATATTCAAGTGGCTTGCCATTTCCTTCTCCAGCTCATTTTGTAGATGAGGAAACTAAAGCAAACAGGATGAAGTGACTTGCCCAGGGTCACACAGCTTTTAAGTGACTGAGGCCGGATTTGAACTCAGGTCTCCCTAACTCCAAGCTCTGTGTTCTATCCACTATGCCACATAGCTGTCATATCTTGCAATATGAAGCCATATTAACCATATCTTACAGATGAGCAAACAGATTCATTACAGCTTGCCTACATTCACCCAGGTGATATCAGAGCTGGAATTCAATCCCATGTTTTCTAAAAGTTAAATGCTCTTTCCAACACACTACATTGTTTGTCAAGGTTCCCTCCTCAAGAGATGGAAAATGGACCAGTACAAACCAGGCCATAGGATCTCTCTCTGCAGAGAGCAGCTCATGATCCTACATGAAAAGCCCTAAAATTACAAGAAGCACTTGCCTCTCAATTTGCACCCACAAACAAATATTCCTTTGTCAAGCCTAGTTCTTACCTGCACCAGAACATACTGGCATTTGCCTGGGAAGGTGTATTTGAGGCCATCGAAGGTCAGGTAATGGGCCATGCCGATCACTGAGCAGGTGGCATCGCACACCATGTCCGTACAGTCCCATTTTCTATTACGGCACACACTTGGGAGAAAAGGGAAAACAGAGGCAGCCCAGTGAAGTGAGAAACAACATAATGGAGCAGAGGGAGTGCTGGCGCTAGAGTTAGGAGGTCTTTGTTCAAATCCTATCTCTGACATTTACTAGCCACATAACCACAGGTTAATCAGTTCACCTTTTTCAGACCTTTATTTTCCTCGTGTGTAAAATGGGGCTAATAATCTTTGTACAACCTACCTCATGGGGCTATTGTGAAAAAAAAAATGCTCTGGGAACCTTCATAGGCACCCAGACCAGGAAGGCATATCAGAAGCCTCCTCGTTTTACAGATAGAGAAACTGAGCCCCAGAGTGGTTGTGACTTGCCCAAGATTATTCCAGTAGTAAATATCAGAGTTAAGGTTTCAACCCAAGTCCTTTGCCTCCAGAGCCACTGCTTTTTCTATCCCATCTTAAAGTGCTATGCAAATTATTATTCTAGCAGAATGTTGTTTTTTTTTAATAGGGGATAGTCATCTTTCATATTTGCATCCATAGCCTTAGCAGAGAGCCTCATCCTGGGTAATATAGTACATAAAGCACTGGGCCTGGTGTCAGTAAGATCTGAGTTCAGATCCAGCCTCAGATACTAGCTATGTGATGCTGGGCAATTCAATTAACCTCTCTGGATCTTGGTTTCCTCATCTGTACAATGAGAGGGTTGAATGTGATGGCCCCTAAAGTCCCTTTCAGCTCTAAGTCTATGATCCTATGTCATAAAGGCCATGAGTATGGCATCAACGGCTTTAAATCTAAAGGGATTTGTCTTCTGCCATTAAACTTTCCCAAGGCAATTTCTCCCAGCCTACCGCAGTCCCTATAAATTAAATGAATATCAGAAAGGCCTCAGACCTAGGGAAAGAAAAAGCAACACTAGAATCCTCCTTGAAATTGTAGTCACAGCCTCTCTGGGCCACCTCCCCATTGATGCTTAACACTCTCCAGAAGCTGACAGTGAAATGTATACAACCGGAGATGAGAGAAGCTTCAGAGAGGAAAGACCTCCAGCTCTCCTAAGGAATTATTCACTGTCCCTTTTTCGAGCCCAAAGCTCTCCATGGGGAAGGCCTTTCATCATGTACTGAGGGTGTAGAAGGCCAAAGAGAACTGTGAAAGGAACCAAGGACTGGAAGCTGGAACACCTGGTTCTATTCCCACTTTGGCCATAAACTTGATGGTTCCTTGTTGAGCAAATCATTTCACTTTCCTTGACCGCTCTATCCCTGTGGACACCATAACTCTTAGGATGATACTCACAAGATCAAGCATGCAAAAACACTGATGACAATGACTCTTCAGTACTTCAAGGATATATGGCTTCTTCATCAACTATCATTTCTGCATCGATGATGCAAAGGGCAGCCCCAGACCACACTTGAGTAGACGGCCTGGTCACCAAAAATCTATGTCCTCCAGAGCCTCTCCCTCAGGTCAGGAGCCTCTCTGAACTTATGTGGGTCTTTGGACAAGAACCACATCAGGCCAGATGCATTTGAGGCCTTTCCAGACTGGGAAGACCTGTCAGAGGTCTTCTCCAGCATAGATTTAGAGAGGCTAGGATTACCTCCACTGCACAATAAGGCATTGGAATGGATATTTAGACTAGGTCTTTCCAAACCTGGGATAATGGAGGCCCTGAACATGCATAGACCCCACTGTTTTCTTGGCTAATGCAACTCCTTCATACAGAGGATGTGAGAGAGCTTTCATCTGGGAGAATCATGATCATGTGTAAGAAAAGAACACAGGAGAGACTGTGGAGTATGTGGAAACATTCTGTAGCTGGTTCTGGTTGGCTAAATATATGGAAGAGAGGAAACTCATCGATTGGCTGTGGATGCATTCAAAACCTGGCTTTGCCTACTTTCTCTTGGGCCTCGTTTGTTCTTGGGAGATCTGAGGAAACTTTTCTACATGATGCCCAGCGAAAGGGGCAAAATCTCTGCCCTTCACCTTGGGAGTTTAGACATATCAGGAGAAAGAATCACAGAAATCTGGGCATCAGAGTCCAGGCAAAGGGCTGTGGTCAATCTAGCCATCAATACTCCCATGGAGCATTGGAACAACCTTTGGGTTGACTTTTGGGGATCTAGCCCAGCAGTAGCTAAGGAAAGAACTTGTCAAGTAGAGAGGCTACCTTTGGAAAGCTACTTGAAAGGATCAATGCTAGGAATGAATTGAGATAAGTTTTAAACTGACTCCCCCCAAAGACAGAGGGGAAAGGGGTTTAGGGGGAGAGTGTGTCCTTGAATTGTGAGGGAAAATGCTTTTTAATTGTTATAACACCTTTGAAGTAAATATCCCTTGTAAAAGTTCATTTATACTTAAATTATCTTAATTTTTGATGGAATAGGTGTACTAGCCCTTCTAACAACGGGGGCAAACACAACTGATGAGGTCTCAAGGCAATAGCAGAAGAGAAGGGAGAGTCCAATTCCTCAGTAGGCCCCTCTGGATGCTGAAAAGTGATCTACCAGGACCAGCTTTAAGAGACAAAGTCAGAGCACATGTACTTCACCAGAGGCCTGTGATATTTAGAGGTAATGAGGTATTCCTTAACAGTCTCTTGCCCTTTTATGGGTGATGAATCAGAGTCATAGAGAGGAGGAAAGATTTGCCTAAATTCCTACCATAGGAAGGTAGGAAGTTCCTGCTTGTCCCAACTCTCCTTCTTTTCAATTGTCACCACGATGCTTCCCATTTCTTCTCCCCTCCCATCCCCATTTATCTTCATTCCCTAAAGCCCCTTTCTCACACTCTCCGGTCTCCCTTATCCCCAGACTATACCTTACCAAGTATTACAGTCTATCTTCACTGTTTCTCCTGGGGCATATTCTTTGCCCTTGTGGAAGCAGGGACATCTTTCTAGGGCGACACATCTGTTTCCATGGCGGACCTAAAAGAGACAGAACCCAAAGGCTCTTGGTGGTTGACAATGACTCACCTGAAACCTCACCATGGTAGAATATGCCGCTAACCAATGCTGGAGCTGTGATAATGATGTAGCCTTGGTTTGGGGTGATATCAACTAAAGAAGGGGTACTAATTCAAGACTGGGAACTTTTAAAATAAAAATATAGGTTTATTCTAGCCATAGATTTCTCCACTCTAGGAATTGGATCTCAATCCTAGAATGAGGGGATAAGTGTACAAAAGGGTTTAGAATAAGGAGCCATTTCTCTGGGGAACCTGTGCTGGAGAATGGAATCAACACACACACACACACACACACACACACACACACACACACACACACACACCTCCCCCCAGACACATATACTTACCTCAGGATCAATAAGGTTAGGTCCCAACCCCCAAGAATTCAAGTCCAGACCAGGACAGATCACAGAGCCATAGACCAGAATCATAGCCTCCTAGAAAGTCACTGGAGGTCTTCATTTGGAGCTAGATGACCACTTCAGTTTGGGGTTACTTTCATCTTTCTTTTTAAATAGTATTTTGGGATTTGGGATTTTTTTAAGTTTTAAGTTCTAAATTCTATCCCTCCCTCCCTATACTCCCTAGCAATACAGTGATCCAAGACAATCCCGAAGGACTCATGATAAAATATGCTAGCCATCCCCAGGAAAAGAACTTATATTATCCAAATACAGACTGAAACAGATTATGGTTCTTTTGGTGTTGTTGTTGTGGTTGTTGTTCACGTATTCTTGTACAAAATGACTAATATGAAAATGTTTTACATAATTGCTCATGTATAACCAAATCTAGCAATCATATAGCATCTACTATGTGTCAGACACTGTGCCAAATGCTTTATAAATAGTATCTCAATTGATCCTTACAACAAACCCTGGGAGGTGGGTCTTATTATTTTGTAGGTGAGGAAACCAAAGCAAATAGAGGTTAAGTGACTTGCTGGTGGTCACATTGCTAGTGTTTGCAGACAGATTTTAAATCAGATTTTCCTGATTCCAGTCCCAGCTCCATCTACTATGCCACCAAGCTGCCTCTGAGATGTAGGAGCCAGCAGGAAACTTCAAAGTCATCTAGGCTATGACCTTCAGTGCATCATTTCACCATCTTGAGCTATCTAATTACCCCTCATTTTACAAATGTAGTGACATAAGTCCAGAGAAATGAAACTAGAAGACACTGGTCTAGATTCCAAATCTCCTGACTCCTAGTCTCTTAGGCTAGCATTCTTTTCATGCCAATAAAAGCACTACATAAATGTGTTAGTATGGTTATCATTATCATTATGTTTAATTAAACCACCCTGCCTCAGTTCCCTGAGAGTCCATTTGGTTTCTGAGGCTATCTCCCTCCCCACTCCAAATGCACAACTAATGATCACATTTAGTTCTGGATCATTAGTCACCCAGTCTTCTTTTCACTATTCCCATCAAGTCAGTCCAGTCAAGCCCCTATTAACAAGAAAGATGTTTGCTAATAATTTCACTTCACTGTGAGAGAAATCATCATTCTACTAGGACCGGGATGTCTTCTAGAATATGGATATTTTTATAACCAAAGCTTACTTTTAAATAATATATTAAAGCCTACAAAGCTCACAACAGCCTATGCATGAAAAAGGATAATTTTTGCATTTTGCAGATGAAGAAACAAAAGCTCAGAAGCAGCACTGAGAATGTGAATTTGGGTGACTAGAAGGAAGAAAGTGTCCTTGGCAGAAATAGAGCTACCCCTTCTCCTGCTATACTCTCCCAATTGGACCTCTAGCTCCTACCCTGGGGCCATGTTGATTGATGGAAGCTCTGATTATATCGAGCCAGTCCTAGTCACCCATATTACTGCTGTGCCACTAATGCTCATGTTCTTCCCCTCAGCTTTATGTCCCAACACACACACACACACACACACACACACACACACACACACACACACACACACACACACCCTTCTATTTCTTCTGGAAAGGAAACATCATTCAATTGTTTTAAGGCTCCACTGACCATGCCTATGACTTCCTCCTTCCCTAGCCACCATTTTTTGTTTCCCCATTAAAATAAGCTCTTTGAGGGTAAGGATTGTCTCTCTTGTTAAGGGCTAAAATTCTAGCTAGTCTGTCTAAAATATCTAATGAGTGGTCGCCAATAAATTATAAGCTTTAGCAAGAGTTAGGCTTTTAAGCATTTATTAAGGAGAATAAGAATTTGGTAAAGAGAGAGAGAAAGGCCTACATTCATCTATCTATTAAAGGGAGAGCACATTTCTTGCTCCGCTCTCCACCAGAGTCCAAAGGAAAGAGAGCGAGACAGAGCTCCCGGCTCCCCCTTCCTCCTCCCACCAGCAAACGTCACTTCCTGACGCCAAAGAAAAGACACATGGCCTTGCCCTCAAAGACCTTCCTTTCATGGTGGAGCTTTTCTACAATAAGTCTCCAGCAGGTGGCATCATTCCAATCATTACACTCTTTTTTATTAGTATCCCCAGGGTTTCGTTCCATGCCTGGCACATACTAAGCCTTTAATAAATGTTGTGTCATTCATTCATTGAAGTTCAGAACAGAGGTGAACCTTTGGAGGAAGGTGATGAGTAAAAATTGATAATAATAACAATAACAAAAGAAAGGTGATGAGTCTTGTTTGGGGCACATTGAGATTGAGATGGCTCCAGAACATCTATTTGTAAATGTCTAATATGCAGCTAGTGATATATGACTGATGCTCAAGAGAGGAACTAGGGTTAGATTATGAATTACAGGTGATCCCACTTTCCTCTCTCAAAGGCATTTGTCTTTTAAAAGATCATGGTGATTAACCTAAGTGAATCTCCTATTGGCATGATTTCTGTCAATTTGATAAAGAAGGAACTTCAGAAGGTATGGAAATTCTCTACTGTAATGGGGGTCTTGGCCAGTGGGAGTCCCATTCTCAAAGCACGTTCAGCTCTGCCTGCTGCTTGCTGCCAACTCTTGTGGCAGGAAGTCCGGATTTAGAAAGGCTGGGACCAGGGGCCACTCCTGATTCAGGAGCATGCACATGTATTCTGTTTGCATGTCCCTCACCACATTCAAAAAGAAGAACTTTTTGATTGTCCACTGAGTCAAAAGTCACCAACAGTCTAGTATTTTCTCTTTAGTGCCTGTGGCTGTGTTTGATAGCTCTGGAAAACCTGAATTATTCAATGTGAGGCAAGCTGAGCTAAGGATCCCCAGAGCTTTATGAAGGCTACTGAAGTGTTACTTAAACCATACAACTTAGGGTACACATACTCCTACCTAATGCAAGGCAAGGTCTACCTGGGCCCCCCCATATTTACTCTCTGATGAAAAGGAATCCCACAGCTAACCCGCTCTTCAGATAACTGGGTCAGAGAAGAGGAAGAGAAAGAACAGGAGAAGAGAAGGTGAAAGGAAGTCTAAGACAAAGGGGGAAAGGTTCCAGAAATATAAAAAATATACTAGCAACCACTAGTAGCAAAGAACTAGAAGGAAAGTGAGTACCTATTGATTGGAGAATGAAGAAAGAAGTTGTGATATATGAATACAATGAAATATTATTGCACACTTAAAAAAAAGACAAATAAGAAGAGAAATTTGGGAATATTTAAATGAACTGATGTATAACGACCATATAATGCAAAAGAAAACAACAAGCAAAGTCTTCTAAACAATGAAATGACCAATCCAGACTTCAGAAGACTAACAGTGAAACAGGCCCTCTGCTCCCTAGTAGAAAGCAGGTAGACTCTTGAGGAATACATTTTTCAGATATGACTAATGTGTTGATTTGTTTTGTTTACCTGTACCTATTCATATAGAAGGGCTTCTGTTGGGAGAGGAAGGAGTTACTAGGTAGTTCTAGAGATGCAAAAAAGAGCATCACTAAGACATTTTAAAAGAAGAGATAAAATAATACGCTCATTTTAAAATAAATAGTAGAAAAGAAAAAATGGAAAGAAAGGAGAATGGTATAATAAAAGATCCTAGAGCTTTTGCTTTCTTTTTGGAAAGGAGAAACATAATGAGTTATGTTTTGAACATGTTGAGTTTGAGATACCTATGAAACATTCAATCTGAGATGTCTAAGAGGTGATTCAGGCCTGAAGCTCAGGAGAGAAATTGAAAGAAGTAAGGAAGTTAGAAGGATAGGTGGGTTTGAGGAGAAAGATAATGAGTTTAGTTTTAGAACAGGTTGAGTTGGAGGTATCTATGGGACCTCCAGTTTGAGATGTCCAATAAGCAGCTGGAGACGGGAGACCACAAATCAGGAGAGAAGGTAGGGCTGGATAAATAGAATCATCTGCATAGGGACAATCACTGAAGTCATAGGAATTACAGAGATTTACCAAGTAAGATAATATCATTGGAAAAGAGACAAGATACAGAAAAGGGTACTGGGGAGTGATTAGACAGTTAAAAGGAAAAGCAGTAGAGAAAAGGGTATCAAGAAGAAAGTGAGGGGCAGCTAGGTGGCGCAGTGGATAGAGCACCGGCCCTGGAGTCAAGAGTACCTGAGTTCAAATCCGGCCTCAGACACTTAACACTTACTACCTGTGTGACCCTGGGCAAGTCACTTAACCCCAATTGCCTCACTAAAAAAAAAAAAGAGAGAGAGAGAGAGAGAGTGATTGGGGCAGCTAGGTGGTACAGTGGATAGAGCACTGGCCCTGGATTCAGGAGGACCTGAGTTCAAATCTGACCTCAGACACTTGACACTTACTAGCTGTGTGACCCTGGGCAAGTCACTTAACCCCAATTGCCTCACTAAAAAAAAAAAAGTAAGAAGAGAGTGATTAAGAGTGTCAAAGACTTCAGAGAGCTCAAGAAGGATGAGGATTGAGAAAAAACCATTAAATCTGGCAATTAAGAGATAATTGGTGATGTTGGATAGAGTCATTTCAGTTGAATGATGAGGTTGGAAGCCAGACTGCAAAAGGTTTAAAACTGAATAAGAGGAGAATAAATAAAAGTAGCTAGTTTTGCCAGTTTTATCAAAGATTTAACCAAGAAGAGGTAGCAAGTACTCTGATCAAGAAGATAAGGATGCAAGATTACTCCAAAGGACTCATGATGAAAAATGCTATCTGCCTCCAGAAGAGAGAACTGATAAATTCTGAGTGAAGATTGAAGCATACTTTTTTTAACTTTCTTTATTTTTCTTCCTTTTTTTCCCTTTTTTTCCAGTGTGGTTAATATGGAAATATGTTTTACATGACTTCACATGTATAATTTATATCATATTGCTTGCTTTCTCAATGGGTGGTTGGGACAGGAGGGAAGGAAGGAATTTAGAACTCAAAAAAATTTTGATGAATGTCAAAAATAAGAGGAAAACAATTAGAAAGGAGAGGTAACAGGCATGATTAGAACAAGTAAAAACGTTTTTAAAGATGAGGGAGACATGCATGAGTTGGTAGGCAGCAGGGAAGGAGTCAGAAAATAAGAAGAGATTAGAGAGTGGGAATGATAGTGAGGAATATGGAACTAGTTGGGGATAACTTGGACTATTGAAATTTTTTTGATAGCCATAACATATACCATCAGTAATAAGCATTTCATCTTCAATCAAAAAATATTGGCCAAACTGTCCAAATATCATGTATTTGACAAATGGAATTTGAATTAAGTCCTTAGTTTTAGTGATGTCTTTGTGAACTATATTGCATAATTCATATAAGTCACTTAACCTCTCTAAGCCTCAGTTTCCCCAGATTCAAAATGAGGGGAACTGGCCTAAGTGGTGTCCAAGATCCCTCGAAGATTTGAATATTCTGCTAGCGATAACTAACTTAGCCAGCTATACTCTGTCACCACCCTGTGGCGGAAACAGGTAATATTGGGAGGCCAAAGAACAAAAATTGATTGGTTCAGGAGTTTGCTTTGATTCAACTCAAAGGGCCATTTTTAAGAACCTTCTCTGTGCTGGATGTTGGGGATAGAAAAACAAAAACAAAAACAGTCCTTGCCCTCAAGTAGCTTACATTCTACTGGAGAGAAATAACATGTACACAAGAAATATAAAAGAAACCCAAAGTGACAATACAAAATAATTTGTTGTTGTTCAGTCATTTCAGACATGCCTGATTCTTCGTGATCCCATTTTGGGGTCTTCTTGGCAAAGATACTAGAGTGGACTGCCATTTCCTTCTCCAGCTCATTTTACAGATGAGGAAACTGCTGCAGAGTGAAATGACTTGACCAGGGTCACACAGATAGTAAGTGTCTGAGGCTAGATTTGAACTCTGGAAGAGTTTGGGAAGTACACTCAAAAACAAAATTCTGATAACACAAAAGATCCCAGTGAAATAGAAAATGGAAAACTGTTTATAGAGATCATTTTGTATGCGCAGGGAACACAGTAAACATCTTTTGTAAAGGCAAATAAATAGGAGATAAAGGCCAAAGCAGGTGACTAAGCAGGAACACTAGAAATGATCACAGATGCAATGAGATAATGTCAGGTATCCTAAATCTCACAGGAAGCCAAAGCTGGTGCTGAGTGTGATAAAAAGTGGTTTGTGGTGTTGTTTTGGCTTGGGGTTTTGCTATAGTCAAGATACATAGGACAAAAATAGAGGACACGGTGAAGATAAAAGACTTGACCTCACTTCTATTTTCTTCACCAAGGAAAACACTCCTTAGAATATAGGAAAAAAATGCTTAATGGGGGATGGAAGCCAAGATAAGTGAGGAGATAACAAGAGAGCATCTAGCTGTTTTCAATGAGATTGATTAATTCACCAGACTTAAGGAAGCCCTATGGTACAAAAGATACTGATGGCTGTGTTTGCTGAACGACTGCGGGTGATCTTGAAAAAATCATGGAGAATGAAGGAAATGCCACAAGACAAGGAATGGGTAGACATCCCAATTTTTCAAAAATGGAAATAAGATGTATTCTTAAAACTGTGAGACAGGGTACTTGGGGCAGTGAAAACAAGACTCAAGAAAGAGTGACATTGTTTGGGGGGGGTAGGGGGGGCTGAATGCTGATGTAATTGGGAAGAAGTGATTTGGATCAGGGTCCAAAGCTGAGGGATCCAATTAAAATTTGGGAAGCAGAAATCTTGAGAAATATTCCAGCATAGACTATTTGCCTAAAACTCCACCCCCCCATCTTCTTTTTATTCTAGAAGTCTTAGTGCTCCATTCCTGGCTGGTACTAATGTTCAGACAGAACCGAGAAATGGTCTCGAGACTATCAGCTGGGCTCAAATTGGAGGTTTCCATTGTGGCCACAATTCCAGCTGGGAACACATGACTTGTACTACAGTCACCATCCTACTCGTGCTTAAAGAATTACTTTCAGGGCAGCTAGGTGGATAAAGCACCAGCCCTGGATTCAGGAGCACCTGTGTTCAAATCTGGCTTCAGACACTTCACATTTACTATCTGTGTGGCCCTGGGCAAGTCACTTAACCCTCATTGCCCCACCAAAAAAAAAATTACTTTGCCTTTATTACTCTGGTTAATTCAATCAAAGCAAATTACAACATTAGCCTTGTCTTCTAATGATGAAAACAAACAATGATCCAATCTGTAACAACATGGACACCCACTGAGTATATTATAGCTACCTGTTGCTGGTGTACAAATCTCCCAGTTATCTGACATCTCTGAATCCATGCCAAGGACAAGGAATCCCCAGCCTACATCTTCATTTTATTCTTTTAGACCAGCTATCCACTCAGGATTAGGAATAATAAAATTATCATTGTGCTTATTAATATTTAATTACATTTATTCTCATTTGTCCCCACCAAAAAAACAAACAAACGACCTCATTGAGATTCATTCTGAAGGAGCCAGGATTCTTGGTTCCTATTCCAATATTCCATTAATCCAATATCCCAAATGATGCTTTAAAACCTCTTTCCTCTCTCCAAGCCGCATTTCCCTCCTCATATGGAAAGAACCATATCTTCTAGGGATTGTGTGAGAAGGAATAAAGCCATACTTAATAAGGACGTTAAGCCCTCAAGGCCAGATGCTAAAGGTAGCACGGAGCTCCTTGTCACCCAAGCCCCCACTTCATTTTTCTGTTTCTTTCACAGACCTGAGGCCTTCAGTCTGGACTGCAGAATATAAACACTTGAGGTCTTTGTACCAGGCAGCATCTAGCACAGTGCTTCACACATAGTGTCCAATAACACCTGTTAGATTTAATTTCATTGAAGTGCCACCCACTCTAAATGCCTTATATAAGGAATCAAAAACAAGGCTTCCTTTGGGCACCACAGGTAGTGGGCAAGTTCTATAAACATCATATTGCCCCCTGAAACTATTTCCGTTAAGTTTTCAGTCTTTTCAGAGGCCTTGTAGGGGACTATAACTCGGTGGAGAATTGGCAAGAAGTATTCCCTAGTGACTCCCCTGGCAAGTTCAGAAGGGTTGGGAAGTGGGAGGCATGGAACTCTTTGCAAGCCCTAAATTTCATTCTTCCTTTCAAAACCTACTTTACAAAATTCTAGTGGCAGATAACTGCGTGGCTAGGAATTATTAAAAGCCCAAGATAGTTTGGTGGGGCCCTCCCTTTCAAATCCCCAGGCATGCATCCGCTACTTCTATGCTGTAAACAAATAGCATCAGTGACATCACACAGGAGAGAAAAATCCAGGGAAATTGATCAGGAGCTCTTTGAGAACAAGAATCATTTCCTATTTATCTTTTTATATTCTCAGCACTTAGCAATCAAGCTTCATACAGAATCAGTGACAACAGTGTGCTTGGTGATGAGGGAGATGAAAGTTTAGATTAGATAAGATATAGTCCAAGACCTGTATGTTATCAAAACTTAATGGAAGAAGTGGATAAGACACAAACAGAGATAACCACGATAAGCAACCTTACATAAATGCACCAGAGAACTGCAAAGAAAGATGTGGTCTAAGGGGGAAAGTGATTGCTGATAGGACAGGGGTATGAATGAGGGGAGGCCGACTGCAAGGACAAGGTAGACTCTGAGTTGGACTTAAAAACTAGGAAGGAGGGCAGATAGGTGGCGTAGTATATAAAGCACCAGTCCTGGATTCAGGAGGACCTGAGTTCAAATCCAGCCTCAGATGCTTGACATTTACTAGCTGTGTGACCTTGGGCAAGTCACTTAACCCTCATTGCCCCACACAAAACACACGCACACACACAAACTAGGAAGGAATCCAACAAGTGAAGAAAGAGTGAGAGTATTGAAGCATAGAAAACAGTATTAACAAAAGCATAGAGGCCAGAAAGCTCAGGCCATGTTGTTAATTTTTTTCAAAAATCTACTTTAGGGGCAGCTGGGTGGTTCAGTGGATAAAGCACTGGCCCTGGATTCAGAAGTACCTGAGTTCAAATCCAGCCTCAGACACTTGACACTTACTAGCTGTGTGACCCTGGGCAAGTCACTTAACCCCCATTGCCCCGCACCAAAAAAAAAAAAGGAAAAGGAAAAAAAAAATCTACTTTAGGGATAAAGAGCGGCAAAAGAAGGAAGTACAGAGTGGGAGAGGGGACAGACAGGAGCAAATCCCTTTTGAAGAGTGATAGGATGAAAGAAGATGGATAATAGAATAAATATCATGGGGAAGGGAATAGGATGGAAGGGAAACAGTTAACAATAGTAATTATGAAAAAGAGAAAAGGGGGGAAAATTGTACAAAAAATATTTATAGCAACTCTTGGTGGAGGCTAAGAATTGAGAAACAAGGGAATGTCCATCAATTGAGGAATGATGGAAAAGGCTGTGCTATATGGTCTTGTGCTACAGGAAATGACAAACAGGATGATCCCCGAAAAACCTGGAAAGACTAATGAACACCGATGTATAGTGAAGTGAGCAGAGCTGGGAGGACATTGTGTGTAGTGACAGCAGTGTTGTTCAATGAGCAATTGTGAATGACTTAACTACTCTCAGCAGTGCAATGATCCAAGACAATCCCAAGGAACTAATGAGGAAGCTTACTATGCACCCCTATAGAAAGAACTGATAAAAAGAACACTTGTGAATTTTACATATATAACCTGGTTGCGATCTTGTGGAGGAGGGAGGAAATGGAGGGAAGGAAGGAGAAAAATTTGGAATTCTAAATCTTATGAAAATGAATGTTGAAAACTACCCTTACATGTAACTGGAAAATAAAATAATTTTTTTTTGCTGGGAAAAAAAATCCACTTTAGAGCCTGCAACTGAGCCACAAAAGAATGCAGGGAACTAATAAATATAAGGCTGGAAATAGTGTAACCAGATTATGGAAGGCCTTGAATGCCCAATAAGAAAGTATAAAATTCACTTAGTAAACAATAGGAAGCCACCCAAAATTTTTTTGAGCAGAGAATTGACATGAATTGACCTACAAATAAAGAAAGATTATTCTGGTAGTGGCATTAAGGATAGAAGGGCAGCTAGGTGGCACAGTATATAAAGCACCCAGGCTGGAGTCAGAAAAACTCATCTTCCTAAGTTCAAATCTGGCCTCAGACACTTAGTAGCTGTGTGACCCTGGGCAAGTCACTTCACCCTGTTTGTATCAGTTTTCTTATCTGTAAAATGATCTGGAGAAGGAAATGGCAAATCACTCCAGTATCATTGCCAAGAAAATCCCAAATGGGGTCATGAAGACTCAGATACAACCGAAAAACATGAAAGATAGGGCAGAACGGGTAGAGAGTAAAGACAAGAAGACCTGTTAGGATGCTCCTTCATTAATCCTGGGAAGTGGAAAATTGGGCTCATGTTAGGATGGAAGCCAAGAGAGTAGAGGAGATAAGAGAGGGATAGAGGTGGGAAATGGTGAAAAGGAAAATTTGACAGGACTTGGTAACTGAGTAAATATAAGGGAAGGGAAGGATGGCACCAGTTTTCCAACTGGTATAAAAGGTGAATGGTTGTCACTAATAAGCATTGTGAAGTCAGGAGCCTGGAACAGGTTTAGAAGGAAAGATAATAAACTCAATTTCGAAAACCTTGAGGTCTTATAAAAACAAATGTTGAAAACTATCTCTACATAGATACTAGAAAATAATAAAATACTTTATGATTAAAAAAAGAAAAAAAAGAAAAGTTTTTGTTGTTGTTGTTTTTTCAGGGCAATGAGGGTTAAGTGACTTGCCCAGGGTCACACAGCTAGTAAGTGTCAAGTGTCTGAGGTCAGATTTGAACTCAGGTCCTCCTGAATCCAGGGCTGGTGCTTTATCCATTGTGCCACCTAGCTGCCCCCAAAAAAGAAAATCTTGAGGTATTCTGAAGTTTAAGGTGCTGGTGATACATTATTGGAATTCAGAAGAGATTTCAGAGCTATAAATAAAGAATAAGGAGTGACCTGAATAAGGGTGTAAAGCCAGGGCTGTGAATGAGATTTCCAAGGTAGAGGGGGGAAAAGAGTCTAAGGATGTCATCATCTTAAGAAATGTCCCTATACCGTATTTAAGAAGAAAATGTAAAAATAAAGAAAAGACAGAGAAAGACTGCTTAGAAAGATAGGAGAATCGAGAGCCAGAATCAATACTCTGAAGTCTAAGTGCCTAATAGGAAGAAGTTGTCAACTATATCAAATGTTGGCTTTTTCTGTCTTGGTGAGGGTGGAGGGAGGGGAGGGAGGGAGAAAGATTTGAAACTGGAAATCTTATAGAAACAAATGTTGAAAACTATCTCTGCATGTAACTGGAAAATAATAAAATACTTTTATGGGAAAAAAGTTGGCTTTTTGGTTTGGGGTGGGTTTGGGGTTTTATTGGGTTTTTGTTGTTGTTTTTGCCCCTCATTACTCATCTCATGGAATCTTGGAATGTCATGATTGGAAGAGACCTGAGAGATCATCTCCCATTTCACCATATCCCCAAGCTCTAGCTGTTTGCCCTCACCAGGAAGATAAGGTGGAAAGAACTAGAGGGACCCATCAAATCCATTCCTTTCCCTAGCCATGATGAAACCCCATCTTACCATTCCTGGAGGGCAGAGGCAGCCGGAGACACAAGCATGGCTAACGCACTCCAAGTCATAGTTCTGACAGGTTTTTGCACATTCAATCCCTTCCGCTTGGGGGTTGTCAGCCGGACACACAAACTTGACCATGGGGGGCCGGCAGCTTAGGCTCCTTTTCACTTGGAAACAAAAAAGTCAACATTGCAGTTAGTATGGGTTCATGTGCCATTGCTGGCCTCATCCAGCCTGGTGCAAGATGGAAGATCTGCAGACTGGAAGATCTCTGAGGTTTCCTCCAGTGTTCTGTGATCCTGAACCTCAGTGGCTCTCACAGTTGGTTTGACTACATGACAACATTAGGTCCTGCCTCAATAGAGTAGCTAAGAAGACTCTGGCTAGGGTAGAACCTTACCTCAGTATCAGGCCAACCTTCTCTCTATGAGGTTGATCAGGGTCACCTTAAACAAGAATACACACACAGTCAATAAGCTCCACTACCTACTATTGCCTCAATCAGTTTCTTTGTTGGCTGATTGCAAAGCCTTTGATAATCTGGAACCAGCCTAACTTTTTTCAGATTGATTATACATCTTTCCCCTTCACAGACTCCATTATGCAACCAAACCTTCCTGTTTACTATTCCTTACACATGACATTTCACCTCCCATCTCAATGCCTTTGACCAAGCTGTCCATCATTTTTAGTTTGAAATCCCTCTTCATCTCTCCAACCTCTTAGAATTCCTCTGTACTCCAAAAGAGACAGCTAGGTGGCACAGTAGGTAGAACACCAGGCCTGGAGTCAAGAAGACTCATCTTCCTGAGTTCAAATCTGGCTTTAGACACTTACTAGCTGTGTGAGCCTGGACAAGTCACTTCACTCTGTTTGTTTCTGTTCCTCATCTATAAAATGAGCTGGAGAAGGAAATGGCAAAACCACTCCAGTATCTTTGCCAAGAAAGCCCCAAATGGGGCCATGAAGAGTTGGACACGGCTGAAAAGATGACTGAACAACAGCACCACTCAAAAATTCAGCTCATATCTCCAAGCTGCTTATACCCCCTCTCCAGATGGTTAGAGGCAGCTGGGTGTCACGGTGGATAGAGCGATATGCCCAGTCAGGAAGACTTGAGTTTTAATCCATCTTCAGACACTAACTGGCTATGTAACCCTAAGAAAGTCACCTACTCTCAGTTTCCTCAACTATAAAATTGGGATAAAAACCTACTTCACAGGGTGGTGGTGAAGATCAAATGAGATAATATCTGTAAAGCACTTAGCTTGGTGTTTGGCAAGTAGTAAGCATAATATAAATGTTTATTTCCTATTCTCTTCCAGGTACCACCACCCTCTCTCCCTAAAACTAAAGTGGATTCACTTTATATGTTTTCTAGTTCTCTCTCTCTCTCTCTCTCTCTCTCTCTCTCTCTCTCTCTCTATATATATATATATATATATATATATATATATATATATATATATATAAAACATATATATATAACA
The DNA here is from genome assembly GCF_019393635.1 of Dromiciops gliroides. Lineage (NCBI taxonomy): Eukaryota > Metazoa > Chordata > Mammalia > Microbiotheria > Microbiotheriidae > Dromiciops > Dromiciops gliroides. Next base: position 190,493,439 of record NC_057865.1, read on the forward strand.
TATATATATATATATAACATATATATATAACATATATATATATATAACATATATATATATATATGCTTTGTTCATTCATTCATATCGTCTCCCCTGGCTAGAAGATAATTTGAACTGTTTCATTTTTGTCTCTGTATCTATCCCCAGCATGCACATCAGAGGTGCCTACTTGATGATCAAGTGATTGACAACCTACTTCCCAAAGTTGTTGTAAACCATGTTGTGAACCATGAAACTCTCTATAGATGCTTCAGCACTTGAATAGATCCACAATCTCATGGGTGTGGGCTCTTACTCTACTGGTCTCAAGATCCCAAGCCATGAATGTTTTCTCATCCAGAGCAATGCTCTTGCCCATGTCCTCATCAGCCCTCCATAGGAGATCTACCCAGTGCCCTGAAGGAGACCTTCCTTCAGGTTTTCTAACATCCTACAGATACTAGTTTGCAACTTGGACTGTCCATCTGTCAGCTTTCATTTGCACTACATGCCTGCCCCACTTTCTTTTCCAGGCCTGTGTTTCCTGGATAAATGTTTTTTGTAACTTCTTGAGCATATCATCATTGGTAATAAAAAATTGTAATTTTTTTTTAGAACCAGAATGCATTTCTCCACTGTCTTCTGAGACACCTACTATTTTGACCCTTAATGACAGTGTTCTAGAATTTGCAAGTAGACAGTTTCACTGTGAGAATATTATTGTTGTTGTTATTTATTATTGTTGTTATTGTTATTATTTATTATTATTATTTTAAAGACGGGCCTTTGTGTCTAAGAGTAGCTTGGAAATATTGAAAATGATGTCTGATTTCCCAGCTGCAGTCCACTCTCATTCTCATTTTCAATTCTGGACCACACTTAATGTCCATCTGATAGACATAATGTCTATCCAAGATGAGCTAACTCAATGTACTGGCCAAGATAATAGACTCAATTACATTTACAATCTTCCTTATTAGATTGTAAGCTCCTTGAGGGCAGAAGGCCTGAAGGCTCTTTAATGTCTTTTGCTTCTTTGTGCCTGGCACATAGTAGACACTCAATAAATGTTAATTGATTGATTGATTGAGTTCAATGTAATGTCTACAATAGGCATTCTTCATTCATTTGGTTTTTCCTGCCTGGATTATTTGTCTGATCTCTTTTGAATAATAGTGTATCTCATTTAGGATGCTCTGTAGGAGATTGCTACAATCAATGCCATGTCACTTAGAAACCATAGCATTTAGAGACCACCATCTATAGGGAATAACTCTTCCACTTGGGCTCTGAACAGGTGATTATATGTCTCCCTGTTTTATCTCACTTAATATTGACATTAAGAGGGTAAGAATGATTGGGGGACATCATAAGCATTATTGTTTCCAAAAGGGGGGAAGGATAGGAGGAGGTCAGCAATTACTGATCTATATGCCTATTTTCTCATCTCCTTGATTAAAAGATGAGAAGAGGAAACGTTTGTAAACTATTTTCTGCATCAGACCACATTTATAGTCATAACAGATTGACTAAAAGGTATAGAAAATACAGTATATAAAATCCCGTGTTTATTGTTTTGGGTTTTTTAAGCACTAACAGCAAAGCAAATGCAGCCTTTTTAAAGGCTCTTCTAAAAAAAGTTACCTTTCAAACACAGATAAGGAAGATGCAAGATTGTTTGATAGATACAACGACAAAGGGAAAAGTCTCCTCTACCCTGGGATCAGATGGAGCTAAGGATATTTCCTTTGCCCTGGGAGTTTTTCTTTTGCCCTGGAATACTCCTGTCCTTAGAGGAAGCTAGATGGCTCAGTGGATAGAGCACTGGGCCTGGAGTCAGGAAGACCTGAGTTCAAATCTGAATTCAGACACTAACTATGTGACCCTGGGCAAGTTACTTAACCTCTGTTAAAATTCATCCACTAGAGAAGAAAACGGCAAACCATCCAGTTTGCCAAAAAAAACCCTATGGACAGTATGGTCCACTGGATCATGAAGAGTCAGATATGACAGAATAACTGAACAACAATACCTCTTTCCTCAGGGTCAGACTAAGTTGGAGCAGCTTTTCCTTCACCAAGACCATTGAGATTCCCCCCTTCCCTCATGACTGGTCTTAGTTAAAGCCCTTTCCTTGAAAATAAAGAGAAAAAAGGGCCTTTTTTTAATCCACAATTAAATCAGAGCTTGACCTCCTCTGGATGAATAGACCTATTTGAAATCTTTTGGGGGTGGCAGAAGATTAGAGAAAAGGAACTTTTTACTTTTTTATTTTTTTAAAAATAGCATTTTTTCTTTCTTTCTTTCTTTCTTTTTTGCAGGGCAATGAGGGTTAAGTGACTTGCCCAGGGTCACACAGCTAGTGTCAAGTATCTGAGGGCAGATTTGAACTCAGGTCCTCCTGAATCCAAGGCCAGTGCTTTATCCACTGCGCCACCTAGCTGCCCAGGAACTTTTTATTTCTATTTATCTCACCATGTTGAGGTCACTTTCTTCTGTAGCCAAGGCCTACCAGTCCATCCTCCTTTTTTTTCTTCTAAAAGCAACATGCAGTCAGACAGTCAAGCAATCAGGTAGCCAGAGCTAAGTATTTTTTTTGGTTGGTTGGTTGGTTGGTTGAGGGTCTTTTTTTTTCTCTCTTCTAGATGAGGTTATTTTTTTTAGCCCTTAGAAATCCTTTCATTTTCACTTTCATCTCTCAAGGGACCAGTGTATGGAGGTAAGATGTATGGCAATCAGACCATTATTTCGTGCTGGTCTAGGGCAGAGCCATACTATTCGCTTTGATCCAGCCATTTTGATCTCCTCTATGTGGGGAAATACACAGGCTGTCCCATAGCCAATCTTGAATTAATTACCTAGAAGACCTGTAGGAACTCCAGAGTATCCATTGCCCACCTTCTGGGAAACCTAGGCATGAGCTATGCCACCAGTATGTTAGATTTTCCGAGAGTCACACTAGTACAAGGAACCAAAGACGAAAAATTACCTTCTTGGGGTCAGCCCCCACTATTTAATCCAGTACATATGAGTACAGAGTCTTGGGGGGTCCTTGGTCACAGGTTATACTGTGATTTCACTAACAAGCACTAATGCAATTACACAGAAAATTCAGTCTCCATCTTTCCCCTCTGACAACCAAAAAGAAATCTTGCTTTTGTCTCAGTTTTCTGGACACAAAGAGGCACATGTAGCCACAAAGCAGACATGTTAATATGTTTAGGTTCTGGCCACCGATTACCCAGGGCTCAGAGCACAGGAGGTGTCCTTTGCTAGTTGATGTTACACCTCTCTCTACATTTCTGCAAGTTGGTTTACCAAGTTTCCTTGTAGAGCAAGCAGCAGGCAGAGCCTGTGGTGCCTGCTCTGAGGACTGGGCCTTCATTGGCCAGTTCCTCTATTACATGCAGATAATATGGTAAACGGGGGCAAACAAGGACACACTCGCTCATCACAGTCTAGCTGTACTCACTTCGAGAAGATGGGTGACTATTAAGGATGACATCTGGCAACAGGCCACCCGGAAGTCCATTGGTACTACAATGCATAAAGCCATCCTCGCAGTAGCTGCAGAAAAATAAAAACCCATTCAGATCCTTCCCAAAATGGAATAAGTAGACAGGTCATATGCAGTCGGATTTGTAACTAAGAGCTTGTCAAAATCTCCCCTGCAAAATCCACCTCTTCTCTAACATAAAAAAGCACAGGGCTCAAGATTGCACAGGAACCTTGAAGAAGAGCTGGTCTGAATTCCAGCCAATGGGACTTTGCAGATTGGGTTCAAAACGCTTCTCAGGCACAGGGGTTCTTACTTGCATCTGTCATATTTACTAATACCACACCCACTCATTCTCCCAAGGGTTTTTTGAGAAATGAATAAGTCAATGGCTACAAACAGACAGAAAGTTCTCATTGCTGGAAAAAAGAAAAAAAAATGGGATGGGATGGGATGGGATGGGATGGGATGGGATGGGATGGGATGGGATGGGATGGGAAGGGAAGGGAAGGGAAGGGAAGGGAAGGGAAGGGAAGGGAAGGGAAGGGAAGGGAAGGGAAGGAAGGGAAGGGAAGGGAAGGGAAGGGAAGGGAAGGGAAGGGAAGGGAAGGGAAGGGAAGGGAAGGGAGGGAAGGGAAGGGAAGGGAAGGGAAGGGAAGGGAAGGGAAGGGAAGGGAAGGGAAGGGAAGGGAAGGGAAGGGAAGGGAAGGGAAGGGAAGGGAAGGGAAGGGAAGGGAAGGGAAGGGAAGGGAAGGGAAGGGAAGGGAAGGGAAGGGAAGGGAAGGGAAGGGAAGGGAAGGGAAGGGAAGGGAAGGGAAGGGCAGGGAAGGGAAGGAAGGGAAGGAAAGGAAAGGAAAGGAAAGGAAAGGAAAGGAAAGGAAGGAAAGGAAAGGAAAGGAAAGGAAAGGAAAGGAAAGGAAAGGAAAGGAAAGGAAAGGAAAGGAAAGGAAAGGAAAGGAAAGGAAAGGAAAGGAAAGGAAAAAAAAGCAGACTTGTCTCCAAAAGACTGTGTATTGCATTGCAAAGCATTAGATAAAGACAAAACACAAAGGAAACACACAGTAAGCTAGGAGAAAGGACAGTAAGGAAAAATTCAGAAAGAGAATAGTTAAGCAGGAAGAACCATTTGTCCAGAAGATGTTCTTAGCCATTTCAGTCTATAAAACAGAATGACTAACGACAAAGGTCTGGGTTCTAGTGTTGGTCCTACTATAAACTATCTTGTTTGTCTATTTGCTATTCACAGTTTGTCCTTCATTCTCAAAGAGGACCATGACATTGGAGTGATGTCATGACTTGCACTGAATTGGATTCAAGTGAGGGAGGGCTGTGCAAAGTCACCAGCCTCACTCTCTCCTCCAGAGCCATCTAGGTTCAGTGGCAAGATATACATCAGGAATACTGGAGATGGCCCCATATGTTTGAGGCAATTAGGGTTAAGTGATTTGCCCAGTGACTTCACACAGCTAGTAAGTGTCTGAAATGAGATTTGAACTCAGGTTCTCCTGACTCCAGGGCTTTATCCACTGCAGTAACTTGCAACAACAACTGTAAACTATTTGAATGATACTGGCTACCCTATTGCAATAGCCTGTTGTTTCTGGGCTACATGAAATGGAAAAAGAACATCATATGCAGTCATTCATGTCTCAGACAGGACCCCATGAAGCACAGCAACATGTGTTTGGCCCATCACATTGTCTTTAAAGATTATAGTATTTTCCAATACATTTCATTTTTCTGGCCCCTGCCCATAGAGCTCAAATACTTCACCCAATAATAACAGCTAATAGCTTGGCTATATCTAGCACTGTGTGAGGTTTGCAAAGCACTTTGCATAAGTTTTCTCATCCAGTCCTCACAACAATCCTGTGAAGTACCTGCTGTAATTATCCCCATTTTAAAGATGAGGAAACTGAGGCTGAGGAAGGTTAAGAGACTTGCTTGAGGTTACACAGCCAGTTAGTGTCTGAGGCAGGATTAGAATTCAGGTCTTCCATGAAGACTCCAAGTCTAGCATTCTGCCTACTTTACCACCTAACTCTGCCTCTTTATCATCTCCTTCTGGGCTCGTCACATTAATTGAAGCCAAGAAGTAGGACCAAGTAACCAAGTGTGAAACAGAAACAGTGAGAGAATGGTTGCTGTTGGGCATAACTGACATTAAAAAAACTCCAAAGATTCTGTATTTCCAACCTAAGGCTCTGGTCTCCCTAAGTGATTGTAGCGAAGAATCAGAGGACCTATATGTGCCATTAACATGACCTTGAGCAAGCTACTTTACCTATCATAGTCTTCATTTGTGAAACAAAAGGAAGGACAGAAATAAGCATTTATTAAGTGCCTACTAAGTATTTTACAAATAATCTTATTTGATCCTCATAATAACCCTGGCAGGGCAGCTAGGTGGTGCAGTGGATAGAGCACCACCCCTGGAGTCAGGAGTACCTGAGTTCAAATCCGACCTCAGACACTTAACACTTACTAGCTGTGTGACCCTGGGCAAGTCACTTAACCCCAATTGCCTCACTAAGAAAAAAAAAAAAAAAGACAGCTTGCCTTCCCATAGGGATCTTATAGTTGGGGCAGCTAGGTGGCGCAGTGGATAAAGCACTGGCCTTGGATTCAGGAGGACCTGAGTTCAAATCCTGCCTCAGACACTTGACATTTAACTAGCTGTGTGACCCTGGGCAAGTCACTTAACATTTAACTAGCTGTGTGACCCTGGGCAAGTCACTTAACCCTCATTGCCCTGCAAAAAAAAAAAATAATAATAATAATAATAATAACCCTGGCAGGTAGGTTAGGTATTCTTATTATTCCCATTTTACAGATGAGGAAACTGAGGCAGACTGAGGATAAATGATTTGCCCAAAGTCATATAACTAGCTAAAACCTGACACTGGATTTGAACTATGGTTTAACTGACTACAGGCCCAATACCCTATCCACTGTCCCAGCTAGCTGCCGCTAGATTTGACTAGATAAACTCTAAGATTCCTCCTAACTGTGATTCTGGGACACTATCACTGGGCACTCACCACATGGTGTGATGGTCTGAGAAGATATCTTCAGGCTGAAAGATCTCGCCATCGTAATAACAGGGGCACTGGGCTTTGGGCACACAGTTCCTCTTCTCATCAGTGTATAGCCCAGGAGGACAAAAACAGCCCTCAAGGCAAACCTCAGTGCATTCCATGTCTGGATAGGAGAGGGAACGACAGCTCTGGTTGCAAGGAGTCCCACACTGCTGATACACCTGGCCCTCTGGACAGCTCAGTGCTGGAGAAGAGAAAGGATAGACGCAGAGTGAGGGGTCTGGTCTTGGCATTTGTGATGGGGGCCAGGGGGAAGGAATGGTCAATATGTACCCTCCTCCCCCAGATTCAGACATGTCATTACCAGCAGGCATGATGAATAAGCCCCCTCCCCAATCTGTATGTATTGACACTGTACCGCTTTCTACTATACACAGTTACCTTGTGCGTGTTGGTATGAATGAGAAGTCTCAAGATGCTAGTTTTATCATTACCTGGGTGCACTTGACACATGATTGGAAAGATGGGAAAAGAGAAAGACCAAGATAGGATTGCTCAAGGAAGCAAAGGGAGAAACTGTGGGAGGCAGAAGGGGAATGAAAGAGTTTAGCAGTGTAGCATAGACTTGGCCTCAGGGATTTTCCCTTGTAGTGCATCGAGAATAAATTAAGTACCAAAGTTTGTGGTTGTTCAGTTCTTTCAGACTCTTTGTGACCCTATTTGGGGTTTTCTTGTTTTCCTTCTCCAGAACATTTTACAGATGAGGAAACTGAGGCAAACAGGGTTAAACTACTTGCCCAGAGTCACACAGCTAGGGAGTATCTGAAGTCAGATTTGAACTCATGAAGATGAGTTCCTGACTCCAAGTACAATGCTCTATCCACTGTGCCACCCAGATGCCCTAAGCACAAAGCTAAGAATTAATTAATTGGGCTGGTAGCTGCTATTATAAAGGTGAAACTAGTTTATTAGGCTTTCCAGGTGAGCTAAATAACAAAGCTTTTTGTCTATATTTCACTTATCTGTGTCTAATTGAAGCCCTCAAATTCCTTGCTGTGGAAAAGTAACACCTTTACTAGTCACGTGATACCACTGGTCCATGGTTCAGGAGGGGAAGAATGAGAGGCAAATCTTGTAATGGCCAGAGAGCTGACCTGAGAATCAGGAAGACCTAGGTTCATAGCCTGCCTCTGATGACTGAATAAATCACATTGACATCTCAGAACCCCTCCCAGTAACTCCGAAAAGACCCCCAAGTTGTAGAGAAGATGCAGATATGCTTTCATAGAGGGAAGTTCCTACTATTAAGTAAATCACAAATCCAGTCCCCCCTCATAAAAGATCAGTTTAGCAACCAGATCCCTGACACACAGTCTATAATTTATAGATTCAAAAAAAAGGTACAACCTCCCAACCACTTCCTTCCCGCCTTGTACTGTCTGATGATCTAGAATGGGAGGGACTACAATGAAATGCTTTAAGGTTGCAGAGAACTCCAGTTTCCAACGGTGTGGCCAGGGCCAGGCCCTAGCATTCTGGGAAACCACAACCGTTGTGAAACTAGCTTGACCTGGTGTGTAGCAATCAGGCTAAGGAGATGCCCCTTGAGCAAACACTTTAGGCAAGTATAAACAGCAACAGTTTCTATTCATTAGCAGAGAGACTGCATCCTGGGGCAGTGGAAGAAAGTCCTGGCTCTAGCATTAATTAGTGTTATTTGAACATGCCACAACTTGGGACGCTCAACTGGGGTGCACTCTAATGTATATCAAGGTCATTGTGACTCTGAGGCCCTATGTGAATGTGAATACTTCCCAGGGTACTGTTATTTGCAATATAGTTTTGTTTTTTTCCCCTTTGTTCAGTGTGAAAGAGCCCTTTGCTTCCAAATTGGTCTTTTCAGGCTGGCTGAAACCCACAAAGAAAGCAACCACTTTTTGTAGCAAAATCAGGTTAGTGCAGCAGGGGAGTGTTTCCTCATTCATTCATTCATTCATTCAATAAGCATTTATTAGGCTCCTGCTGCGTTCAGAACTCTGTACTAAGTGAGGAAAATATAAAGCTTAATTAAGGCAGACCCTGTGGGGAAAAGACAAATATCCTATTATAATATTGCTATATTGGAGGAGACAGAATGTGTAGTGGATAGAGAAGGCCGGTCTCAGAGTCAGAAAATACTGGATTTGAGCCAGGAATGGGCTGGTAAATGTTTAACAACCAGGCTTGACAGAGAGGGCATTATTAACACTTTCTTAAATCTAGACAAATCTCCAAAACAACAAAGCAAGGCTTGGTTTTGAGTGCCAATTTCTGAACTGTAAATGCTCCTATTAAAAACTTAATGGGCATTCTGCAGATTCAAGCCTTAATTCTGACAAATATGAGCTGCTTGACAAGTCCCTTTCAATGCCTGCAGGCAACTCCTTAGGATTATAAATTGGGAAGGAGCTGCGGCTCTGCCAAGGTGAAGGGAATTTACCCCCAGATGAGTCCCCTGCCCCAGTGAGGTCACAGGTCCAGACCACACATAACCATATTCTATAACATTAGTTAAGTGTGTTAGTGAGGTGCCAAGTCATTATGAGGGTAAGGGAAAGTAAAGGGCAGTTTCATGGGGGAGGTGCCACTTAAGATAGACTTTATAAAGGTTGGGTAGGAATTCAGCTGGCAAAGAGGAAGAAGGAGGACATTAGCAACAATGCAACCCAAAACAGAGAGATGGAAGTATGTTTAGGGGACTAGAAATGACTCCTTTTTTTTTTCCTAGGGGGCAGAGTGTCTAGAAGAGAATAATGGGACATAAGGTTAGAAAGATAGGATAACATCAAATCATGGAGAGCTTTGACAGACAAATAAAAGGGTTCAAAATTTTCATAGGGGAAAATAGAGGGAGATCATTGTCAATATTCAACAAGAAATTCCCTAAGACACGTAGGAAAGTCTCTGCTAGGAATAAGGGGAGCCCTTTATTCACTCCTGAATGATCTGCCCTTCCTGACCTGAGGGAGCATGGTACAGTGGGAAAAGAGCTGGTTTGTGAGTCAGATGCCCCCAAGTTCAACTCTCAGCTCTGCCATTTGCAAATAGTTCGATTTGGGGCAAGTCACAACATCCCTAACCCTCAGGATCCTCATCTGTAAAATGAAGGTGCTGGCCTAGAGATAGGCTAAGATCTCCTCCAGTTCTATGACCCTCAAATCCTTTTAGATTGAGAATATAGGTTTACTGTTATCTGCCAGGTATCCCTTCGATTAGATGACCTCTATGCCCAAAGGGCTATAGAACTGTGCATATCCTTTGATCTGGCAATACCACTGCTAAATCTATATCCCAAAGAGATCAAAAAAAAGGGGGAAAGGACCTATTGTACAAAAATGTTTAGAGTAGTTCTTGGTAGCTAAGAATTAAGAATCAAAGGGATGCCCATCAACTGAGGAATGGCTGAACAAGCTGTGTTATATGATTGCTGTGGAATACTATTGTGCTATAAGAAATGACAAGAAGGATGATTTCAGAAAAAGCTGAACTTACATGAACTGATGCAAAATGAAGTGAGCAGAACCAGGAGAACATTGTACACAGTAACAGCAATATATAACAGCAGTATAATGAAGCACTGTGAATGACTTAGCCATTCTCAACAATACAATGATCCAAGACAATCCCGAAGGACTGATGATAAAGAATGCTCTCCACCTCTAGAGAAAGAACTGATACTGTTTGAATACTGACTGAAGTATGCTATTTTTCACTTCCTTTCATTCTTTTTTTGTCCAACTTTTTCTTGTACAAAATTACTAATATGGAAATGTTTTACATCATTGCACATGTATAACCTATATTGAATTGCTTACTCCATCAGGGAGGAGGGAGAGGAAAGGGGAGGGAGGGAAGGATAGAATTTAAAACTGAAAACTTTTTTAAATGTTTAAAAATTGTTTTAATATGTAATTTGGAGAAAAATAAAATATTATTTTTAAAACATTAGATGCGTTCCATGGAAGGGAAGGGACTCTTCCAACTCTGAGATCTTTTTGAATAGGAAATAGATATGACTTCAGCCTCTCCTATTCTCCATTCCTTTGAGTCTCAGGTTTAGCAGGTCAAAGCATGACAGGGACAAACTGAGATTCCTCTAAGAGACATCAGAAGTTGAGGGAAGGAGAGGAAAGGAAAGAGACAAGAGGGAAGGATTAGCTAGACACTGTGCTTTTAAGTACACTCTAGTCACAAAGAGAAAAGACACCTTCAGGTCTTCCTCAAGCAAAGTGAGAAACACTGTGTGACTCAGGGAACCAATGTTGCATCTCCTTCTTCCCCAATAAAACTTCTTATCCATCTCCATTCCTCACTTAGAAATCTATGAGGGGGGGGGCAGCTAGGTGGCACAGTAGATAGAGCACTGGTCTTGGATTCAGGAGGACCTGAGTTCAAATCTGGCCTCAGACACTTGACACTTATTAGCTGTGTGACCCTGGGCAAGTCACTTAACCCTCATTGCCCTGCCAAATATTAAAAAAAAGAAGAAGAAGAAGAAGAAGTCTATGAGGGGGGCAGCTAGGTGGCGCAGTGGATAGAGCACCGGCCCTGGAGTCAGGAGTACCTGAGTTCAAATCCAACCTCAGACACTTGACACTTACTAGCTGTGTGACCCTGGGCAAGTCACTTGATCTTCATTGCTCCACAAAACAAAACAAAAACAAAAACAAAAAAAAAGAAGTCTATGAGGGGTGCTCCTTCTTGGTGGAGATAAAGATGAGTATGATAGAGGACATGACAGGTTCAAAAGAGCAGGAAGATTCAGAGGAAAGGTTTGAAGGTATAGAAAAAGGAAGGCTGGTATTCCTGGATTCAAGCCACTGAAAGGTACACTTGTTCAAAGGTGTGCTCATGGACCTGTATCGGGGAACCACTAACAATTAGGGTCAGAAGAGCTCAGAGAGGGCGAGGTATTTTACTCCTTTCAAACTGCTTTCCCCACTTTGACCTCTACCCCAAGAGGAAAAAAGCCCATATGTACAAAATATTCATAGCAGCTCTTTTTTGTGGTGCCAAAGGTCTAGAAACTAAGAGAATACCAAAAATTAAGAGAGAATCAGTCAAACAAATTATGGCATATAAATATAATTGATATAGTGGGAAAATGGGGTACGGGTTGGGGTTGGGGTTCTTGGGAATTCCTCTTTAAAGAATTACACCCTCTTGCACACAAAACTTAGTTAGAACAAGGTGATAGTTTATTTAGGAGCAAGGGAAGGGAAGGGTGGGGGGAGGGAAACCATGAAAGAAATCCTTAGACTTTTCATGGGGAGATTTGGCATAAAGCACATGGCTCAGAGGTACCAAATCTCCTCGAACAGGAGACCGGAAGGTACTTTTATAGGGGACTGATGGGGGTGGCCCATCTGCCCGCGAAAAGTTCCTTTAGTGAGAGAGGACCATCCCCCCTGGTGGTAGCTGGGGGAATTGGGTGAGGAGTGGAGGACCATCCCCCACTGGTAGTGACTAAAGGAATTGGGTGAGGGTGGCTATGGATCCCTCTTCAGGACACAAAGGCCGAAGCCACACCCAAACTTATCTCCCCAGGATAAGGGAGACCTGAATGAAGGGTAGGAATCCCAAGCTAGCTCAGTCCGATTTGGTTCCTCTAGGCGTTATCTGTCCTCTGGTTTAGTTTCTCAAGGAGAAGATTCCTCGGTGTACCCCAGAGAAATTCTGGGGTGCTCTGTGCCCCATGACATAATGGAACACTATTGTTCAGTGAGAAAGGGAGAGTTTCAGAGAAACCTGGGATGATTTATATGAGCAGATACAGAGTGAAGTGAACACAGTCAGAGAACAATTTACATAATTACAACATCGTAAAGACAAAAAGCTTTGGAAGAATGCAATAACTAAGTACAATTTCAGAAAACTAATGATGAAGTGTGCTGAAAAGTCCATCAGCTCTCCTGAATGAGAAGTAAGACTCAGGGTGCAAGATGAGACATATTTTTTTTTGGACATGGCCCAAACAAGATTTTTTTTTTACTTGACTGTGTATTTGTTAAAAGAGATTTTGTTTTCTTACATAAGTCAGGAGGCATTAAGAGGGAGAGAAAATAAGATTTTTGTTCATATAAAATCATCTATTTGGCATTCAAAGCCCTTTGTAATGTGGCCTCTTATCTTTCCAGTCTTTTTACATCTTACATCCTAACACATACTCTGAGATTTGGTGACACCAGCCTCCTTGGTATCCCTCACACAAGATCCTCCATCTCCCAATTCCAGGCATTGTCAGTGGCTGCCCCCAAGCCTGGAATGTTCTCCCGTCTTTTCTCTGCCTCCTGGGTTCCTTCAGATCTCAGTTACAATTCTCCTTTTATAGGAAACATTTCCTAATCCTCCTTAATTCTAGTGCCTCCCCTTTGTCCAATTTATCCTGTGTGTATCTTAATCGTACAAAGTCATTTGCATGTTGTCTCCCCCTGTTAGACAGTAAGATTCCGGAGAGCAAGAATTATCTTTTTTTTTTCTCAAAGAATTACTTTTTGCTTTTCTTTGTACTCCCACTGCTTAGCACCTTCTTAGTGCCCCGCATGTACTAGACACTTAATAAATGTTTACTGACTGACTGACTGAATGAATGAATGAATGACTCTAAGGCCTGAATGTCCAACTGATACTGAATTAGAAACTAGGTTGATGCCAACCTGATACAAGAATAGCTTGCATTTTAATGCAAGATCTTATCGGATCTTCCAACTAGATTTTAAAATAGCTGCCTCAAACTATGAAATTAATGAACATTGACAATAGCTAGATTACTCACATCCAAGTCTTTCCTCGTGGATATCTGATATTCATGAGACGAAAGACAGTCTAAACTATCAGCCAGTGCTTTTCGCATCTGAATAGACTCCAAGAATTGTTCCTTTGTACTTAAAACATGAATATTCTGATTCACTGAAGAATTCTATAAAAACACGTAATTTGGACTCTAAATTCTAATTTATTTGACTTATAAATTCTAGGGGGAAGTATATCTTTCCCGAGTAATTAAACTTTTATATTTCATCTAAAAGAAATTTAGTAGGAAAGAAATGTATTAAGAAAGCCCACTAAGCTTTGAGAAATCATGCTTTGAGCAGAAGAAAGTTGAGAAGGGGCCAAAGACAAACAGGGCAATTTTGTTACTATCATGTGAGATTTAATATACACTTTAAAATCTATACCTAACGAAAGTTCCAAATTTCCCATACAATACTCTTTTCTATTAAAACAAACTCTAGCGCAGTGGATAAAGCATTGGCCCTGGATTCAGGGGGACCTGAGTTCAAATCCGCCCTCAGACAGTCACACTAGCTGTGTGACCCTGGGCAAGTCATTTAATCCTCATTGTCCCATCCAAAAAACAAACAAACAAACAAACAAAAAATAAAACAAACCTCTAGCCAAAACTCACCTCCTCCAGAAAGCTCACTTCATTTAAATTCATCTTATTCTGATCATTCCCCAAAACTTATTTACTCAACAAGTTAATGCTGAACAAACACTCCAAAAATTGGATATCATCTTCCAGTTGCTCTCTGTGTCTGGCCTCTCTAATTAGCTTCCTAGCTCCCTAGGGAAAGGAACCACAGCAGGTATTTCTTAATGATTGTTCTCCTTCCCCCCAACACACACAGAGCAATTTAAACTTGAGCTACTAAAGCTTAAAACTACACTAAGGGGCAGCTAGGTGGCGCAGTTTATAAAGCATTGGCCCTGGATTCAGGAGGATCTGAGTTCAAATTTGATCTCAGAAACTTGACACTTACTAGATGTATGAGCCTGGACAAGTCACTTAACCCTCATTGCCCTGCAAAAACAAAAAACAAATTAAAAAACTACACTAAGACTTTTGGGACACCCTATATAGTGTTCTGAGGAAGCTAGGTGGCTCAGTGGATAGAGCACTGGGCCTAGAATCAGAAAGACCTGAGTTCAAAACCAGCCTCAGACACTGCCTAGCTGTGTGACCCTGAGCAAATCACTTCACCCTGTTTGCCTCGGTTTCCTCATCTGTAAAATGAGCTGGAAGAGGAAATGGCAAACCCCTCCAGTATCTTTACCAAGAAAACCCCAAAATGGGGTCATTACTGAAATGGCCTGACAACAATAACATACAATGTTCTAAATATCCTGGGCATTCAATTGTTCAAAGGTCAAGTTATGGTGGTCACTGTTTGAGAAGTCACAAGATCATAGGATTCAGAGCTGACAGAGATGAGGAAACTGAGCCCCTCTCCCAAAAGCAAAGAGATTTACTACGATCCCACCTCTAGTAAATGGCAAAGTCAAAAGATTACCTAATCCCAAGATTCCCTCATTTTAAACTCAGTTATCTACAACGTATATTTTGGCAGTTCTTGGTCAGCTCCCAGGAACTCTCCAAAATCTTCATCCAGGGTCCAAAAAGGTATAAGAAAGACATTTTCTTCAGGCCATAGGCTGGTGAGCATCCAATAAAAATAGTCACCCTCTAGGGGGCAGCTAGGTGGCGCAGTGGATTAAGCACCAGCCCTGGATTCAGGAGTACCTGAGTTCAAATCCGGCCTCAGACACTTGACACTTACTAGCTGTGTGACCCTGGGCAAGTCACTTAACCCCCACTGCCCCGCAAAAATTAAAAAAAAAATAGTCACCCTCTAGCTTTAAAAGGTCCTACTCTAGCTACAGGAGCAAATACAATCACGAGGGTGAACACCAACAGGGAAATCTAAGATGACACTGCGAAAGAAAAGGCCATTTTAAAAGCAGATAGACTGACACCCAGGCACCAATTTGGGAGTCAGGACCCTTTTTCTTCCTTCCATCTCCTTCAGTTCTAATTCACTTTCCAATTTGATTCCCACATCGGGCACAAGGTGGCACTAGACACAGGGAATTGCTGATACCCAGGCAAGGCAAAGAAGTGTCATGCCTTTGACAAAAATGTCTTGGGGGTATCAAGTAAGCCTGAGAAAGGCCTCCGGTATATGGGGCAGATCCTCCTTGGGGGGGGTTAATTAAAAATAAGAATCCCTCAGAAAGAGAAGGTGTGGATGAGGCTGGATTTTATACCAATGAGAGAGACCCCACACTAATAAGAACATGGGATGCTCTGAAGTACAATTAAAGCAGGACGGGACAGTATGAAGCAGGGTGGTTTTACCAAGATTCCCCTGGAAGATATTATGCCTCCATTGTTGGTCCTACGGGTACATAGATGGAAAAAAAAAGTGACTGCTATTGAAATAATACAGTCCTCACTCCTGAAAGGCCCCACCCTCGGACTTTGATCCAATGAGAACGAGTCTAGGAAAATGGTTTAGAAAATATAAAAGTCCATACGCAAAGGGATTTCTGGGACTCAGAGCAAGAGCACCGAGGATTGCAGCAATTGGAGGTAGGAGGAATATATTTACTCCTGTGGCTGAGATAGGTAGGAGCAAAAGGGAGGGAAGAGGACAAGCTAGCTTTCATCCTGGCCTAGCAACTTTCTATGTCAGCAAATCATTTTTGTTGACCTAGGTGTTAAGCTCTGTTGTTTTTAAGCAGCCAAAGGACTTCAAGTGCTTAGCACACTCTAAATTTAGCATCCTGGAAAAAGCTCCAGTTACTCCACCTAGTTAAAACTCTGCAAAGGCAGTCATTGCTATTACTTGGATCCAGCTGGGAAAAGCCCCATATATATCACTCCTCAGTCCTCCAGGAAACTGCCCAGTTGGCTCCCTGCATCAGAAGGAAATGGTACCCACCGCAGAAAGCCTGGGCTCTCTCCACTCAATCATAATGCCTTTCCTGGCACAGGCTGAGGCATAGCTGGCCACTGCTGAGCACAGGCAGTCTTTCCCATCCGAGCAAGAGCAGACATCATAGTGGCAGTTTTTTAAGTAGGGAGCTGGGCTGATCACAGAGTGGCACGCCTCAAACTTGGAGGACGTCAAGAGAGAGCAAGACTCCTCAGCATATTTGGCTGAAAGGAAAGATAAGTAGAGAGCCTGATTAATGCTTTTTTTCCCTTGACAGTATTGCAAATGTTGAGCACAGTCATGCACAGGTATCATTCACATACAGACCTAATAATGTCAACTCTCAATTATACATGAAGATGGAGGAAACTGCAATCCAATATAGCAATTTATCCATAAATGGTAGAAGCTTTTAAAAGAATTGGGTTTTGAACTGCACTGTATATATACATGTATACACAGATGTACACATATATACACATATGTGTATATGAAATCCTCAGCTTGATACACCTTCTTAATAATAATATGATTCAGAATTGGGAAGGAACTTCAATATTGAGACCACATCCATTTTATAGATGAAGAAAATGGGACCCAGAGGAGGAAGTGATTTGTCCAACATCACAGAGGTAACAACAAAACCAAACTTGCATCGTGGTCTTCTGACTCATTCCACCATATCACACAGTCTCTATGAGTTGTTTGACCTAGGCTGATAGTGAATGGAATTTGTTTTCCTTGAGCCAATAAACATTGAGAGAGACGGACCAGAAGTTGTCGATTGGGGTGTGATGGATAAGGACTGTATTTAGAGTCAGCAGATCTAGGTTTGAGTCTTGGTCTTCTACTCAAACTGGACGAATCACTCCTCCCCTCCAAGCCTCAGTGTTCTGATTTGCAAAATTAGAATAATAGAATCACTGTACAATCTACCTCCTGGGGTTGTTGGGAGGAAAACATCCAGTAAAATCCCAAGTATCTCATACACACAAGTTATTCTCACTATCCCTTCATTTAAATACTACTCTATTGTTTCATTTTGGTGTCCTGTCTCTAGCAAGTCCCATGGAAAAGTTCATAGGATTCCAGATGTGGTGCTGTCAGAAACGGTGAGCTCAGTTTTGGATGAAGCTTACTGTGTCTGACATCCAAGGGACTGTTTGGCTAAGTTCCAAGAAGCGTGACCAATAGATGCTAATTTTTTTCAGCCACAGCAGTTCCCAAAGACTATCTTCTAAGATATGGACACTGGCAATCTCTGTCAATGAAGGGAGCCCCACTACTTGCAGATCACTGAAGTTCTTAAGTATTATTTTTATCATCATTATTATTATTAGATGATAGAACAGAGATGCTTAGACTGGGGCTCATGAATTTTTTACAGATAGATAAACTATTTCAAAGTAATTGGTTCCCTTTGCAAACCCCTGAACTTTGTAAAACATAATTCTGAGGAAAGGCTTCATCAGCCTGCCAAAGAGGTCCAGAACACAAGAATGTTTAAGAGCCCCTCTGTCAGAGGGAAGCCAATGCAAGATAAAGAATTTGCACAGATCATCCATCTAGAAAATAAACAATATGCAGATAATTAAGAGTTGACTATAAAACATGTGCCTCAACCCATTCCTCCTATTTGTACCCCAACTCCCACCAAGACATAAGTTCAATGCAAGTATTATACTCAATTTAAGATAATCACATTCAGTCACTGCCCAGTCTCCTGCCCCAATACATACTTAGCCGAGGGTTAAGATTACAGGGGTCGCTGTCCTGTTTCAACAAATCTTGGCAGTCTCCATTGAGTTTCCAGCAATTTCCAAAATCTTCCACCAAAGGCTCCACCAGGCCAGAAGGGGTGAGAAAGTCATCTCCTTTGTTGCCATTGTAATTCCCACACAGACCACAAGTTTTCCCAGAGTATACTGGAGACAGCTGAGGGGAGATAACAAAGCTGACTGGGAGAGAACTCCTCTTAGCAAGCAGCCATGATTTCATTTTGCTAACAATCGTTATAATCAAATGGCTTTCAGATTCAAAAATAAATCTAGATTTAATAAAAGGCAGCTGAACCTCGGGCTGCTGGGAAAAGGAGAGTTCTCTGCAGTTCATTTGCTCTGCCAATCTATTATCTGCCTTCAGAGCCTTGCATAATAGAACTTAGAGCTGGAAGGGATAAGACAAGGAGCATTTATTACAATAATAACAACAACTCCTGTGTATATAGTACTTTGAGGTTTGGGATGTACTTTCCTCATAATAACTTTATCAAGTAGATAGTGTAGATATTATTGTCTTCCATTTGTAAAATGAGGAAACCCAGGCCCCAAAGAGGAAATGCCTTACCCAAGGTCAGACCACTCATAAGGGTCCCCTTTGTCCAAGGGGCAGTTAGAGGGTGCATCAGGCAGAATACTGGGCCTGAAGTTAGGAAGACCTAAGTTCAAATCCGGCTTTGGGTATTTAACTAGCTAGTTGCAAGAACCTGGGAAAAACATGTAACCTGGCTACCTCACTTTCCTCAACTGTAAAATGGAGATGATAATAATAATGCCTCTGTCCCAGGGTGGCTGTGAGGCTCGCATGAGATAATATTTGTAAAGCACTTACCACAGTGTCTCTGGCACATGGTAAGCACTACATAAATGGTAGCTATTATTATTATTATCAATGAATGTTTCTTCCTTCCAAGTCTAGTGCACTTCCTCTACAACAGTCCCTCTCAGAAACAGAGGCCCTTCCTCAAAGCACATTACTTCCACATTAATCTTCCACAATTAACCCCACTATGTGGACTATGGTCCCACAACACTTATGAATTCATTCCATACTGAATTCATAGAATCATAAACCTCAATGATGAGATTATCTAGCCCAATCTCTGATTTTACAAATAAAGAAACTACCTGGGGGCAGCTAGGTGGTGCAGTAGATAAAGCAGTGGCCCTGGATTCAGGAGGACCTGAGTTCAAATCCCAACTCAGACACTTGACATGTACTAGCTGTGTGACCCTGGGCAAGTCACTTAACCCTCAATGCCCCACAAAAAAAAAAGAAAGAAAGAAAGAAAAAACAAACAAACAAACTACCTGGATCATAACTCTAGAGCCAGAAGGGGAAGGTACCTTAGAGGCCAATCTAGTCCAATCCTCTCATTTTACAGATGAGAAAACTGAGGCAAAGGAAGTTTAAGTGACCTGCCCAAATTCACACAGACAATAAGTGGCAATGACAGGATTGAACCTAGGTCTTCTGACTCCAGATCCAGCAATCTTTCCATATATAATACAACTTGAGTATCCATCGTGCAGTACACACTCAAGAATTCTTTGGGTAGACATTCTGTCCTTCCTAGTAGCCCATTAGCCCCTCAAGAGCGATGTAATGGTCTATGTCTCACTGTTCTCATCTCTGATGTGATACTTTTACTACCTTTCCAACAAGAGCTGCTGTGAGGACCAAATACAATGAAATCAATAAAACTTGAATAAATAGGAAATCTCACTCTCCTCCTATTTCTTTCCCATCTCCCCACAGCACCAAGCAGAGGCTGGGCACTGAGGACGCAGTCTTGCGTGACCCAGCTTCCCTCAGGGATCTCGAAGCAGCTAATAAGAACATAAACTCAGATCTACCAAACAAATCATATATCTGAATGGCCACCGGCATCCTTGTGGGGAGGCTGGAGACAGAAAACGCTGCTTCTCCCTAATTCAAGGAGGAGGGTTGAGAAGGAATAAGTGAAGCAGACATCAGGGAAATGAGTCTGGATGACTCACTCGGGTCAGGATAAACAATCACTTTAAGACAAAGAATAGAAAAACAATCCAGAGATAAGGGTGCCTCTCCCAAGACACATTTTAACCTTCCTAAAAGCCCCCAGTCCCCCTAAGAATGTTCAGACAAGAGGAAAAGCATCAATGAGCCCTCAATGGCTCAATTTTGAGGGGTGGGTGATGGAAACATGCTTGTGGAGCTGAAGAAAACAAAAGAAGGTGGTTAGCAAGGAAGCTAAGGGCGCCTGTCAAAAAGACCATCTGAGCTGCAAGCGAAGCCTCACTGTATGTATGACCACCTCATTTTATGGATGGGGTGACTGAAACAAAGAGAGGTTAAACATTTTGCCCAGGGGGCCACACAAGTAGCAATGTCTAAGGCAAGATTTGAATCTTAGTCTTCCAGCGCCCCATCCCAATGACCTGGGTGATCCATGATGCAAACTCCAACTTGGGAAACCTCTAAACTACGTCTAATTTCCCATCATCTCTGCCTTTATCAGTTTACGGCCACAATAAGCAGTTGTTAAATCTAAACTGAGACCCCTTCCCCACATTGTATGGATTGGGTTTTATTTGGCACCAGGACTGGGAAGAGCATCCGAGAAGGCTGACTCCTACTCTTGTGGGGATCCCACAAAACCAAAAGACTCCCCTGAGGCCCTGAGAGGCCCAGACTTAGGCCCAAGGGGATCCATTCTTGGGGTCCTTTCCAAATTCTAAGAGCTATAAATCTATGCTTCTGTGAAACATGAGATTAAGTTCTCCTCAGAGCATTACATAAAACAAGAAACCATCCCGAGGCAAAATGCAAAGTAATTGAAGCATAATTGTGATATTCCCTGGTTTTCCTTGTTATGTTCCCTTCTCTCACCTGAAATCTCCATTTTCATATCCTCTAAGCCAGAGGTTGTTAACCTTTTTTGTGCCATAGACCTCAGAATGTCTGGTGAAGTCTATGGACTACTTCTTGGAATGTTTTTATATACATAAAATAAAGTGCATAGGATTCTAAAGAAAACTAATTATATGGAAATATAGCAACGCATGAATATTTTTTAAACGAGTCCATAGAATGCAGGTTAAGAAGTCTGCTCTGGCATTCAATGCCTTTATGTTGGCCAAAGACCATTACATTCTTCTCCTTCCCTTCTTCTTCTTTGTAATACTCCCCACCCCAAACCAGAATTCCCCTTCTGTTAGTGGAAAAGCAAACTCTTCAAAATTCCATAGTGATATAATGCTAGACCAAGAGTCCAGGGTTTAAATCCTGTCATTCACACTATGTGACTCAGGGCAAGTCACTCAAAGTCTTTGAGCATTATTGCCTACTCACTATTTATTTTTAAAATTAGGAGGAAAAAATAGATCAGGTAAGCTTTGCAAATAAAGCTCAGGGAAAAATTCTTAAGCAGATCTCTTAGGCATAGGGATGTTCACAAAAGATAATTTTGGTCGAATGAAAGTGAAAGGTATCTGTGCTGAAACAAAATCAAATAAAAATTCAACAGAACTAAAACAAGAAAGGAAATTGTTAAATGAGGGAGAAATTGTCACATGAGATAACTCTGATATATAAATATATGACCAAGAGCAATTGCCCAAATAACTAAATAGCCAAGGAGTATGAACTAAATTCTTGAAAAATTGCAAACTATCAGCAATCATATGAAAGATTGTTCCAGATCCTCAATAATAAGAGAAATGCACATCAAAAATAGCTCTGAATTGTCACATCATATTCAGCCAATTGACAAAGAAATATAGTAAATGGTAGAGAGGCTTTGGAAAAGCAAGCACATTAATATATTGTTGGTGGAGCTCTGAAATGGTTCAACTATTCTGGAAAGCAAGAACTCATGCTAAGAAAGGGACTAAAATGACCAAATTCTTTGAGCCTATATCTCAAGGATGTCAAAGAGAAAAGTAAAAGGTCCTATATTCATCAAAATATTCATAAGAGCACTCTTTTTGTTAGTAAAGAACTGAAAACAAACCCCGTGGATTAGGGAATGGAAAACCAAATTGTGGTAAACATTGTGGTATATAATAGAACATTTTTGTTGTTCTTGTTGAATCGTTTCAGTCATGTCTGACTCTAATCCTATTTTGGGGTTTTCTTGGCAAAGATACTAGAGTGGTTTGCCATTTCCTTCTCCAGCTTATTTTACAGATGAAGAAACTAAGACAAGCAGAGTTAAGTGACTTGCCTAGGGTCACACAGCTAGTAAATGTCAGGCCAGCTTTGAATTCAAGAAGAATTTTCCTGACTCCAGGCCCAGCCCTCTATCCACTGTGCCACCCAACTGTGATAAAAGGTCACTCTATCCTTGGGGCTTATTCCCTTGGGACCCTCTGAATCCCTAAATCTGAACAATCCCAATAGTTAAATGAGAACAGCCAGAAACCAAAAGCCAGATTACAGGAAACAAGAGAATCCTGTTCTTGACTCTGGGAGTGTAGAGGCTGAGTGCAGAAAATGGAATTCTTTCCCCACCACACAAAGTCATTCTTGCTTCAATCATATAAGGGGACTTTTGTGAGGGCCCCTGGCTGTGGGAGATGAAGGAGGAGGCTCTCAAAGGGGACTTGCCTTCACCAGTAGCTTCCCACTCCCATCCCAGTCTATCTGCAGGTCCTCTCCATAGGTAAGGTGCACTGAGGCCATCACGGTCCGCTGGATCCTGAGGTCACCTAAAACAGAGTAGGCACCAGGATTTAGGCAAAGCAGGGTACAGAGGGCTAGGAAATGCAGATAGTGCTAACAATGAAAAAATGCAGCAGGATATAAGGAAAGTTGAGCACCCCAGGAAGGAAGCCAAAGTGAGCATGGAGTTTGGGGAAAACGAGAGGAGGAAGATATCTGCATTCCCACACCTTGCACCATCTCTCTACTGCCACAAGAGGGTGACAGAGGCTGCTGTGAATTAAGATTGACCTGCAGGGGAGCAGGATTTGCAATAGAATACTCATTCTTTCTGTAAAGACTAGACCTGTGATTTCATTAGTTAAAAGGAACTCCCAGGTGAAGAGACTTCCCCTACCAATGCAGGTTCGTCATCTTTTTTTTTTTTTCAATTTATAGTCTTTTCTACATAGATTTTTCTTTCTTTCTTTTCTTTCTTTTTTTTTTTTTTTTGGTGAGGCAATTGGGGTTAAGTGACTTGCCTAGGGTCACATAGCTAGTAATTGTTAAGTGTCTGAGGCCGGATTTGAACTCAGGTCCTCCTGAATCCAGGGCCGGTGCTCTATCCACTCTGCCACCTAGCTGCCCCAATTTATAATCTTTTATATAGTGTTGCCTGGGGCCCTGAGATGTCAAGTGATTTGCCCTGGTCCACATAGTCAGTGTGTCCAGCCTGGAGTCAGGTCTTACTGTTTTCAAGGCAACTCCCTATCTAGGACACCACACTGACACTAATTTTATTATAAACTTATATATATATATATATATATATATGTATATATATATATGTATATATATATATGTATATATATATATGCAATATACATGATTATAGGTATATGCATATACATATATAGGTGTAAATATTTTTAAATCTCAGTCTTATATGTATAGAGCTTTACAATTTTAAAAGTTCTTTCACAAAACAAGTTAGCTAATTTGATCTTCAAAGCAACCAGATGAGATAGCAACTCAGCAGGTTTTATTCAGTTGGGTTCTATGTCCCACTTTATTTATGACAAACTGGTTAAGGGATTTGCCTAAGCTTACATGACTAGTAAAGGACCAAGTGAAGACTAGAACCAGGTCTTCAAAAAAGCAAGTCTTCTTTCCACCTAGGCAACTAGGGGGCAAAGTGGCTGGAGTGCTGGATCTGGAGTCAGGAAGACCTGAGTTCAAATTCAGCCTTAGACACTTGACACTTACTAGCTGTGTGACCCTAGGCAAGTCACTTAACTCTCATTGCCCCACAAGAAAAAAAAAGCACAAACAACAAAAAAAAGAATATGGGAAGAAGTAAGCCATTTGTTCTGGAGGAAGAGAGAAGAAAGTGCCAACCCCACCCTTGAGATACAAGGGATGCTTACCTTGTATTAGGGGGATCTGAATGTCCTGTCCATCTAGTGAGACCAGACCCCCATGCTTCAACTTCACAATACTGTTGTGCAGGTGAAGGAGCCGGAGGGTGACCGAGCGAGTACAAACAGCATCTGGGTCATTGGCACACTGCAGAGAGAGAAAGAGGCGTGACAGGGTTTTTAACACACATACATATATACATACATGTATATATGCTTACTTATTTATATAAAGAAGAGCATGACAGTTACATATTATATAAATATATATGTATTTATATATTTATGCTACAATAGCCAGCACATGCCACTATCCCTAAAACTGTCCCCACTCAGGAACAGAAATTTCTCAACTCCCTAGAGAACCTAGCCCGACTTATCCGATTCCCCTCCCATCCCCTCCCACAATTTTTTTTAGGTCTACTGTCCATCACTGCTAGGGTTTTCCATAACTGTGATTAAACTCTCACAATCCTCTTTGGCCTTGGTTTCCTACGGAAAAGAGAAGAGAGTATCAATCCCAGGAAGAGGCCAAGTGTGTAACCATTTCGAGGCTCTGATTGTATCCTAACTGATCTGCCCTGTTTGGAGATTGGATAAACTAGATGACTTCTTCAAGTTCCTTTCAGTCAAGACAACAGGGATGGATTCCAGGCTAAACAAGAGGCTTAATGAAATCATGGAATCTCAGACATCAAGGAGACTTTGGAGTTCACCTAGCCAAACCTGAGGCAGGGGGTTAGATTTGATGACCTCTAAATCCATGAGCTTCTCTGAAAACCATGGGCTTCAGAGAATAGTGTAGATCTCATGATTTCCTAAATCAGTCCATTCCACTTTGCAAACACTTCTAATTGCTAGAGGTTATTCTTTAATTCAAACCAAAATCCACATCCCCATTATTTCCACACTCTGGTCCTAGTTCTTCCCTTTGGGCCAAGTAATCCTTCTTCCACATGAAAGTCTTTTACATTCTTGAAGACAATTATCATCAATTATCTGCAATAAGTCTTCTCTTTTATGAGCCAATCAGCTCCAGTTCCTTCGACCTCAGGGTATGGCTTTGCAGTCTCTTCACCCTTGCCATTCACCATTCTTTGGAAGGGTTACTGTTTGTCCTGGTCTTTCCTGAAATGTGACTACTAAAACTAAACACATTCACCCAAAAGGAATCAGTCTAGCCATAGTCTTACAATGAGACAATAATTCCCCTTGTCCCAGACACTATTTATCGGATCAACATAAAATAAAACAGGCGGAAAAGAGACGTGTTCCCCTCATATAAATAACGTCACTCTGTGCTCCCGCCTCCCCCAAAAGAGTGCCACTGGGAGCTACCTCCTCCCCCCACCATTCACAAAAGGCAGCTCACCTGGACGGTTTCTATGATAATGGAGAAGGTGTGATCTTGACAATCCCGGGCCAGTAAATACTGGCAGATCCCACTGAAGGTAAAGTACTTGTTGTCAAAACTCTTGAAATGAGACTGGCCAGTTACCAGACACTCTCCTGGAGGAACACAAAGGAAAGGAGGAAGAGGAAGAGAAGAGGAATTTTGACGGTCATGTAAAATGTGAAAGAGGTACAAGACGATGTTGGGAGTGAGTCAATTTTTCCACACTTCCAAGCCATCCTCAAAAACTTTAAAGAAACTGAATCAAACTGTTCTTGCATTCATTCATTCACCAAACCTCTGCCGAATGCAGCCATAAGCAGCAGAGAGTACTAAGATGAATGGCAGGAGAAAGAATCACAAGATCATAAGGATCAGAGGCACAGACCTCAGAGCCCATAAAGTCCAACCCCTTTATTTTACAGATGAGGAAACTGAGGACCAAGGAAGTTCAATGATTTGCCCAGTCACGTAGGTAAATATCAGAGCAGGATTTTAATCCAGGTCCTCTGGGCAGCAAGGTGGCACAGTGGATAGAGTGCCCTGCCTGGAGTTAGGAAGACTCATCCTCCTCAGTTCAAATCTGGCCTCAGATACTTAGTAGCTGTGTGACCCTGGGCAAGTCACTTAACCCTGTTTGCTTCATTTTCTTCATCTGTAGAATGAGCTAAAGAAAGAAATGGCAAACTACTCCAATATCTTTGCCAAGAAAACCCCAAATGGGGTCATGAAGAGTTGGACATGACTGAAAAATGACCCAACAACAACAAAATCTCTGACTCTGGAGGAACCAGTACTCTATAGGATGATACAAAATAAATGCAATACAAGATACATTGTGATAAGTTGCCATAAGAGGGGAGTTAAAAAGATCATTAAATCTTGATCTTAGAACACGCACAGGCCATGCGTCGTTGTCTTCAGCCCAGACCTTCTCTACTCTCCACCCTCCCAACTGTACCTCTAGAGGCCACAAGTGCCCAGAAGGAACTGAACCACTTAACTCTGAAGGAAGGAAGGAAGGAAGGAAGGAGCCAAGCATCCTCATCTTCCCCCTAGCCATCTTCTACCCTCTCCCCAAGCCTCTTTCTCCTCACTCCCATTTTCTACCTCTGCTCAAATAATTATAAGCAAATTAATATTACCATTGCCTCTGGACTTGGATGGGGGTGTGGGGGGCAGGACACAATCTGGATTTCAGGGACACAAAAGGACTGTCAGGGATTTGACAAAACGGAAAAGGATTGGGGGGGCGGGGCAATGAGGGTTAAGTGACTTGCCCAGGGTCACACAGCTAGTTAGTGTCAAGTGTCTGAGGCCAGATTTGAACTCAGGTCCTCGGTGCTTTATCCACTGTGCCACCTAGCTGCCCCGGAAAAGGAATTTTCTAACCCCAATTCAGATAGTTGTCTGGAGCCAAGCATCTTGAGTTCGTACCAGGAGTAAGTTGCTCAAAAGAAGACATAAAATTTCTGCCTGGGGCATTCTTTGGGCTTTTTAATTGGCTGCCTGACTGGGTTCGGTGGCTCACAGCTCTAAGCTATGCACTAAAAGAGCTGGCTATATTGTTCCCAGCTAGAAAGAGATTTTATTGTTGTTTTTGTTGTTGTTTGATGATGAGTCATTTCAAACGTACCCTACTCTCTGTGACCCCATTTGGGATTTCCTTGGCAAAGATACTGGAGTTGTTTGCCATTTCCTTCTCCAGCTCATTTGACAGATGAGGAAACTGAGGCAAGCAGGGTGAAGTGACTTTCCTGGGGTCACACAGCTAGGAAGTGTCTGAGGCCAGATTTGAACTCAGCAAGATGAGTCTTCCTGACTTCAGTCCCAGCACCTTATCCACTGTGCCACCTAGCTGCCCTTTATTGTTATATCCCGGGTAGGTGGTAAGAAAAAGTGGCAGATGGCCTGGAAAGACCAGTATGTGTTATCAGAAAGCAGCTCAGAGAAAATTATGCCCGAGGGTGAGGGGTGGGGAGAGAGAGAGTAGGGCTCACCATAATGACAGCAGCAGCAGTTATGGCCTGCCCTGCAGTTCTGGGTGCCACTGGGTAGCCCTCCTATGTGTAGACTTAAGATCCTAAGATCTATGATTCTGTATGAGTTTTCCCAACCATGCTCCCCCCTGGGCATGCTGATCTCTCCATCTGTGCTCTCCATGTACGTTCTCTGACCACAGTGGCTTCCTGGCATGTGTACCCCTTCATGCAGGCTCCCTGGCCACCAATGTTATCTTCATGGGAGCCTACAGATGTTTTCCCTAACCATGCATTTTCTATGTGAATATGCCTTCCATGCCACAGTTATCCAGGAGAACATGCACCTGATATATGCATAGGGAGACTTACTTTTGTCACTTTATTTGTTATACTCTTTCATAAATGTCCATAACTTTGAGCTAACGTGCCCTCTACTTGACTGATAAAAGTAAACCCATTAGTTTATGAGAGATTGTGAGCTAAGGCTTGGGTTAAATGCTGACCCTTAGAGTGCTTCAAACATCAGGTAGCTTTCTAGGGGGTCCAGGTGCTTCATTCATAGAGTGTTATTTTTAAATGTCCTGAATTTCCTTGAGTTGTGATTTCTGAACTAGGTTTGCAAGACTCAACAGAACCCATAACATAATTTCTGAATAAGGCAGAAAGGTGAGTATGACAAAGTACATCCCCAGGTATCTTGAATAGCAAGTAAACAAAACCATTGATAGGTAGAAGTTCTTGAAACTCCAAAAGAGAGCTCAGTACCCTTTACTTTCCCAACCTCCCCTATGAGATGATTCTCAGAACAACCTCACAATTCCCCTCTCCCCCCATCCTGTTCATATGCCCCAGCTGCCTTCCTACAGTTCTAGCCCCGTGGCTGCATCCTGGACCAATGAAAAGCTCAGAACACCATCTGGCCATGATCTCATCACGGGTGCCTGGGAAGTACCGACCTCAGCAACCTAAATCCCCAGCCCGGGCTGACACTGTCTGTGGGTTAAAAATTAAACCCTTTCCCCACCCCAAAATACTTCCTTAGGCCTACTCTGTTACTTTAACTCTCTCTACCCCTAACCCCCTGGCTCCCTGGGATTAATTTGCTGCCTGCCAGGCATACCACATACTAGGGGGCATTTGTCCATACTGGGGTCTCTGCCAGCATCTCCAATGCTCTCTACCCCTCCCCTTTGCTCAGGGCACTCCCTGCTCTAGTGTCTGAGGCAACTGCCCACAATAGATGCATTGAGGCAGAAAGAGCAGCCTGGAACTCTTCCCAATTTTCCTTTGTAGTGTTCCTTCTGTCTGTCCTCATCTTTGTCTCTAAAAGTGACACACTTTAAAGAAAAAGAAAAATATGTATACAGATTCCTTTTTCTCCAAAAATAATAACAGGTATATATATTTATCTATCTATCCACACACAAAAAACATACATGTGTATGTGTGTGTAAATATATATACAATGCTGTGGTTACAGTCTAGATACACACACACACACACACACACACACACACATATACACACTATACCATTTCCAAAAAAAGAAATGCCTTAAGCCCTAAAATTTAGGGATTGGAAACAATAGACTACATCTGAGGCCTGAGGTCCCTTTAAGAGATTGTCCTATAACCAGAAACATCCTGGCTTCCCTCCAGGGGCTAACAATAGGCCCTGTCAGGCAGCCAGGGAGTCACCAAGGGCAACAAGGGAGATTCCGTCTCTACTTCTGTTTAAAGCTGGATTCTCTTTGATGAATTGAGGCTGGAGTCTTTCTCACTGGGGCTCCACAGCCCTGTTAGTTTCCCTGTTTGGAACCCTCCAAGACCAAAAGACAGCCAAGGTATTCATCAGGTGTAAAAGCCAAAAAGCAGACAGCCCAGGAAACCTTAGGAAACAACCAACTCTTTTAACTGCCTAGAAACTTAGAAAAACCGCCCCCTTCCAAGCTTCTGCCTAGTCCTTTTTAGGAATAAGGGGAAGGACACCGAGCTTCCCCCTCGGATTGGGCCTCTAAGATTCATGCCACAAGGTGTAAGAGGACACACAGGTTCCACTCTCCTCTAGCAATAATGCCCCAGGTGCTCCCCCACTCTCCCAGTTACCTTAGGGAGAAGGAGGAGAGAGAAAGGAAAAAGGAGAGAATGAAGGAGAGGGAAGGTTACAAGGTCATTATCAGCACGGACTCTGGTGGAGTTCTTGACTGTAAAAATGAAGTGAGGGTGAAGAATAGGAGAAAGGAAGAAAATTCCAGGCTGGCTGCAAAGAATGCTGGAAGTGTTGAATGCAGTGATATGACTAGAAAAGCCTCCCAGAGAAGCCTTAGGAAACCAGTAATGTCCTAGACATACAAACAAGCCATTCCTGTCAAGTACTTTGGCCCCTTTGCAATGAGATGGGTGGGAGTTCCTCCCGGGTCCCTCTCCTTCTTCTGGCTATGATTCTTATCTAAAGAAGAAATTCATCCTCTTTCAACCTCTTACTGCTGCCCAGGAAAAGAGAAGTCATTAGAAGTCTTGGAAATCTCTGCTATCTAATGCCCTGGGCCAGTTTCCTGTTCAGACACTCAAGATTTAGGGATCCTAGAGTTGAGAAGAAGCAGAAATCTAAATATTGTGTTTAGCTTATCTCATTCAAACAATCCGTGGAAGAAGCTGGAACTGCAGGAAACCAGAGAGCCCCTGCTAATTAAGATGTTGTATTGCAATGTCACTGAGCAAGGCCCTTCGTTCGTTTGTCCCACCAAAGATCAGGGTCAGTTATTATAATGACATGGATTCTGCCAGGCTAACACCCATCCTCCTCCCAAACAGGCAACCGCAGAGGCTTCAGCAGAAGAGCCTCGGGGAATGAAGGGAAGGGTCATAGAGAATCATCCTCCACTAATCCCGGGCACACCAACAGATTGGTGAATAAACACGTGTTAGGATGGGGAAAGGGGTCTCACCTGCTGGATGAAAGCCTCTCCTTTCTACAGGATCTTAAAGTTTCTGAAGTGTTTTCAGAACTATCCTTTGAGGAAGGTGGTATTGATATTTTTACCCCCATTTTAAAGATGATAAAGCCAAGAGGTGAAGTGTCTTGTCTAATTCAATTCATACAACTAGTACACAGCATAACTGAGATGTAAAGACACTTCTTTTTTTTCTCTACATCCAGGGTTCTCTCCATTGGGCCATGATGGCACGTTAGCATTAGCTCTCTGAGTTCAAATCCCAGCTCTGTCGTTTTCCAACTGTGTGGCCATGGACAAATCACTTATCCTCACTGGGTCTTTCTCATATATAAAATAATTGCTATTGTTGTTGTTATTGTTATTATTACATAGCTAACATTTATATAGCACTTTCGATGCCCCAGGCACTGTGTTAAGCACTTTACAATTATTATATCATTTGATCCCAACAAGAATCCTGAGAGGTAGGTATTATTATCCCAACATTTTTGTTGTTGTTGTTGTTATTTAGTCATTTCAGTTGTGTCTGACCCTTCACCCCATTTGGAGTTTTCTTGGCAAAGATACTGGAATGGGGGGCAGCTAGGTGGCACAGTGGATAAAGCACCAGCCCTGTATTCAGGAGGACCTGAGTTCAAATCCGGCCTCAGACACTTGACACTTATTAGCTGTGTAACCCTGGGCAAATCACTTAGCCCTCATTGCCCCATTAAAAAAAAAAGATACTGGAATGCTTTGCCGTTTCCCTCTCTAGCACATCTTACAGATCAGGAAACTGAGCCAAACAGAGGGTAAGTGACTTTCCTGAGGTCATGGAGGTAGTAAGGTCCATGGCTGGATTTGAACTCAGTTCTCCCTGACTCCAAGCCCAGCATTCTTCCCATTATGCCAATATACCAAGCCTTTCCTAATCCTCTTTAATTTTAATGTCTTCTCTCGGAGATTATCCTCCCCCGATTTACACTTGTTTGTACAATAACTGCTGCATGTTGTCTGCCCCCATTAGACTATGAGATGCTTGAGAGCAGGAGCTGTCTGTTGCCTTTCTCTGTGTCCCCAGTACTTAGCAAAGTGCCTAGAATATAGTAGGCCCTTAATAAATGCTAGCTGACTGATGGACTGATTAAATTACACGAATAAATTGCATGATTAGGAGGAAAACATTTGCAAGATGTGTAGCACCATAGAAATGGGAGGTTTTTATTCCCAGAATCCATATTTAAGGTCCCTGGTTTTTGTTCCTAAGTCTCTGATTTAGTGCTCATTTATTTGAGTTAATTTAGTTTTTGTCCAAATCATATAATCCTATTGTTTCCCATATAATCCAACTAAGAAAATGTCAGCATCTGCTCTCAGCAAATGTACTGACTTCCCTATGACAGACATTTTTGTGAAACAAACACAAAGGGATAATGGATGGAAGGTCTTTAAAGTGTCCTATGGGCCTTTTACCTCCTTTCTATAAGGACCACCCTGATGTCATTTAGATCTCAGGAGTATATGGACACATGCAGGTGTTCATAGTTGTCACCAAGACTAGACGCATGGATGTTTTCATTAGAAGACATCTATTTATTGTTTAAAAGATAATGCTTTAGGCTTAAGGGAAGATGATCATTCAATCCAAAGAATCAGAAAGGACTAAGATGAAATTGAGGGCAACTAGGTGACAATAGATAGATTGCAGAGCCTGGAGTCAGGAAGACCTGAGTTCAAATATGGCCTCAGACACTAGATGTGAGACCCTGAGCAAGTCCCTTAATCCTGTTTGTCTCCATGTCCTCATCTGTAAAATGAGCTGGAGAAGGAAATGGCAAGTCCCCCCCCCCCCGCCCCAAATGGGATTACAAAAAGTCAGACACAAGTGAACAACAACAAAGATGAACTGTATGTGCAGTCAGGTGACAAGTCAGAAACTACAAGCAGTCTTGCATATGAACATAAACCATTGGCATTTGGGAGAAGTCAAAAAAGAGTGAATTTTGTTGTGGATTTCAGAGACATTGTTCAGTACCCTCGACTAAGAGACAATGTAGTCAGTTGAAAGAACTGGGAGCTGGGATATGTGAGTTTCAGTTCCAATACCACAACTAACTTGGCAGAGTTCTACCTTGGGCATGTCATGACGGTGCCTGACTTCTAGAAGTTTCTCCATAAATGTGACACTTCTCCCTGTCTCAGTTTACTCATTTCTAGTTCTAAATCTATGATCCTGTCATCTTGTGAATCTTTCAGGTCACTTCTTTTCTAAGTTCTACAATTCCAAAAGGGGAGTTTGGCTATCCAATTGCCAGAAATGCTGCTAGGATTAGCCAGAACTTGACTCACATGTAATTAAAGGGAGATGTTAGAACACATTGGAAATTACTCTGAAAAAAAAGTGGGAGGGAGGAGTAACAACTTCTCCTGGAGGGCTTCTCTCTCAACTAGGAAAGTAGGAGAACTTGGAGACCAGTACCCAGAATGCCCTCCTCAGACTCTACAGAGCTCTGGCTGAACCCAAATCTTGACAGTCTCTTCAGGGCTACTCCCACCAGGTCCCACCATCCCTGACACATTCTCTTCCTTTCCCTTCTGCCTCTACGCCATGCTCTTTTCCCCAATGTTAACATTTTTTTTTAATTGATGTGACCTAGAGCACATCAATCTCTATTTCTCTGAGATAGTTTCCTCATTTGTAAAATTGGGGTATGTTTACACTGCTCACCTTACGGAATTGTTGTGGGGAAAGAGATTTATAAATATTAAAGCACAATAGGGGGCGGCTAGGTGGCGCAGTGGATAAAGCACCAGCCCTGGATTCAGGAGTACCTGAGTTCAAATCCGCCCTCAGACACTTGACACTTACTAGCTGTGTGACCCTGGGCAAGTCACTTAACCCCCATTGCCCCGCATTAAAAAAAAAAAAAAAAAGCACAATAGACATTGATGCTGCTACATTCCAGATATATCTGATACATGAATTTCTCTTAGTACTATCTATTTCAAATGCAATGCTTACTGTGAGAGGTGGCATCCTTAGTAGGTAAAACTGGCCTTGTGAAGTTAATTCATGGATACTAGATAGATCCCAAGGACTGCTAGAGGGGGGAAATGGATAGAGTGCCCAGCCTAGAGTCAGGAAGACTTGTCCTTCTGTGTTCAAATCTGGCCATAGATACAGTAGCTGTGTGACCCTGAAATCACTTAACCCTGTTTGCCCCATATCTGTAAAAATGAGCTGGAAAAGGAAATGGCAAACCACTCCAGTATCTTTGTCAAGAAAACCCCAAATGGGGTCATGAAGAGCTGGACACAACTGAAAAATGACGGAAAGAAAGCCCCTAACTCTTCCCATATGAAAAAACCTCCCTCATCTCCAAGCTGATGCTTGAAATTCTGGTTAGAGGTGTATTCCTTTGGCTTATGACTGTATCCCATGTTAAAATGCAAATCTCCCTGGGAGGGAATAACATATTAAGCCAAATTAATCATTCATACCTCAGTGTGAATTCATTTACTAAATCCTTTCCTGAGGATATTTTTGAGGGGGGTCTGGGGATGAAGGAAGCTGGAAAGTACAAAAGGAAGCAAGGACTACATTCAAATATTACCTGCCCAATTTTGCCCAAGGCTAGATTTATTAACCTGCCCCTGCATGAAAACACACCTGTACACCATGCAGCCTTCCTCTGGAGCACCACCTTCTCTATCCTCTATCCTTCCTCTCCCTGACCCTTACACTAGTATTTCTTTAGTTTTACACTCCTTCTATCAACCTCTTCTGCAACGTATAGTCAGACCGCTGCCTAGAGGGCCTTGGCAAAGTTAAATGACTTGCCTTTGGTCACACAACCATCATGTGTCAGAGGCAGGACTCGAATCCAGGCCTTATTGACTTTGAGGTCAATGTTCTATCTTCAAGTTGCCGACAGTGTAACCATCTCTAATGATAGAAATTCCAAATGGGATTGCTTGGTGCTGTGGTTTCCGAAAATCTTTGGTCATGGCCAGTTCTTTTGATTGGATATTTAGAGGATTCTACTGTCTGCTTTAAGTACAAGGTCCCACAAGGTCCCTCACCCCTCCAAGTCTAGAATGTATGCTTTTTAAAAATGCATTTCCTGTTGACCCATCAGCCCAGAGGGTTACAAGTCCCTACAGCTCCACCCAAAGCTACACCTCTAGTCAAGCAAGCCATGGAAAAGACATCAAAGACAAAAACCCAACTGTATTCTCTCTCTTCTAATCCCTAAAACACCTAAGCTTTCTGAAAGGAATCCAGTTGTCCAATGGGATAAAGCAAAAACCCAAATTGAGTCCAATTGCATTTTCTCTATTAATCTCTACAGGACCGCTTTATTCCTTCTCTCTTCCCACCTCTACCCTGACTGCTAGAACATAAACCCTCTACTAGCCCAGAAGTGTTTATTTAGCCTTGCAGGGGGGGCAGCTAGGTGGTGCAATGGATAGAGCACGGGCCCTGGAGTCAGGAGTACCTGGGTTCAAATCCGGCCTCAGACACTTAACACTTACTAGCTGTGTGACCCTGGGCAAGTCACTTGACCCCAACTGCCTCACTTAAAAAAAAAAAAAAGCATTGCAGGCTTCTAAAAGTCCTGACTTCATCATTTAACCAGTAGAAAGAGGAGATATCTTTTCTATTCATGACCTGTAGCTGTAACAGGTTGTTGTTTAGTCATTTTTTCAGTCATGTCCAACTTTTCATGACTTTATTTGAGTCTTTTCTTGACAAAGATACTGGTGTGATTTGCCATTTCCTTCTTCAACTCATCTTACAGATGAGGAAACTGAGGCAAACAGGGTAAAGTGACTGACCCAGGGTCACACAGTTAGTAAGTGTATGAGGCTGGATCTGAATTTAGGAAGATGAGCCCTCCTGACCCCAGGATGGGTATTCCATCCTAGTGGCTATAACAAGAGATAACTCTATTCTCCAATTCAGAAAGAAATAGGTATGAAGAAGACCTACCAGGGCAATCTTCATTACTACAGATCCACAGGCTGTTTCGGCAAATGCTGTCAGGGAGGGAAGAAGAAACACACATTGTAAGTACAAGAGTACATAGCTGAATTCCAACCTCATAGCTAATGTTTCACTCCCAACTAAGACTGGCATGATACTAGGAAACAAAGACAGGAGAAGTTCTCTTACATAAGATCTTTCTTGATTCCCTTAGCTGCCAGTGCCCCACCCCACCCACCCCTTAAAAAATTACTTTATATATATTTTGTATTTATGTATATGGTTTTGTGTCATTTCCTCAATAAACGTAAGCTCCTTGAAGGCATTGCTGTCTTTTTTCCAAGAACCTAGCCCAGTGCCTGGAACATAGCAAAGTCTTAACATAATGCTTGTTGACCAACTGTCAAAAATTGATCCATTGAGAAGCAGACACCAGAGGAAACATTAGAAAGAGAAAGGAACAAAGAGAGTACATCAAAGGACTCGCTGAAATATACAGGGTGACCCAAAAGTCTTTGTGCAGTTTTAAGCGATTAAAGTTTTAGAAGTCTTAGTGTCAGAAGTAGCTAGGTGGCACAGTGGATAAAGCATTGGCCCTGGATTCAGGAGGGCCTGAGTTCAAATATGACCTCAGACACTTCACACTTATTAGCTATGTGACTCTAGGCAAGTCACTTAACCCTCATTGCCCCATGCAAAATAAAATAAAATAAAATAAACATTCAAATATAAATGCTGATAATTAAGGATTGAGGAAATTAAAACTAAAGTCTTAGTGTCATTTTAAGCCTTAATAGCTTAAAACTACACTGAGACTTTTGGGACACCCTATATCATGAAGAGGGAAAACCCCCAGGTACAGGGCAGTACAAAAAAAGAAAACATGGGAATGAGGACCCCAGAAAATAGTTAAGTGCCAAAGGACCCTTGGCAGGAGAAGAAGTTTACGGATCTCTGATCTCTGATGATTCTGGTATTATTAGGATTCCAGAATTCTTATCCCTAAAGCTTTTTGTTGTTGTTATTTTGTTTTGTTTGTTTTTGTAAGTTTTGCTGAGCAATGAGGGTTAAGTGATTTGCCTTGGGTCACACAGCTAGTAAGTGTCAAGTGTCTTAGGCCACATTTGAACTCATGTCCTCCTGAATCCAGGGCCAGTGCTTCATCCACTGCGCCACCTAGCTGTCCTCTACCCCTAAATCTTCTACCTGGTCCACATGAGACAGTAAAAAGAGAAGGCCTCTCTTAAAGAGATAAGAGAGAGAAGCCAGGGAAATGAAGAACTCTTAGAACTATTGAGAGATGGGTATCCTATCACAAATGCAGAGGAAGCTAATGGTCACCTGCTGACAGCTATCCAGAAGGGAAAGTGAGCAAAGGGAAAAGAACAGAAGAAAAAAAAAAAAAACCTGTGCTGGGGGTTAAAACACCCCCAGGATTTCAGGAAGAGCTGGAATAAATTGATGTGAAATGGAATGCGAAAAGGGCCCCTGTAGGGGCCTTTGGATTTTTTCCTCCACTGGATTCCATTGTTTCCTATTGCCTTACATGGGGTTGGTCAGGAAAAGGACCATTCAGGTAAGATACTGACACATCTCTGTTGACCAAGTTTTTGTTTTTATTTTGTTTTTTAAAGGCCTGAGATGAGAAACCAAACTTTCCGTTTGCATATGACAGTTTCCTTCCCAAATCCCCAGAACATATGAGTTTATTCCATTTTAGCCTTAGTCTGGCCACCAAATGACTTCTGTCTCCACCATTGCCCCCTTCCCAATTCTTATACTACCTAGAACCAGGTCCCCTAAGCCATCACACCTCACTAGCTTCCACTCTTCCCTAGCTTGTCCCCTACTCTGCCCCTTCTCTTTTCTCACAGGTCCTGTCCTCATGCAGCTTAAATAAAGGCCCCACGTCCATCTTCAGAGCTCATGCTCTTCCGCTCTGCCTACCATGTGTTGCAGTCCTGGGAGATGGAGGCGCCAGGAGGATAGTGTTTCCCAGAATGCACACAGGAACACTCTGAGCTTTCCACGCAAAGGCCATTGTCAAGCAGCTTCCCCTCTGGTTCAAGGACAAAACAGCAAAGTCTTACTAGTTAGATAATCATACTGTAAGTATGTGACAATCTTCAAAAGCCTTAGAAATTAGGGGCTTTAGATATCATCTGAGTCAACCCAATCAGTTTTATAGATGGAGAAATGGAGTCCCCAGCTGGGTCAAGTCAATTTCCCAAGGCAACACAAGTATTAAGAAAGTAGATCTCAGTTCTCGGTTTTCATAGGGTCTTTCTAAGAAAAGTTCACAAAGCATACATGAGTCTTGCTCATCATCATATCATCATCTGAATCTACAGAGAGAACAAGGACACTTATCCCTGTGATAGAAGGCTACCAAAGCATGAGGAGGAAAGGAGTCTTGTCCAAGATTACACCAAAGTAGCAGGGGTCCTAAGACCGAGGTCACTGACCACTTAAAAAAAGACTCCCCCCCCAAAAAAAATAACAAAATGCTTTCTTATTGTCAACTGCCCTTCTATCTGGGTCAAAACTATTTTCCAACTTAGTCAAAATGACTAAGTAGCTCCGGAACTCTTTGTAAAAGTCTTCCTTCAAATGCTAGCCATGAGTTTCGCCGCCTATTAGAAAAGACAAAAGAGTAAAACAGAAACACACGCTCCCTACACAAAGTTACCTTTGGAGCCTGGACCATTTCCCCTTTGTTGTCTTAGACAGAAGCACTTTCATTCACACCAACAACAGCAAAATTTAAAAGAAAGTACCAGCGGTATCCTGATCACGCTGCACAAGGGCTTTCAATAAAAAATAAAAGGCCTCTGATTTCAGG
Organism: Dromiciops gliroides; assembly: GCF_019393635.1. NCBI lineage: Eukaryota > Metazoa > Chordata > Mammalia > Microbiotheria > Microbiotheriidae > Dromiciops > Dromiciops gliroides. Next base: position 190,531,669 of record NC_057865.1, read on the forward strand.
AGCAGGAGAACAAACACAAGCTGCCTTCATCTCATACCCCAGAACCAAAACCTCTGCCAAGAGATCTGATAAGTAAATAAAGAGATCAATCTATTACCAGGACAGCTGCAGCCATCGATGCATTGGTTCTGACAGACTTCATTGATGTGTAGGCTCTGACAGGTTCTGGTGCAAGGTGACACACATTCCTTATACTCCATGCCGACAGGACATGCTGGCCCTTAAGACAAAATATTAAATCAGCACCCCTTATCTCCAGGGCAATATCATGCACAATGCCTTTATAGCAGCCCCAGGCTTCTCCCGATTGTTTGTGGGACTTTGGTGACTCATCATAACTCAAGGCTCAATGTTTCCCCCAAGGTCACCCTGTTCTGCCTCAGTTCAGCTTTCCCATCTCTGACCTTGGATGTATCCACAAGAACCAGTTAAATTTCTCCTTTAATCCCCTACAGAGGGTGTTAATTCCCTGAACAACACAAATTTAACTGATCCCCATATCCTCACTGATATGGCCTTTGATTGGGCAGCAGCAGCGAGGATCACCAAGTCATTGCTGCTCTGAATTCTGTCACCACCAAGTTCACCCACTTGAGTCAGTCATTGGGACTGGCCCTTAAAATGAGATGGGAAGTGGCCAGAAACAAATTCTGAAGGAAGTAGAGGCCTGAAGAGAGTGTTAGAGAAAGATGTGGTCTTTCCGAAGGAGAGAGCACCACAGCTGCAGAGCTACGCCTGAGAAAGGGTATGGAGAATGAAGATGCATGGACAGGTAAAGGGAAATATACCCATGGAAGGAGAAACTTCAAGAGAAGGGACACATAGACTCAGTCCCTCCCTCCCCTCACAAAAGAAGATATAGAGATGCTGAGAGAATGATTGGCATCATTCCAATCATTACAGCAGCTAAAGAGATTTCAGATTGTACATTAGCCTACAGGGAATGCATATCCATGTAGATGCTAGGGAAGCACATAGCAAGAGGCATAGAGGGAGAGGAGAGGAGAGGAGAGGAGAGGAGAGGACCATCTGCAATAAGTAACTCAAACCCATCCCTTTCCTAGTCATTGATCTAAAAGGAAGAGGGGACCCACCAAAGAGGAGGGTTGTTTAATGTCTTCTGGAAAAGAGAAAATACTTATACACTTGGGAGAGGTCCAGCTCTTGACCTGTGAGCTATCGTCCTAGTCATTGTATTCTCACTATGGGGGTATAGAGAAGAAGAAGGCAGGGTTCTAACATGGGAGGAGTTTATAATTTAATGGGGGTAAGGAAAGAAGAGATTTAGTCTGATCCCATCACTTTACAGATAAGAAAACTGAGGCACAGAAAGGTTAAGTGAGAGAGATTGTTTTTTAAGACAAGGTCTCACTAGTTATAAGCTTCAGAAACAAGATTTGAACCTGTCCTCTGACTCTAGAGTCAATGCTGTTTCCGACATACTGTGCTACCTGTTGCCTGTTGGGAAATGTGACATAAACACTGCTTAAAACACCACTCTACTCCAGTCACACCCTTCAAAATAGATATCCTTTCTCCCTACTTTAAAAAAATTCTACCCACTTCAAGACTGAGGCAAGCCCAGCTACTAAAAGCCACCTTTTTCTCACCAACCAGCTATTGATTTTTTTTAAAAGGACTTAATTCACAAAGAGCAAAATGCATCATATAAATATTTATGTCCTTGTTGTCTCCATCAGTCTCCATACTAATTATGCTGCACTATAGATCTATCTCCATTGATCACTACCATGGAAGAGTATAAGATCTTTGAAGACAGGTACCTTACCTGCTTCAGGTTATTCTGCAAAATAATGATTACAGCTCCTTGTTCAAAAGGCAGTTAACTGATTTTGCTATTTGATAGTTATGACAATTAGATACTCAATGAGTAAATTATAAGAACAAAACATAGGATCTATGAGCAAAGATGGAAGGAACAGAGCCTACCTATTCCTCCTTTAGAATAGAAGCCTACCTTAATGAAGATAACAGATCTTTTCTCTTTTTTTTTTCTTTTTTTTTTCGGGGCAATAAGGGTTAAGTGACTTGCCCAGGGTCACACAGCTAGTAAGTGTCAAGTGTCTGAGTTCAGATTTGAACTCAGGTCCTCCTGAATCCAGGGCCAGTGCTTTATCCACCGTGCCACCTAGCTGCCCCCAAGATAGCAGATCTTAATATGAGTAAGTCATTATGTGGACAGTTTTGACCTACTCCATCTTCCTCTCCCCTGAGAGCAGTCAAGGCAGAAATAGACTCGAATTACAACAAAAAACATAGAGGTTGAATGTGAAGAACTTCCATAAACATCCCATTCACATTCAAAGTTACAATTATTATTTGTGAAGTGCCCTCTATCTTATTTTCACTCACAATTATCTTTCTCATCCTGTGTTTTTACCCTATCCCTGTTACCTTCATGGCAAAGAACTGGAAATGGGCAGGGATGCCCATCAACTGGGGGATGGCTGGACAAGTTGTGGTGTATGGTTGTGATGGAATGCTACTGTGCTATAAGAAATGATGAGCCCAGTGATCTTAGAAAGGCATGGAAAGACTTGAACAAAATGATGAAGAGTGAAGTGAGCAGAACCAAGAGAACACCGTATATAGTAATGGCAATATTGTTTTAAGAACAAGTATGAGCAACTAAGTCATTTTGACTATCATAAATACACAAATTAAAAATAAAGGACATATGAAGAAAGTTGCTATCTACCTCCAGAGAAAGAAGTGATAAATAAAATTATGTATAGAATAATTTTACATATCTACATATATAATCTGTATATATATTTTTGTTTCTAATAGTAGCCATCTCTAGGGTGGGGAGAGGGAAAAGAAGAAAAATGGGGAAAAAATGAAATTTACATGATAACTTTGTTGTATATTTGGAGGGAATAGCAAGTTGTACCTGGTAGATTTGCAGGTTCATGTGCAATCATCTTTTTTATCTTATGTTATGGAAATGCTTGTTTTGTTCCACAAATTGAAAATAAAATAAAATTTTAAAATAAAGATGTGAAGAACTTCTTATAATGGATTACTGAGAGAAGCTATGAGTGAATCATAATAAGAGAAGGACCTATGATGGAAGCAGTTGCATACACTTTAGAGGAAGGGGGGGTTTTCATTCCCACAATTCTGTGAGTTCTGTGATTTGTGCCATTGCCTCTGGGAATGAAACTTGGTCTGACAAACATCAGAGCCATAACCAGGAAGTGGGAGCAGAGGGTTGGCAGGGACCTTTTGGGAATTCTGGTGAGGAAGTTAGCAGTCTTTGTGGATTGATATGAGATTTTATTTGTTTACATTGCTTGGGGACAGAATGCCTCCTTAAGAGCTGGGTCTGTGTTTTTGACTTTTTTAATCTCTGTGACTGGCACATAGAAAGCACTTAATAATACTTGTTGATCAACTAATATGTTACAAGGGAAAACTCTACCCAGAGAATGCCAAGGGAATACTCAGAAAGAAGCATCTCACTAGGGTAAATGTCAAGTTTCTACAGTAGGAAGGACCCTGCCGGCCCACAAGAAAGATCACAGGAAAGAATGCATGTATCCAAGAGTGACCTTTAAAGAGCCAATTGTTAAATTTTCAGTGTGAGCATTTACACCTCAGAATTTGACACAACTGGAACAATTTCAGAAAAACCTGGAAAGACTTACACAAACTAATGCAAAGTGAAGAGAGAAGAACCAGGAGAATATTGCACATAGTAACAGCAATATTATATGATGATCAACTGTGAATGACTTAGCTAAGATGGTTCCAAAGCACTCATAATTTTAAAATGCTATTTGGCTCCAGAGAAAGAACTGAGAGGGTCGAAATGTAGATCAAAGCATACTATTTTTCACTTTATTTTTGTATGGTTTGGGAGGGGGTATCCTGTGTCTTCTTTCACAACATGACTGATATAGAAAAATGTTTTGCATGATTACACATATATAACCTTTATCTAATTCTTTACCACCTCAGGAAGGGGAAAGAGAAGGGAAAGAGGGAGAGAATTTGGAAATAAAAAAATTGTTAATGAATTTTCAAATTTGTTTTTATATGTAATTGGGGAAAATAAAATATTATTTTTAAAAGAATTTGGCAAATCAAATCAGAAGTTGGCTTATTGTTTTGTGATTTAAGAAAGTGATAGAGAAGGTATTAATAATGTAGATTAAACTTTAAAGGGTGTCCTATAAATATACCCCCCCACACCAGAGAGTCGGTCGTTAAACATTTACCAACATAGCACATAATGTGTCCCACTTGACTTACTACATTTGCTATCATGAGTCCAATCATTCAACACCATTCCCTGCTGGGCACAATTCCGGGCATATTCCAAGAAGACTGAGCAGGCACATCCTTCTTCCTGGGCACAGTGGCATAAGTATTTTTCACAAAGAGCAATAAAAGGCTCAGGATCCACCAGGGGATGGCACTGGGCAAACACTGAAGAGCTTTTCAAAATCTGGCACCGTTCTTGTAAACCCTAGTAGAGAAGCAAGATAATGGGATTAATAATCACAGACTCCTGGGCTCTCAGAAGTACAACTCATCCAGTGGGAGAGAATTTATTACCTAACAAGCATCCCATTACATATTTGAACAGCCCTAATTATATGTTTTTCTATATACTAAACCAAATCTACCTCTCTCTAATTTCTGCCCTTTTGTCCTTTGCAAAGCTAATAAACACAAGACAGTCTGAGTGATGAAGATGGTTGCCAAAACGAACTCCTCCTCTGCCATCTCACCTCCCCTTTTGGTTTCGCCAATAGATTTGTCCTTGGGATCATCTGGTGAAGTTAACTCCCATTGAATATAGTCAAGTAGGTAGTTCCTTTCTCAATTATGAAAGTAAGAGCTATCTACTGTGGCCTTGGCCTAAGATTAAAAATCCCAAGGTTGATGAGGTTTGTGAGCTACTAGAGATGTTGGTTATAGAAAAACAGTAGCCCTATTAATGAATTGTATCACATTATTAAATGTTGAGAATGTTATCACATTACTAGACACCTAAATGTACAATTAGTTATTAGCTTCAAGGACATTGTGTAGAAATTGATGAAATACATATATTTGTTCAATAAACATTAAACTCCTGATGTATATAAAACCTTGTACTTTCCACTAGGAGAGATACCCAGTTTAAAGCAAAATCCCTGCCTCAGGGCAGTCATAGCCTGTGAGGGGAGTAAGGTACCTAAATAAATACAAATAATGAAGGTTATTATGCAATAAGTGCATCAGCGAATTTAAAAACAAAGCTGTTGGGGCAGCTAGGGTGGCGCAGTGGATAGAGCACCGGCCCTGGAGTCAGGAGGACCTGAGTTCAAATCCGACCTCAGACACTTAACACTTACTAGCTGTGTGACCCTGGGCAAGTCACTTAACCCCAATTGCCTCACTAAAAATAAATAAAAATTAAAATTAAAAACAAAGCTGTTGGTAAAGTTAGCTGTTTTTATAGGGAGTTCTCAAGTGAAGAAATACCTCCTGCTAATGCACGTCACCAACTGTTCTGCAAGGTATAGTCTTAAACTAGTGATGTATTATTATCCACTTATGTATTGTTTATACAATATTACTAATTTGAATAAGGGAGGTGGTTCATGTATACTCAGCTTATTAGTGCCTGTGAACCCTGAAGAACTAAGAGTTACACAAAAGTGAGCCAAGAAGCAGCCCCAGCTTGGTATTAGAGAAAAAGCTCTGCATTTAGAGTCTAAAGACCTATATTCACACCCCACCTGTGCCACTTATTAGCTGAGGCCTCAGTCCCCTCATCTATAAAAGGAAGGGGTTGGACCAGAGGATCTCTAAGGTGCTTTTCAATGCAGCGGTCATATCCCATCCCAATCTCCCTTTTCAGATGCTACCTTGAGTCAGAGGACAATATTTCCCAGTCATCCTCTTAGGTAACTTGTGCTTTTTGCTTACTGTACTTGGAAATTCTGCCAAGTAGCATGCCACTGAGGCTCTGCACAACCTGCCCATTTGAAGGAGTCACACCTTGATCCCACCCCCACTTCCTGAAACAGGAGGTTAGTTCCCACCTTTCTGAAGAACATCCCTCAAGAGAAGCAAAACCTAATTAGAGGACAAATATTCACCCAATAAAGCCAAAGGGAGGTAGCAAAAACAAGAGCATCTAAATTGTAGAGGGAAAAGTAGGTGAGGGTAAATCTGTCTCCCAAGATAGAAAAGCAGGGAGGCAAAAAGCAGTTATTTCTCAGAGATGGATATTCATAAGAGGTATAGATGGATATTCATTCAGGTATAGCTTTTTGATAATCACTTGTGACCATTATCACTACTGTTTGGTGAAAAACTCTGTTCAGATGTTCTCAAATAAAGAATGTGTGAGGAATCCCTTGGGGAATGCCAGTGTGAAACCAAGATCCAGGCTGAGTAATCTGGACCTCTGCTTTCCTGACACCAAATAGGTGAAACCGGGCAAGCAAGGCATCCACATACATGTCTAGGTATCCATATACTTTTTTTTTTTTTTGCGGGGCAATGGGGGTTAAGTGACTTGCCCAGGGTCACACAGCTAGTGTCAAGTGTCTGAGGCTGGATTTGAATGCAGGTACTCCTGAATCCAGGACCAGTGCTTTATCCACTGTGCCACCTAGCTACCCCTTTCCATATACTTTTGATCCTCTACTTTTGAAAGCTGATATCTCTAACTTATTTTAGTGAACTAGATTAACATTAGTGGAAATAGAAGGGTTATTAATATCTATAGCATCCTAAATACATAAAAATAAGATTACTATGGATTGTGTTTTACAAAATGGAAAAAAGAAATACGCACCCAATTTAAGACTTCCTTAGCTCAGGGTTTCTAAGACCAAGGAAGACTCAAAAGGACTTCCTTAATTGGTGAAAATTCTTGCTCTAGAAGGTTTATAGGCATTCCTCAAATCAGAGTTCTCTTTGTTTTAAGTTTCCAGTAGTCTCTCCTGAAGAAGGAACTTCTGCCCAAGTTTTGAGGTGCCAAATCGGGGAGGTACAAAGGCAAGAGCTGAGACATGAGCAGATGAACATGCAGACTGGACAGTGAAAGGAAAGAAGATGGGCATAAGAGTCTACCAGTGCTAAGATCAGGCTGAACTAGCATTTGTGGCAATTGGTGAGAGTCAAGTCTCGTCAACAGCACCTTTCTTTCCCCTGTTTTCTAAGCTGGGAAATTTTCTACCCACACTTTAAATCTCAAGCTCTTTATTTTTAAAAACTACCATCCTACCTGGCCATGAAAGAAGGTGATGGGTGTGGAAGAAGGGAGAAAAGTGGTCACCCTCACCGTAAGGCCCATTGCAGTTTTCTATAACTTGTTTGACTATCTGTACTTCTACATTACTTGATACTGCTATTAAGCTAAATGGTCATTAACTGTGACTTTTCTAAGTCTATCAATTTATGATTTGAGACTGAAAGAAGGAAATCCCTTGGAAGAAGAGATTTCCCTGGTTTTTAATCAAGAATTGGGATGAGTCATTTAATCGAACAGTTTGCAATTTTAGAAATTTACTGGAAAAAAAGAAATTTACTGAGATATTCTAATGCATACCCACAAGACTGCATCTGAACCCAGAAAAAGAATTAATAAGGAGCTGAGCCAGTAGTAGAGAAGGGTTGGTATGGCTGTCCTTAACTGTACTCTATATCACACACCCACGCCTCACATAGCTACATTTCTTTTCAGAAAGATTATGGAGAATGGTTCTATTATTCTGGATTGGGGGTGGGTGAGGGTGGTGTTATATGTACTGTCTGCCTAATTAAGAAATGACTACAGTAATAAGCAATGGTGCCGGATTCCAGTCTCCCCCACAAAGTTGAAAATAGGCTGCAGACAGGTATTAATGAGGGTCAATTAGTTCCTATTCCAAGTGTTCCAAAATATATTTGAGTTTATAAGTACATATAGAGAGTGGCTGGTCTAGTTCCTATGCCCTCTTCTATATAACCTACATATGCATGAGATAGAAGAAAGAACTCTGGATTTGAAAACAAGGGATTTAGGTTCAAATGTTCACTCTGCTATTTACTACCTGTGTTACCCTGAGTAGGTCAGTTTCCTTATAAGAGGAAACTTTCCAGGCAACTCCCCATTTTCTCTCTTTTTTTATATTTTTATTTATTTATTTAATTTTGGCGAGGCAACAGGGGTTAAGTGACTTGCCCAGGGTCACACAACTAGTGAATGTCAAGTGTCTGAGGCCGGATTCGAACTCAGGTCCTCCTGAATCCAGGGCCAGTGCTTTATCTACTGCGCCACCTAGCTGCCCCACAACTCCCCATTTTCCATCAGCATCTCTGCTTGGTTTTGACTCCAGAGAACATCACATGTCCTAGTGCCTCACCTTCCCCTTTTCACTTTCCCTTTGCATATCGTCTTTCCCATTAGTCACATTGAGACCTGGGAAAGACCTTCACTTAAAAAGGCCAAGGTCTCCCACTGCATCTGGGGTCATCTCCAGTCATCCTGATCTACATCCTGCCATTGGACCCAGATGGCTCTGGAGGAAAGAGGGAGGTTGGTGACCTTGCACAGCCCTGCCTCACTTCAATCCAATTCAGTGCAAGTCATGACAGCACTTCCTGATATCATGGTCCTATTCAAGAATGAAGGACAAACAACAAATAACAACAACTCCATTAGATTGTAAGCTCCTTAAGGATAGGAACTGCCTCTTTTTTTGTATGTTTCCTCAGTACTTAACACTGTGGATAGCACATAACAGGCATTTAATCCATAGTTTGTTTGTTTTTTCAATTGAATTAAGAGGATTGGATAAGATGACCAATTCCAGCTATAAATTTTGTGATTCTATAATTCAATGATCCTAGTAGGAAGAATGAGGTTCTCATTGAAATGTAGCCCAGGGGCCCTCCCTCTAAAATCTTGATCCCTAAGCCCTATAGAAATCATTATAGAAGATTACTCTGATCATGCTCAAACACAGCAGGGTTCCTCTGGTCCAGAAGAGTGGATTCCCAACCCATTCAAGCAGGGTTTGCTTAACCTAAAGGTGGGTCAAAATAACAAGGCTGAGCAGTTCTCCATGTCTCTACTTCATACCACAACCCCTCAGGAAGCTATAGGAAGGCATAGCTTCTGCCCAAATCTAGACTACTCAAGGGTGTTAGTCCTCTGACTAGCTAAGATTTATTTGATCTACTCTTTGTCCCATTCACCAGTAAGAGTTGTTCATATTCAAACACTTAAAATAGGCAAGGGGCAGCATAAACAATGCTAAATTTAGGGGCATTTAGGGGCATTTAGGGGTGCAATGGATAGAGCAACGGCCCTGGAGTCAGGAAGACCTCAGTTCAAATCCAGCCTCAGACACTTGACACTTACTAGCTGTGTGACCCTGGGCAAGTCACTTAATCCCAATTGCCTCACACACACACACACACACAAAAACCCTCAAAAACAATGCTAAACTTAGAGTCACATGGTCTGGGTTTGAATCCATACTCTGTCACTCACTACCTTTGTAACCTTGGACAAATCATTTGTCTTCTCTGAGCCTCAGTTTCCCCGTAGGTAAAATGAGAGAGTTGGAGTGCAGAGCCTAAATAAAGCTTTACCTCAGGCATGAAAATACTAGAGGATACTGACAGCACCGTCCTAGGGGACACATCTATCTCCCTTTTCCTTTCCTCCTTCCTCTCTGTTGCTATATCCCAGCTCTCTGACCTCCAGAGACAGCCAGTCCTTCAACAAGGTGGAAACCTTGATGTGCCACAGAACTAGCTTCCCTCCCTTAGTGGCCACCGTCCGGGCTAAAGTTCCCCAATATCTCCAGCAGAAGTTAGAGAGAAATCTCTCTATGTCCAGCAGTGAGATTCCTACAGCCATGACACAGGTGAGCTCCCATCCTCTTCCTTGCTTCAGGGTTACCCCATACCCAATTATCATTCTGGAAGAATAAATGAAAGGCATTGTACTGAAAAGAGAAAATACCTTTCTTGTCCCAACTTCATTGGTCCAGATTCCTCCAGGAGAGGGCAGGATTTCCTCCTGGAATTCCATCTTTTTCTTTTTAATAAGTTCAAATCTCTCAGTCCTTGCTGGCATGGTACACCATAATGACAGAAGCTGAGCGGTATGATTATTTCCATCTTATCACGACACTTGGTCCTCAGAAAAGCAGCTCATCACATAAGGAAATTGTATTTTTATCATGTGGCTTAGGATATAATCAGTCAGCATTTATAGTTCCTGGTCTTCCTATTCTACTCTCACTCCTAAACAGACCTAAAGAAAAATTCAACAAAGCTACTTTCATAGGCATTTTCTTCTAGAAGAGAACAAGTTTCATTTTCCAATTAATTTCTGACGTGACTATTGAAAATGACTTGGGGGGCAGCTAGGTGGCGCAGTGGATAGAGCACCAGCCCTGGAGTCAAGAGTACCTGGGTTCAAATCCAGCCTCAGACACTTAACACTTACTAGTTGTGTGACCCTGGGCAAGTCACTTAGCCCCAATTGCCTCACTAAAAAAAAAAAGAAAAAGAAAAAAAAAGAAAATGACTTGGAATGAGTCCAGCACCACTACTACCAATCCCTGCCATAAAGGACAAAACTGAAGAACTAGGAGGGAAAACACTTAGGATTAGCTGAGATGAATTAACATAATTTCAAAAGGGCCCCAGTTGCCCCAGGTCCGAGGGTCCCCAAGCTCTACTCCAAATCAGGCCTTAATAATGACTTATCATTAGTAGAGATCCCTTGTGAATACTGCTCCAATGCCTTCCCAGTTCATAATCTGCCCTGCAGTCTATGTATACTGATGGGAAATTTTTAGCCCCTAAACTATCCTGCCCCCATGTAAAGGACATAAAATTAAGTCGAGCCTGCCAGGATATTAACACAGCAATGACAAACATTGAAGTCTGACAAAAGCCCCCTTGCCTTCCAAGGAGTGAAGCTAATCTTGTGAGTTCTTCCAAGGTCCCCTGAGATAAAATGAAGGGAATTTTCAAAGATCATTTGCCAGAAGATCCTGTGATAGAGAAGTTGTTTTCTTCAGAAATGGCAATCTCTCTTCTTAGAACAATGGCCTTGATGCACTTATATAGCCCAACTAACTAGGAAGAATATATGAAAGGCAGGGCAGCTAGGTGGTGCAGTGGATAGAGTACCGACCCTGGAGTCAGGAGTACCTGAGTTCAAATCTGGCCTCAGACACTTGACACTTACTAGCTGTGTGACCCTGGGCAAGTCACTTAATCCCAATTGCCTCACCAAAAAAAAAAAAAAAAAAAAGAGTACATGAAAGGCGTTGTGCTGAAAAGAGAAAATACCGTTCTTGTCCCAACTTCATTGGTCCAGATCCCTCCAGAAGAGAGTGGATTTTCCTCCTAGGAATCCTATCTTCTTATTTTTAATAAGTTCAAATCTCTCAAATGAATGGGGTTTGAGGGGGAGAACCTCAAAACAAAGAAGGAATGGAAATCTATATGCATAAAGAAGCCCCAGAGGGAATCCACGTGTTGTGGGCATATCACCACAGAAATTAGTATCAAAAGAGACATTTGTCAAGATAATTTGTGTTTATATAGCACCTGAAAGGTTACAAAGCACTCATCTTTCAAAAACCCTGTAAAATTCAAGTATCAGTAATCTTATTTTATGGGGAAGGAAACTGAGGCCAAGATAAGAGCAGTACGTCCCTCCTACTCCCAGAGCCAGTAAAAATCAGGACTCAAACCCAGCTCCCTCCTGACTCCAGCTCCAGCACTCTTTGCTCTATGTGCCATTGCCTTTCTATCCAAGCACATGGGTAGCTAAGTGGCCCAGTGGATAGAGCACTAACCCTCAGGTTGGGAGAACCTGAATTCAAATCTCACCTCAGACACTTACTAGCTGTGTAACCCTGGGCAAGTCACTTAAACTCCAGTCATCCTGAGTGTATCTTGCCACTGGATCCAGATGGCTCTGGAGGAGAGATGGAGGTTGGTGACCTTGCACAGACCTCCCTCCCTTAAATCCAATTCACTGCATGTCGTGACATCACCTCCTGACGTCATGGTCCTCTTCCAATATGAAAGACAAACAACAACTACACAAGCATGCATTTATTAAGTCTAGTCTGGGGATTATAATAACTGTACTGCTGTATTAAATTAACTGTACAGGGCTGTTTTGAGAATCAAATGAGATAATATATGTAAACCAGAAAGAGCAGAAAGATGCCACATGCCCTATACCAATGAAATCACAAGTGTGGCTATTTTTTTTTAAATACACTTTTAAAATGTTGGCTAGCATAGCTATTATGACCATTTCTCTCAACAAATACTGATTAAGTAAGTACACATTACGTGCAAAGAATAATGGGTGGCATGGAAATACAGAGTTTATATAAGGCATGAAGCCAAAGTCTAGAAGGTGATAAGACACATACCCAGATAACTAGAATACATAATGTTCTATGATAAGGTATTGGCAATCCATCAACAAGCATGTACCTTAGGTATACATAGAGCACACGCCCAATATCCTGCACAATGTGGGACGGGCATTACCATTGTCCTTTTCTCTGGGGGAGGTCTATTTGCTCTCCATGCATACGGTACCTACCATGTGCCAGGTATTGTGCTAAGCTGGGGCAGCTAAGTGCATAGAGTGGATAGAGTGTAGGGCCTGGAATCAGGAAGACTCATCTTCCTGAGTTCAAATCTTAATATCTATATTACCCCAGACAAATCACTTAACCCTGTTTGCCTCAGTTTTCTTATCTGTAAAATGAGCTAGAGAAGGAAATGGCAAATCACTCCAGTATCTCTGCCAAGAAAACCCCAAATGGGGTCATGAAAAGTTGGACACGACTGAAATGACTGGACAACAGTATCGTACTAAGCACACAAAAAATAGACAAAAATGAAACAGTCCTCACCTTCAGGGAGCTTACATTTTTGTTGAGGGAGGGATGTACATAGAAAAAAATGACACCTAAAATAAAGACAAGTTAATTGTCTTTCCTGGGGGATGGGGATAGGGCAGATGAAGAAGATACTAGCATCTCAGAGCAGGGTGCAGTGAGGGTAATCAGGAAAGAGGACATCTAGAAGGTAATACTTGAGCTGGGTTTTGAAGGAAACTAAAGAGATGGGGATAAGGAGGGACGGCATTAGGGGCACAAAAGGCCATCCAGCCCAAAGGCATAGAGTTGGGAGACAAGGGGTCATCTCTTCATTGCTCAAAGAAGAGCAAAATTGGGCAGCTAGGTGGTGCAGTAGATAGAGCACTGGCCCTGGATTCAGGAGGACCTGAGTCAAATCCTGCCTCAGACACTTGACACTTACTAGCTGTGTGACCCTTGGCAAGTCACTTAACCCCAATTACTTCACAAAACAAACAAAAAAAAAAACAGAAGAGCAGAATGGTCAAGTATAAGAAGAGGAACAATATATAATAAGGCAGGAAAGGTATATTGAGTCCAGGTTGTGGAAAGAATTTAAACAACAGGTGGTAAACACATTGTATCTTCAAGGGAATAGGGAGTCATTGAAATTTATTGAATATGGAACTAATATGGTCAGGCCTATGCTTTAGGGAAATCAGTGCAGATGACATGATGGTATGCTTAGAGAATCCAAATAATCAACTAAAAAACTACTAGAAACAATCAAAAACTTTAGCAAAGTTTCAGGTTATAAAATAAACTCACATAAATCATCAGCGTTTCTATATATGACTAACAAAGCCCAGCAGCAAGAGATAGAAAGAGAAATTCCTTTTAAAATAACTACAGACTGTGAACTGATCTAACCATTCTGGAGAGCAATTTGGAACCAAGCCCCAAAGGCCATAAAACTGTGCATACCCTTTGACCCAGCAATACCACCACTAGGTCTATATCCCAGAGAGATCATAAAAAAGGGAAAAGGACCCACATGTACAAAAATATTTGTAGCTGCTTTTTTTGTGGTAGCAAAGAATTGGAAATTGAGGGGATCTCCATCAATTGGGGAATGGCTAAACAAGCTGTGGTATATGAATGTAATGGGACACTATTATGCTTTAAGAAATTATGAGCTTGCAGATTTCAGAAAAACCTGGAAAGACTTACACGAACTGATTCTGAGTGAAATAAGCAGAACCAAGAGAACATTGTACACAGTATCAACAACAGATGATCAACTGTGATAGACTTAGCTCTTCTCAGAAATACAATGATCCAAGACAATACTGAAAGACTCATGATGGAAAATGCTCTCCACATCCAGAAAAAGAACTGTGGAGTCTGAATGCAGATTGAAGCATACTATTTTCACTTTTTTGCTGTTTTTTTGTTTGTTTGTTTCTTCTTTTTTGCAAGAGGTTTTTCCCTTTTGTGTTGATTCTTCTCCCACAACATGACTAATGTGGAAATATGTTCAACATGATTGTGCTGTATAGCCTATATCAGATCATTTGCTCTCTTAGGGAGGGGGAGGCGAAGGGAAAGAGGGAGAAAAATCTGGAACTCAAAATCTTACAGAAATGAATGTTGAGGGGGCAGCTAGGTGGCACAGTGGATAAAGCACTGGCCCTGGATTCAGGAGGACCTAGGTTCAAATCCGGTCTCAGACATGTGATATTACTAACTGTGTGACCCTGGGCAAGTCACTTAACCCTGTGGTAAAATTATTAGAATTTGGCTGACTCATTTGGGAGGGGCCACACTTGGCCCACCCTGAAGTTTCATATGCTGCTGAGGTCAGAAGGAGAAACCACTCTCCATAGGCAGTTTTTGAAGGGCCTCCCCTTTTGGGGGAGGAAGATCAGAAGCTTGCTGAGGGGAGTCTGGGTCTCTTCTGGAGCTCTCACTCTCTCTTCTTCCCTTCTGGTGGCAGGAACAGGAGCAGCAGCAGATGAGTCATTCAAGCCTGGCTGTAAACTGTGCTTTCCATTGAAGCTACAAGCTCCAGGTGGTGAGTTACTCTGCTCTTTTGAATAGACTTAGGTTAGAGCTAGGAGGATTATCCATGTTTCTTCTCCCCTATTTCCTTGTCTTTGATTTTATTAATTTCACCTTTGCTGTTTACTTTATTCTCCTTAATAAAACCTGATTCATCTGTGGAACAGAGGCTATAAGGCTCCTTTCTTATTGGCCTGGGAGAAATATCTAAAAAGGCAGTTTTGGAGGGGAGGGAACTTTAAACCTAGAGGTCCCTTATTATCTCTGGGACCCCAATATTTAGGCAAGCCACCCAATTAACTCTTCATATATTAAATTTGGCCCCCACAACCCTCATTGTCCCACCAAAAAAAAAAGTTGGAAACTATCTTTACATGTAATTGTAAAAATACTATCTAAAAAAGAAATGATGAGCTGATTTATTTTAGAAAACATGGAAAGATTTGCATGAAATAATGAAATGTGAATTGAGCAGAACCAAGAGAACATTGTATGCAGTAATAGTTATAGTGCTAGAAGAATAATTACAAACAGCCAAGTTATTCTAAGTATTATAAATACTCAAATCAGCTACAAAGGACCTATGAAGGTAGATGCTATTCACCTCCAGAGAGAGAACTGAGAAATAGAAGTATGTATAGTATGGTTTTATATATATTTACAAATCTGTGTCAAATGGTAGCCTTCACTAGTGCTGAGTTGGAAGAAGAGAGGGAAAGTTTAAAACTTTAAATGTACCAAGAAAATTAAATTAATTTTTAAAAGACATAAAAGAAAGCTTAAATAATTGGAGAACTACTAAGTTCTCATGATTGGGACATGCTAATATAGCAAAAATGGAAATACTATCTAAAAATTAATTTAATGTCATATTAAATTAACAAACTTACTTTACTGAACTAAATAAAATAATGACCCAATGCATCTGGAGAAACAAAAGGTCCAGAATCTCAGAGAAAAAAAGAGGAAAAAAAGTAGAAGGAAAGAATACTTAGTATCAGATATCAAATTATACTACAAAATACTGATCATCAAACTATTGTTACTGGGACAGTACATTGGTCTAGACATTCCTAAAAATAAATAATTTATTAACTATGCTAAAAAACACCACTAAATTGTCTATATCTTTTGATCTACCTATAGTACTAGTCATATCCACACAAAGGGAAAGGACCCATGTGTACAAAAAATTTGCAACAAGACTTTTTATTATACTAAAAACTTATGGAAATAAAAAGAGTTCCCATTTATTGGAGAATGTCTGAACAAATTATGGCATATGAATGAAATAGAATGCTATTGTTCCATCAGAAATGACAAAGAAATGGATTCAGAGAAAACTGAGAAGACTTATATGAACCTATGCAGATTGAATTGAGCAGAACCAGAAGAATAATTTATACAATGAATACTATAATCATGTAAAAGAAAACAACTTTGAAAGTGTTAAGAACTTTGATCCATGCAATGACCAGTCCTGACTTCAAAAGACTAATGATAAAGCAGGCTTCCCATATCTCTAAAAAAGGGTAATAGACTAGAGGTACAGAATGAAACATGCATATCAGACACAGCTAATGTGTTAATTCATTTTGATTGACCATACTTATTTGTCACAAGAAAAGGAGTCTTCTGTTGAAGAGAGGGAGTTGTAGGAAGGAGTGAATAGGTAACGACAGTGAAGAAAAGAAGCAGAAAGAAAGGAGCTTATTTTAATAGATAGAAGATAACAGAACAAAGTCCAGAAGGTGAAACAGACAAGCAGATAAGTTTTGTCAGTCATGTTAAATTTTATATTTATTTTTCTTAAAAATAATATATTTGAAAAAAAATATAATATATTTGATAGTTTTATGATTTCATATATAATCCTTTTTTGTGCTGCTTTCTATATTGAAATATCCACATTTGTGGATGTTTATTAAATTCCCAATTTAAAAGATAATTTTTTAAAAGTGTGTACCTATCTGAAGACCCACCAACAATGTTATCACAATATTTTTTTCTCCACAAACTCTCCTAATATTAGATTTTATCATGTTGTTGTTGTTACTATTGTTGTTGCTGCTGCTGTGATTAATAGGGTGTGGTAGTATCTTAAGTATCTTGTTTGCCTTTCTTTAGTTATTAGGGAACTTTAATGTGTTTTCAGGTGGTTATTAGTAGTTTATAGTTCTTTGAAAACTGTAAATTCTCTTTGACCATTGCTACGTTGGGTTACATTTTATTAGTCTTATTGATGCACATTAGTTCCTAATAGATTCTAGAACCCATACCTTCATCTGAAATAGTTACTGCAAATGTTTTCCCCATTTCTTTTCACTTGAAAGTTAATGCTTTTTGTTGTGCCACTGATTCCTTATGATTGAATCTTCAATGACTTCTTCCATTTGTCTGATTTACAAAAATGTCCCTCCTCTCTACATCTAAAAACAAGTAAATTATTCCTTGTTCTTCCATTTTAAAAAATAGAAAATAGTTCTGCATTCTTGAATAGCCCATATAAGCTTTAAGGATCCTTTTTTTAAATCAAATTTCAGAGTCCATAAAGAAAGTTTTACTTCAATATAGCCATACTCATTTACTTATATTTTACCTATGGTTACTTTTGCACTACAGTGGAAACTGTGACCCAACACTTCACAGTGTTTCTCAGAAAACTATAAATTTCAGCAATACAGTTATAACTTGACAGGCTCAAGTTGAAATTTTCCTGAACAAGAAGGACCACCCAAGCACTATTACCAAATACTGATTGGCTTTCAAAATTGGCTTTTGCTGAAGACTTGATGATGCTTCTTAATGAAGTTAATCTAAAATTACAAGACATAATAGCATTTATATGTGAAACACACTGCAGTAAATCAGTTCAATGACAACTAACATTGTTTGTACCAAAAGTAATGTCAAGCTGCATTATACATTTCCCATGCTATCAAAATTAAAGCAATAAGAGAGAGATCTCCATCCCCGTACAAATCTGCAGCAGATATATTCTCTTAACTCTCACTCTAGTTCCAGCAGCTTTTTTCAGACCTTGATTCAAGTGCAAAAGAAATTTCCATATTTCAAAATCCATTTAACTGTGCAGTTGAGGAGCTTTCACCTAATCTTTAATTGGAAGTGATTAATATACAATGTAATGACATGCTAAAAGGAAAATATCAAGAGAAGAATCTGGTAGAATTCTATAAATGCCTTCCAAGCAAATTCTATGTTCAATTAAAATCATATGCTCGTGGTCAGCTATCAGTATATGTGTGGAGACATTTTCAAGTATAAAACATATAAAAGCTCATTACAGATCAACATTAACACATGAACATCCTGATGGTAGTGAACACTAACTTTGAACCCCAATTAATCAAATTGTTATCCTCCCAAAAAAGAGTTCCATCCTTCTCATTAGTAGAACTATACTATTTTTAAAAAAAACATAATCAATTATTATACTTTTAACTTGATCAATAAAAAGTATAGAAAGTAATTTTCTCACTTATTACATAAATATCTACATAACACACTCCATTTTGGGGGCAGCTAGGTGGTACAATGGATAAAGTATCAGCCCTAGATTCAGGAGGACCTGAGTTCAAAATCTGGACTCAGACTCTTGACACTAGCTGTGTGACCCTAGGCTAGTCACCTAATCCTCATTGCCCCCCCAAAAATACTCCATTTTGCCTGGGCCCACAAAATTATTTTTTATCATAAATGTATTTTATTGTCTAGTTACATGTAGAACCCACAAAATTCTAAAACATTTATTATTTGTCACTTTACAAAAAAGTTTACCAATCTATAATTTAAAGAATTATCTCAGAGGTCATGTAATCAACCAGTCAACACGCATTTATTAAATGCCTATGTGGCAAGCACTATGCTTGGTGTTCAAGATACAAAGAAAAGCAAAAGATCATCCCTGATCTCAAGGACATCATGGTCTAATGGGGTAGACAACTTGCAAATAACTATATACAAACAAGAGGGAGAGAGAGAGGAGATATAGTATTTGTGTGTGTGCGTATATATACACACACACATATTGTGGTGGGAGAGAGAGAGAGAAAGAGAGAGAGAGAGAGAGAGAGAGAGAGAGAGAGAGAGAGAGAGAGAGAGAGAGAGAGAGAGAGAGAGAGAGAGAGAGAGAGAAATTGGCAGAGACTGTATAAGGACAAATTGGAAATAACCAACAAAGAGAAAGCACTAGCACTAAGGGGGAAAGAGAAAGGTTTCATGTAAAAGGGCGAAAATGCTCTCACTTTACAGATAAGGAAACTGAAGCTGAGAGATGTTAAGAGATTTATATATATAGTTCTCCTGGTTCTGCTCACTTCACTTTTCATCAGTTCATAAAAGTCTTCCCAGGTTTTTTGGGAACCATCTCCATCATTTCTTATGGTACAATAGTATTTCATCACATTTATATTCCATAACTTACCCAGCCATTCCCCATTCGATGGATGTCCCCCCAGTTTCCAAAAAAAGAGCTGCTATAGATATCTGCAGATGTATGGATCCTTTCCCTTTTCTTAATCTCTTTGGGACACAGACCTAATAGTGAGTCAAAGGGTATGTGTAGTTTTATAGCTTTTGGAGTATAGCTCCAAATTGTTCTCCAGAATGGCTGGACTAATTCACAGGTAGATTAGAGGATCCTTGTCCACCTCCTACACACACTGATGAGTCATATTTCCCAAAACAAGGACAAATCCCTCCTCTCAGAGATAGAGGTGTGCCCCCTAAGAACTTGGTGGTTATTCTCTAATGCCATTGGTTTGAGTCCCCCACTGTGCTATCCCCCAAGATTTTCAGGTAAGGATCATTTTAGTCAAACAGTCTTGAATAACTTTTAGAAAGCGGTGTTAATTAAAGGGGTACAGTAAAAACAAGCCAGAAGGGGCAGCTAGGTGGTTCAGTGGATAAAGCACCAGCCCTGGATTCAGGAGTACCTGAGTTCAAATCTGGCCTCAGACACTTGACACTTACTAGCTGTGTGACCCTGGGCAAGTCACTTAACCCTCATTGCCCCACAAAAAAAAAAAAAAAAAAAACTTTAAAAGCCAGAAGTCAGAAGTACTTGATGTGACTGAAGAGCCTAAAGCTATTGAAGAAACTGGAAAGACTGCCAAGGCCTCCCCTCTCCCACTCTCTCTAATTTTGCCCTGCCCTTCATGCAAGCACAGGACACTGATTTCCACAAAGGAAGGGAATCCCAAACCAGTGGGGCAACTAGGTAGTGCAATAGATAGAGTGTGAGGACTGGAGTCAGGAAGACCTGAATTCAGAACCAGCCTCAGACACTTACTAGCTGAGTGACCCTGGGCAAGTCACTTAACCCTATTTGCCTCAATTTCCCCATCTGTAAAATGAGCTGGAGAAGGAAACAGCAAACCACTCCAGTATCTTTCCCAAGGAAACCCCACAATGGGGTCATGAAGAGTCAGACATGACTGAAAAATGACAACAACAACAACAGCCCATAACAAGGGCCTTGGGACTCAGGTTACAATAGAAAAGAGAAGAAATTTGCCAAGTCATGGAACAAGGATTAGATCTCAGGAATCCTTAGTTCCACAGCCTAGACACCTGCTATCAATTTCCATCTCCCTCACTCTGCTTCTTAAAAATGAGAGCAGATGCACCAGACTGCAGCTAAAGAAAGCCAAGCCCCCTTGAAGAAAGCTCCTTATAGGTCTTAGAGCTAGAAGAACTTCAGAGGCCATTTGGGCCACTTCTCTTATTTTACAGAGGAATTTGAGACCCAGAGAGGTCTTGTTTAACATCACAACCGATAAATAGCAAGCTAAGATTTGACACTGTCAGGGCCTTCAATTCCAACCAGCGGTTTATTTGTTTTCCTTTACACCACTCTATCTTCTTAGCCCCTTGAAAAACCAACATGGGCAGGGCTCAAAACGATGGTAAACAAATCAGCTCATTCCCAACATTCTCTTTGCTTCAATTCCTGGCATGAGCTAATTTTGTCCATGGGGTGCTGGAGAGCTGATGAAAGAAAGAGCCCTAGTCCCTCCCATTCTCCCCTACCCAGTTCTCTGTCAAATGACACCATTACTTCATCCTACCCACCCCCACCCCCTGCTATACAGACCCAATTGTGGTCTAGTTCAATTATATTTTCAGATCATTTAAAATGGCCAGACCTCTTCCCTGGAGACTCTATTCTCAACCAAGGGGATGGGAGAGAAAACAGAGTGAAGCATATCTACTCCAAGACGGGCAAGGGGAAAGAAGGAAAAACAGTTATTGGAGACATGAAACTGAACTATTGTCTTTCTCTCCTAAACAGCTGACTCCATTGAAGGGGGCAGAGAGAAGGAGGAGGGAGGCATTCTTTGCACTGAAGTTAACAAAGAAAGATATGACTGTAATGAAAAGAGCAAAATTCTTCAGCCTGATTTTGCTGTAGCTACTGCCATAGGGGATCGGGAGGAATGAGGCTGACCCTGACCCTGAGGGAGGTGCAGAGGCAATGTTGTAGGCTCAGGAATTCTTACCCAACAGCAAGGAACTGCCCCATTGGTGAGCCAGGGATTGGGATATTAGGAGCAGAAATATCCTAGCAGGATGAAGAGGAGGGCTTCTGGTTCTATTTATGGGTCCTGCCCACATACATTCAGAAGACATTTGATCAGGCTCTCAAAGTCCTGCTGATATTTTGTTAATGACTGCCAGAGAAGAGGCCTTTTTTTAAAATTTATGGAATAAAACAAGCATTTCCATGACATAGTACAATAAAAAAGATGATTTCACATGAAACCACAAATTCATTATGTACAACTTGGAATTTTAAATACATAATAAAGTTATCACGTAAATTTGCTTTTTCCTTTTTTTTTCTTCTCTTTCCCCACTCCCCTGCCCCAGAGATGGTTACATTAGACACAAATAAATAAACAAATGAAAGAAAGAAAGAAAGAATGAATGAATATATATATGTGTGTGTGTGTGTGTGTGTATACACATATATGGGTTTATATATATATATATATATATATATATATATATAAATATGTAAAATTGTCCTATACATACTTCAATTTATCAGTTCTTTCTCTGGATAAAGATAGCGTCTTTCTTTCTATGTCCTTTATAGTTAATTTGGGTATTTATAATAGTCAAAATTACATTCATTCAAAGTCATTCTTTTATAAAAATTGCTGTTATTGTACACAATGTTCTTTTGGTTCTTCTCATTTCACTCTTCATTATTTCATGCAAGTCTTTCCTTGATTTTCCAAGATCATTAAGCTCATCATTTCTTATAGCACAGTAGTATTCCATCACAATCTGTGCTTATATTCCTGAAATGATTTAGGTACAGATCTACTGAACAAGAGAGGGATGGTCTAAACTACCTCAGCTTAAGGAATCTGGAGCTCTGTTTTTTCTCTCCACAGTACCTTAGGCCTTAATTAACTCAGGGCACTGTAGACAAGAAACCCTCCAGAGGGGTCAAGCAGGTTCTCCCTCTTTTGCTAAACTTTCATTACTGTTTCTGAAGGGAATTGTAGGAATTCTGTTAGAAGTCTAGAGTCAGAAGACAACAAAGCTTCAGGACCCCTTAGTTAGGAAACTCCTTCTCTGTTCTGAGCTATTGCCAATAAAGTGGCTCCTTCCATGTGACACCTCTTGATTGTGCTCCTGTCCCTACTGATCTTTTTATATGAACATGTTAGTTTTCCCTTACTAGATCCTAAGCATATTCTATATCTGTTGGTATCTCCCATAGGCTCCAGTCCACAGAAAACATTTCTTAAATAAATGTTTTTGTTGATCAATTTATCATCATACTCTTATCCACTCTGGTCTTCTCCCTCCTTAATGAAAACAAGAGTATTTGGATAAAGGATGTTGAGATTCTAAAGTAAGAGAGACAATGAGGTTGGAAATGGAAAGAAAGCCATTCCACTCACCAGTTAAGTGACTTTAAGTAAATCAATTAACCTCTCTGCTTCTCAGTTTCTTCACCTATAAAATGGGGACGCAACTTTCTATACCAACTCAAGGATAAAATGAGATTGTGTATCACAAATAATGGGTACCACATTACTTGCCTCCTCAATGGGTCAGGAAGGGGCTGATGGCAGGGAGATAATTTGGAACTCAAAATTTAAAGTGAATGTTTTTTAAAAGAATATAATTTAATATTTTCTATATATCCTCAGTTCCCAGTAAAATATGATGACATTGTAGTCATTAAATAAATGTCGTTGAATTCAAAGGAAATATACCCCCCCCAAAAAAAAAGATCATACGTATAAGCACAGAATAAATGTAAGCTATTATTATCTTTTAAAGATCTGGGCACAAAGGGACTTTTAAAGGTTGCTTTTAAAGTAAATCATATTGGGGGGTTTTAGGGACTCTTTTTAAAAATTCCAATAATCACCTACCTAGAACTGTTTCCCCTTAAGAGAAGATTCAGGGGCACAGAGTCCTAACAGATTTCTGTTCTGCACAGAATCCAAATTTACATCCACTGAAATCAGATCCGATGCTTCCAATAAAACACTTTACCTCCAAGGATGACAAAGAGCAGCTGGAGAGCTAAGAACCTGATTTACCATCTCTATGTCATAACAACATTAGCTTCTATCACTGATCCCACACTCAATCATATGAGTACAGAGGGAAATATTCTATGAGGTCAGGTCACCGGGAAGTAAGTAAAAGTTTGCTTTTCCTAGAGAAGAACATATAGAAAATCAAGACAAACCAGGAACTGGAGCCAGGCCCCCCAGGACCCATGATTCAGCACACACTTACTTGATATACTCTTGCGCCTTAGCCTACACAGAGTTTGCTTTATAAACTGTTGTTAAGGCAACTTATAGTACACATTGGGGAGCGGGGGGGTTGGTAAAGGAGAGGGATGCAGTGGGAGACAAATATCCAAAGTTTTAGTCCAGGCTCTGACACTAGTTAACAGTTTCACAGAATCACAAAACCTGAGATTTGGAATGGGTGTGCTAAAGCCAGATCCTACTGGCTCAGGTGAGCGAGTTGCTCAATTGTCGGCATGAGTATTTATTTACATTTAAGAAACTGGCAAACACTACAGATCAGGGCTTGTTTTATTTTGCTTTGTTGACTGTCTGGACTTAGGAAAGTGATGGAGAAAATGTTAATAGCACATTTTAAACCTGAAAATGTGTTGTGTTTTTTTGGAATGCTTTTTTTTTTTTTCTGGTGGGGCAATGAGGGTTAAGTGACTTGCCCAGGGTCACACAGCTAGTTAGAAGTGTCAAGTGTCTGAGGCCGGATTTGAACTCTGGTACTCCTGAATCCAGGGCCAGTGCTTTATCCACTGCGCCATCTAGCTGTCCCAACATTATGCTTTTTTCAAACATCACATCATTTTTTTTTTTTTTGCAGGGCAATGGGCGTTAAGTGACTTGCCCAGGGTCACACAGCTAGTAAGTGTCAAGTGTCAAGTGTCTGAGACCGGATTTGAACTCAGGTCCTCCTGAATCCAGGTCTGGTGCTTTATCCACTGTACCACCTAGCTGACCCCTGGAATGCTTTTTAAAAAATATTTATCAGCATGCTCCTGAATGAATACTGAATCTCTAGTCTAACCCATACCTGAACAAAAGTCTCTTCTAAAACATGCCCAATAAAAGGGCCATCCACCCTTGCTTGAATACTATCAGTGAAAAACAGCTCACTACCTCCCGGGAGATCCTATTTTACTTGTGGGGAGTTCTGATGGTTAAAAAGATTTCCTAGCACCAAACCTCAATCTGTCTCCCTGAAACTTCCACCCATTGTTCCTAGTTCTACCCTCTCGGGGAACCAAGCAAAACATGTTTAATATATCTTCCATGTGGCAGCCCTTCAGACCTTTGAGGACAGGTGGTAATCTCTCCTCTAATTAATCCATCTCTTCTCCAGAATACACATTTCCAATTCTTTTTTTTTTTATGTATAAGGTATTTTATTTTTTCCGTTACATGTAAAGATAGTTCTCAACTTTTGTTTATACAAGCTTTACAATTTCAGATTTTTCTCCCTCCCTCCCCTCCCTCCCCCCTCCCCTAGACAGCAGGTAATCTGATATAGGTTATATCTATATATCTATATACATATATATATAGATATATATACACACACACACATATATATATACACATAATAACATTAATCCTATTTCTGCATTAATCCTGTTACAAGAGAAAAAATCAGAGCAGTGATGCAAAACCTCAAAATAGAAAAAAAAAAAAAAAAGCACCCAAAACAAAAGAAATAGTATGGTTCAATCAGCATCTATACTCCACAGTTCTTTTTTTTTTTTTCTTGAATTTGGAGATCCTCTTCTATCATGAGTTCCCTGGAACTCTTCTGTACCATTGCACTGGTGAGAAGAATATAGTCCATCACAGTAGGTCAACACTCAATGTTGATGATACTGTGTACAATGTTCTTCTGGTTCTGCTCATCTCACTCATCATCAGCTCATGTAAGACCCTCCAGGTTTCTCTGAACTCCTCCTGCTCATCATTTCTTACAGCACAATAGTATTCCATTGTATTCATATACCACAACTTGTCCAGCCATTCCCCAATTGATGAGCACCCCCTCAACTTCCAATTCCTTGCCACCACGTAAAGAGCAGCTATAAATATTTTTGTACATGTGGGTCCCTTTCCCCCTTCCATGATTTCTTTGGGCAAAAGACCTAAAAGTAGGATTGCTGGGTCAAAGGGTATGCACAGATTTATCGCCCTTTGGGCATAATTCCAAATTGCTCTCCAGAATGCTTGGATCAGTTCACAGCTCCACCAACAATGCATTAGTGTTCCAATTTTCCCACAGCTTCTCCAACATTTATTATCTTCCTTTTTTGTCATTTTAGCCAATCTGATAGGTGTCAGGTGGTACTTCAGAGTTGTTTTAATTTGCATCTCTCTAATCATTAGAGATTTAGAGCATTTTTTCATATGGGAATAGATAGCTTTGGTTTCTTCATCAGAAAACTGCCTGTTCATATCCTTTGACCATTTCTCAATTGGGGAATGACTTGGATTCTTATAAATTTGATTTAATTCCCTATATATTTTAGAGATGAGGCCTTTATCAGAAGCACTGGCCTCAAAAATTGTTTCCTAGCTTTCTGCCTCCCTTCCAATTTTGGATGCATTGCTTCTGTTCGTACAAACATTTTTTAATTTAATATAATCAAAATCATCCATTTTGCATTTTATAATATACTCTATCTCTTGTTTGGTCAAAAACTGTTTTCCTTTCCAAAGATCTGATAGGTACCCTATTCCTTTCTCTCCTAATTTACCTATGGTATCACCTCTTATGTCTAAATCATGTATCCATTTTGACCTTATTTTAGTATAAGGTGTAAGATGTTGGTCTATGCCTAATTTCTGCCATACTATCTTCCAGTTTTCCCAGCAGTTTTTGTCAAATACTGAGTTCCTATCCCAGAAGCTGGAGTCTTCGGGTTTATCAAACACTACATTACTAGTGTCATTTACTACTGCATTTCCTGAGCCTAGCCTATTCCATTGATCTACCACTCTATTTTTTAGCCAGTACCAGATAGTTTTGATGACTGCCGCTTTATAGTAAAGCTCCAGGTTTGGTACTGCTAACCCACCTTCCTGTGAATTTTTTTTCATTATTTCCCTGGATATTCTTGATTTTTTGTTTTTCCAGATGAATTTTGTTATTATTTTTTCTAGCTGTATAAAATAATTTTTAGGTAGTCTGATTGGTATGGCACTGAATAAGTAAATTAATTTAGGCAGTATTGTCATTTTTACTATATTAGCTCTGCCTATCCATGAGCAATTGATATCTTTCCAATTATTTAGATCTGATTTGATTTGTGTGAAGAGTGTTTGGTAGTTGTGTTCATAGAGTTCCTGGGTTTGTCTTGGCAAGTAGACTCCCAAGTATTTTATATTATCTACCGTTACTTTAAATGGAATTTCTCTTTCTATCTCTTGCTGCTGGACTTTGTTGGTCATGTATAGAAATGCTGATGATTTATGTGGATTTATTTTATATCCTGCTACTTTGCTAAAGTTGTTAATTGTTTCAAGTAATTTTTGAGTTGATTCTCTAGGATTCTTTAAGTATACCATCATATCATCTGCAAAGAGTGATAGTTTTGTTTCCTCCTTGTCTATTCTAATTCCTTTAATTCCTTTCTCTTCTCTGATTGCTAAAGCTAACATTTCTAGGACAATATTAAATAATAGGGGTGATAATGGACATCCCTGTTTCACTCCCGATCTTATTGGAAAGGCCTCTAATTTATCTCCATTGCATATAATACTTGCCGATGGCTTTAGGTAGATACTGTTTATTATTCTAAGGAAAGCTCCACCTATTCCTAAACTCTCTAGTGTTTTTATTAGGAATGGGTGCTGTACTTTGTCAAAAGTTTTCTCTGCATCTATTGAGATAATCATATGATTTTGGTTGGTTTTCTTATTGATGTGGTTGATTATGTTAATAGTTTTTCTAATGTTGAACCAGCCCTGCATTCCTGGTATAAATCCCACCTGGTCATAGTGTATTATCCTGGTGATCACTTGCTGTAATCTCCTTGCTAATATCTTATTTAAGATTTTATCATCAATATTCATTAGGGAAATTGGTCTATAATTTTCTTTCTCTGTTTTTGCTTTGCCTGGTTTTGGTATCACCACCATATTTGTGTCATAAAACAAATTTGGTAGAACTCCTTCTTCACCTATTTTTCCAAATAATTTGTATAATATTGGAATTAACTGTTCTTTAAATGTTTGGTAAAATTCACCCATAAACCCATCTGGCCCTGGGGATTTTTTCTTAGGGAGTTCATTAATGGCTTGTTCAATTTCTTTTTCTAATATGGGTTTATTTAAGGATTTTATTTCTTCTTCCGTTAACCTGGGAAGTTTGTATTTTTGTAAATATTCATCCATTTCATTTAGATTGTCAAATTTATTGGCATACAGTTGGGCAAAATAATTCCTAATTATTGACTTAATTTCCACTTCATTGGTGGTAACATCACCCTTTTCATTTTTGATACTGGTAATTTGGTTTTCTTCTTTCTTTTTTTAATCAAATTAACCAATATTTTGTCTATTTTATTGGTTTTTTCATAAAACCAGTTCTTAGTTTTATTGATTAATTCTATAGTTTTTTTGCTTTCAATCTTATTAATTTCTCCTTTAATTTTCAGGATCTCTAATTTAGTGTCTAATTGGGGATTTCTAATTTGTTCTTTTTCTAGCTTTTTAAGTTGCATGCCCAATTCATTAATCTCCTCTTTCTCTTTTTTATTTATATAAGCATTGAGAGCTATAAATTTTCCCCTAAGCACTGCTTTGGCTGCATCCCATAGATTTTGGTATGTTGTCTCATTATTGTCATTTTCTTGGATAAAGTTATTGATTGTTTCTATGATTTCTTGTTTGGCCCATTCATTCTTTAGAATGAAATTATTTAGTTTCCAATTGATTTTCATTCTACTTTTCCCTGGCTCTTTCTTACATGTAATTTTTATTGCATCATGATCTGAGAAGGATGCATTTACTATTTCTGCCTTTCTACATTTGACTATGATGTTTTTGTGCCCTAATACATGGTCAATTTTTGAAAATGTGCCATGTACTGCTGAGAAAAAGGTATATTACTTTCTATCCCCATTCAATTTTCTCCTGACATCTATCATGTCTAACTTTTCTAGTAATCTATTCACCTCATTCGCTTCTTTCTTATTTATTTTTTGGCTAGATTTATCTAATTCTGAGAGGGGGAGATTCAGATCCCCCACTAGTATAGTATTACTGTCTAATTCCTCTTGTAACTCATTTAACTTCTCCTCTAAGAACTTGGATGCTATACCACTTGGCGCATACATATTTAATATTGATATTACTTCATTATCTATAGTACCTTTAAGTAAGATGTAATTTCCTTCTTTATCTCTTTTAATGAGATCTATTTTTGCCTGCACTTTGTCTGAGATAAGGATTGCTACCCCTGCCTTTTTTACTTTAGCTGAGGCATAATATATTCTGCTCCAGCCTTTTACCTTTACTCTGTGTGTATCTCTCTGCTTCAAATGTGTTTCTTGTAAACAGCATATTGTAGGATTCTGGTTTTTAATCCACTCTGCAATTCGCTTCCGTTTTATAGCAGAGTTCATACCATTCACATTCACAGTTATTATTACTGACTGTCTAATCCCCTCCATTCTATTTACCCCCTTTGTACTTTTCCCCCCTTCTTTCACCCTATTCCTCCTCACTGACGTTTTACTTCTTACCCCTTCCTCCCCCTATCTGCACTCCCTTTTAATCACCCCCCTCTCTTTTATTTACCCTTTTCTCCCTTGCTTTTGTCCTCCCTTCTATCAGTTCCCCCCCTTTCCCTTCCCCTTTTGCTTCCCTAAAGAATGAGTTAAGTTTCTTTATCCCAATGAACGTATATGTTATTCCCTCTTTGAGTCAAATCTAATGAGAATAGGGTTGAAACAATGTTCCCCCCTCCTTTCTTTCCCTCTATTGTAATAGGTTTTTTTTTCCACCTCTTCATATGATATAATTCATCCCATTCCACCTCCCCTTTCCTCTCCTCCCCATAGACTCCCTTTTTAACCCCTTAATTCTTTTGTATCATCACATCAAAGACAATTTATATTTATACCCTCTATGTAAAGTCCTTCTCTCTGCCCAAATACATTTACAGTTCTTAAGAGTTATGAGTATTATTTTCCTGTGTAGGGATATAAACAGTTTAACCTAATAGGGTAACCTTTTTTTTTCCCCCTCTGTTTACCTTTTTAAACTTCTCTTGAGTCTTGTATGTTGAGATCAAATTTTCTATTCAGTTCTGGTCTTTTCACCAGGAAAGATTGAAAGTCCCCAATGTCATTAAATGTCCATCTTTTCCCCTGAAAGAAAATGCATATTTTTGCTGGGTAATAGATTCTCGGCTGCAATCCAAGCTCCTTTGCCTT
This sequence comes from Dromiciops gliroides, assembly GCF_019393635.1. Lineage (NCBI taxonomy): Eukaryota > Metazoa > Chordata > Mammalia > Microbiotheria > Microbiotheriidae > Dromiciops > Dromiciops gliroides. The sequence continues at coordinate 190,561,600 of NC_057865.1, forward strand.
CCGGAATATCATATTCCAGGCCTTGTGGTCCTTTAATGTTGAAGCTGCCAGGTCCTGAGCAATCCTGACTGTGGCTCCATGATATTTAAATTGCTTCTTTCTGGCTGCTTGGAGTATTTTCTCCTTCACCTGATAATTCTGGAATTTGGCTACAATATTCCTTGGAGTTTTCCTTTTTGGGGTCTCTTTCAGGAGGTGATCGGTGGATTCTTTCAATGATGATTTTATCCTCTGATTCTATGATATCAGGGCAGTTCTCCTTAATGATTTCCTGGAATATGGTGTCTAGATTCTTTTTCTGGTCATAGCTTTCAGGCAGTCCAATGATTCTCAAATTGTCTCTCCTCGATCTGTTTTCCAGATCAGTTGTCTTTCCAATGAGGTATTTCACATTTTCTTCTATTTTTTCATTTTTTTGATTCTGCTTGACTGATTCCTGGTGTCTCATGGATTCCTTATCTTCCAACTGTCCCACTTTAATTTTTAAGGCATTGTTTTCTTCAGTGAGATTATGCACCTTTTTTTCCATTTGGCCAGATGAATTTTTTAAGGTATTGTTTTCTTCAGTGAGATTATGTACCTTTTTTTCCATTTGGCCAAATGAATTTTTTAAGGCTTTCTTTTCTTCAGTGAAATTATGTGCTTCCTTTTCCAAGCTGCTGATTCTTTTTTCATAGTTTTCTTGTTTTGCTTTCATTTCTCTCCCCATTTTTTCTTCTACCTCTTGCAATTGATTTTTAAAATCCTTTTTGAGCTCTTCCAGGAAGGCTTTTTGTTTTTGAGACCAATTCACCTTCCCTCGTGAGGCTTCAGATGTAGGCAATTTGAGGCTATTGTCCTCATCTGAGTTTGTGTTGGCTTCTTCCCTATCGATACAGAAGCTCTCAATGGAGAGGGCTCTTTTTTGCTTCTTATTCATTATTGCAGCTTATTTATTTATTTTTTTAAGTTGAGGTCTGCTCTGGGGGCACCAGAGTCCCTGTTTTGGGCTTCTTGTGCAGGGGTATAGGTGCTGTGTGACCGGGTTTTTACTCTGAGGCCTTTATGGTGTGTGGAGATCCCCCACCCTGTTCTTCCTGTCTGATTGTGCTCGGCCAGCCAGGCACCGGACCCCGGTGTCTGATCCCGCCTGACCCGTGCGTGGCCCTCTCGGCCAGTGCAGGTAGGTTTTTCCACTGTCCTTCTTGGCCACCAGATTTTTGAACCAGGTTCCAGGGGCCTCAGTTGTTCAGCTGTGGCCCGCAGCTCCTGCTGACTTGCCTCGACCCCCTCGGTGCTGGGTTGCTGCCCTGCGCTGGGCCTACCTTTTGCCCGAGTCAGACGGACCTTTTCCTGAAGTCTTCTAAATTATCTCTGGTGGGAGGACTGTGTCTCTCTGTCTCTTTGCAGGTTCTGTAGTTTCAGAATCTGTCCAGAGGCTTGATTTAATGTTTGTTTTGAGGGAACAGAAGGAGAGCTCAGGCAGCTTGCTGCTTCCTCTCCGCCATCTTGGCTCTGCCCACCCACATTTCCAATTCTTTCAATCCAATCCTTGTAAAGAATGTTTTCTAGTTCTCTCACCATCTTCATGTGTCTGGTCATACTTACTCTATGTCATTTCTAAAATGTAATGCCCAGTCCTGAACACAGAACTCCAGATTTGGTCTAACCGGGAAGAAGTACAATAAAGCTCATTCATTATAGATATTGCATCTCTCTTAATGAAGCCTAAAGATTTCATTACCTTTTTTGATGATCAATCAACATTTATCAAGGGCTTACTATGTTACAGGCTAAGTGCTAAGGAATATAAAATTTTTTAAATGAATACATGGATGGATGGATAAATAAATAAATGAAAAATAAATTTTTAAAAAGGAATATGAAAAAAGTAAAAAAAAACCAAAACACCTCTCTCTTCCCCCAAAGAGCTTATAATCTGGTAGGGGCAACAATACACAAACAACTAAGTACAAACAGGCTATATGTAGTATAAACAGACAATAATTAAAAGAGGGAAAGGATTATATTTAAGAAGGATTAGGATAGGCCTCCTAAAGAAAGTGGGATTTAAGTTGGGACTTACAGGAAGCTAAGGAAATCAGTAGGTGGAGATGAGGAAGAAGAGCATTCCATGAATAGGCCACAACCAGGGAAAATGCCCAGAGACAAAAATGGAGTATCTTGTTTGTGGAACAGCAAGGAGGCTGTTGTCACTGGATCAAAGAGTACTGGTAGGAAATAAGGTGTAAGAAGACTGAAACGTAGGAGGGGCTAAGTGATAAAGGGCTTTGAACACCAAACAGAAGAATTTATTTTTGATCCTAGAGGTGATAGGGAACCACTGGAGTTTACTGAGCTGGGGAACTTTAGGAAAATCACTTTGGTGTCTGAATGGAAGATGGATTAGAATAGGGAGAGGTGCGGCGCTCACTTGTACATGTAGAGGGGTTAGCCTTAATAAGAAGTAAGGCTACCTCTTCATGGAGACAAGGATGAAGGAGATAGTGGCACAAGGCATTTGAGGGATATGAGATGTGGAAGAGGGGAGAAGAGGGAGTTCCTGGCAAATAGCCTTAATTTTTTCAATGAAATATGGAGCAAGGTTCTCACCTGATATGATAGGTGAAGGCAGGAGCCATGGGGAGTTTAATAGTGATGAAAAGATTTAGAAGAGCAGTTGTAAAGAGTGCTGAGAAGAGTAACAGATTTCTGTTTTAAGGTGATAGGGAAGGAGAAAAATACCCCATAGCTTGAAGCATAAGGTATAGGCCAGAATGAGAGCAGGGAGCTTTTTTTTTTTTCCCAGGGAGGAGGGGGGCTGAGCAATAAGCATTAAGTGATTTGCCCAGGGTCACACAGCTAGTGTCAAGTGCCTGAGGTCAGATTTGAACTCAGGTCCTCCTGAATCCAGGGCCAATGCTTTATCCACTGTGCCACCTAGCTGCCCCAAGCAGGGAGCTTCTAATAGAGTTACATACCCTTAGCTCAGGGCAGATGGGTGGCACAGTGCCATCTCAGGAGTCAGAAAGAATCTTCATCCTGAGTTCAAAACTGGCCTCAGACACTTACTAGCTGTGTGACCCTGGGCAAGCCACTTAACCCTGTTTGCCTCAGTTTCCACATCTGTAAAATGAGCTGGAGAAGGGAATGGCAAACCCCTCTGGTATCTCTGCCAAGAAAATCCCAGAAGGGGTCATGAAGAGTCAGATACAACTGAAATGACTAAACAACCAAACCATTAGCTCACAAATTGTGGTACCTTAACAAGGAACTTGAAGTTACAGGACTTGGGTTCAGGTCCTAGCTCTGCTATATGACTTCAGACAAGACACTTCTCATTAAACTAGGAAACTTTCTAAGATTATAGGCTGGAAGAGAAAGTGCTGATCTGTATTTTCAGAGGACTAGAAGCCTGTGAGATTCCTGAGGGCTCTATATCTATGAATTATTAATGCTGAATTCCCTGGCTATTGCTAATTACAAACTATTTTGTATTTCCACTTGAATCAATGAATCTACACACAGCTACTTATCACCTACTGTGTGCTAGGCTCTGAGGTAGGTACTGGGGATTCAAAAACAAAGAGGGAGGACCCTACTCTCAAGGAACTTATATTCCATTGGGTGAAACACATGTACACATAGAAGCAAGTACAAAATACAAGGTCTCGCAAAAGTTTTGATGTTTTAAGCTTTAGTAGTTCAAATGATTAAAGTACTTCATGAGCTCTGCTTTAGTAGGTTAAACTTCTATGGCTTACAACTTTTCTAAAGACTTTTGGGACACCCTGTAGAGACAGTATAATTAAATACTTGAAAACTTCCACTAGTGAATGAATCATCCTCCCCAATATACTTACCTTCCCTTCACACGTTTACAGGAATGTCTTTGATGTAATCTGGGGATTCATTGGTTAATTGTTAAGGAATAAATGAGGTGTCTCCTTGTCTCCTGTAATAGAGATTTAAGTTTCTGGGTAGAGAGAATGATAGAGATTAAGTGGAAGCCCAACTTTCCTAGAAAGAAGTTAAGGACCAAGAAAAGGGGGACAATATTTAGTTGGAAGCTGGGTACCAGAGGAAGAAAGAACTCCACAGTATTTGGAGAAAGCCTCAGACACTTGACGCGGTCTAGCTGTGTGACCCAGGGCAAGTCACTTAAACCCTCACTGCCCTGCCAAAAAAAAAACCAAAAACCCCACAGTCTCAGGTTCTTTTTCCTTTCTACCTCATCCTACTGGTAGTGAAATAAATACAAAAAAAGAAAAAGGAGAAAGCTTCAAAATTACCAGAGATTTTCAAAGTCAGTAATAAAAAGCCCTGGCTTTTAATGACATGGAAATAGTTAGGCTGAAACTTCCTTGACTGTTTTCCTCTTTCACTGAGTCATCCTTTTCAGGCCCCACCTGAATTCTCTAGCTTCCTCTTCATTGCCAGAGCCCAAGATTAGATCTCGCTCCTTTCCTTTTAATCAGGAAGCAGAAGGAAGTCTTCCCCTTCTTTTTTCCTCATCCCTAGATCCCTGGGTAGCACATGCACTACTAGAAAGTTCATTTGTCTTGGCAGAGATAATGGAATGGTTTGACATTTTCTTCTCCAGTTCATTTTATAGATGAAGAAACTGAGGCAAACAGGGTAAAGTGACTTGTCCGGAGTCACACCATTACTAAGTGTTTGAGGTCAGATTTGAACTCAGGTCTTCCTGATTCCAGGCCTGTCACTCTATGCACTGTGCCACCTAACTGCCCCTTGTAGGGAAGGAGGAGGAGACCTAAAAATTCCAAAGTCACTTCCTCACAGTGGGCATGACACAAAAACATAGAACTAATTGGGAAGGGTTTCAGCTCCGTTGCTAAGGGATCCTCAACCTCCTGCTCCTCCAGGACCTCAGAGATGCCCAGTCTCATCTGACATCCCAGAGACTGCTTAGAAACAAGGGCTTCTAAGGCTTTCAATGCATCAACACAGTATTCAAAATATGCAAATCAAACACAGAATTCTGTGCAAAACAGCTTTGGTTTTTCTTTGCTGAAAGGCTAAAACAACCGCAAAACAATTACATTTCGAGCTAATGAGCTGCTCTAGACCTTGTTTAAAAGAACCAAGGCTCATTAGCCTGACAAGGGAACGTTTATTCCCAAAGGGAAAGTAGTAGAACTTCAGCTGTATTTACCTCTTAACGTGAGTTGGCTCTTCCCCTTGTTAGCTCTTAGAATGCTTCAAAGACATGAAGGAAGGGGGAGGCAAGGATTGGCTAAATGTATATTTACTTGAGCCTAAGATGCCACAATATTATCACCTTTTGAAACTCACTACAACCAGGTGTGTTAGATAGTGCAAATACTATGATTTCATTTTTACAGATGAAGAAATTGAGACTCAGGCAGGTTAAGGGACTAGTCCAAGCTAGTAAATGTCAGTCAGGTCTCCCAATTCAATACTTCTTTCATTCACTGCAGCCTGCTCCAGGACGTGATGTATTTTCCTTTAAAAGTACACTCTGTTAGGCAGACAACCTCTATATTCCAAGAGGACCATGGCATACTGGAGTGTAAAATCCCCGGGACAATACCTCCTTTAATAGGGCAGGCTTCTGAATCAAATCCCTAAGTGGAACTGAGCTGCTACAAATAGTTCAGAGGATAATTATTAATCACTTCCCAGGAGATTTCATTGGCTTTCTCAACCAGTTATGTGTTTCCTCTCTTGGTCAAATCCAATCCGATTGGCTCACATAGGGCAAGGCCTCCCTTCTCAGGTAAACAACAGGCTTCTAAAAGTTCTGAACAGGGAGGTCTTGGCTCATTGAGGGAGATGACCTAGTGTTTGGAGGCCCCAACACAGTCTGAAGTGCCAGAGACCCAACATTCCCCAGAGGATGGTTGTTAGGGACGCTAAATGCACCTTGGGGACAAAATGAGTAGTAGGCAAACAGCTGAAGTCAGTACTGACTGAAAGAGATAAACAACATTTTCCCTCTGATCTTATGTCTTTTGTTGATGCTAGGTGACGGGGAATTCAGTTCAATTCAAGAAATCTTTATCAACCTCAGCTCTAGTCCCCCTAGCTGCTAATGCCTCTCCTCATTCTCCACATATACTTAGATGGGAATGGGGGCAGGGTAGAAAAAAGGGAACAAGCATTTATTAAGCACTTACTACGTGCCAGGCTAAGCACTTTGAAAATATTATCTCATTTGATACTTATAAAAACCCTGAAAGGTGCTAATATTATACCCATTTTGCAGTTGAGGAAACTGAGGCAGACAGAAGTTAAGTGAATTGCTCCAGGTCACTTGGCTAGTAAATGTCTGAGTCTGGATTTGAACTCTGATCTTCTTGACTCCAGGCCCACTGGGCTACCTAGTTGTCTCTATTTATTTTGTTTTTGGTTTTATTTGGCTTTTTGTTTTTTTGCAGGGCAATGAACAGGCCCAGGGTCACACAGCTAGTTAAGTGTCAAGTGTCTGAGGCCACATTTGAACTCAGGTCCTCCTGAATCCAGGACTGGTAACTTTATCCACTGAGCCACCTAGCTGCCCCTGTATTTATTTTTAATGTATTCATTTTGCATATTCTTATAGCTGATGATGTATACGCATTGTCTCCTCTCATAGAATGTAAACTTTATGAGGAAAGGTACTTTCTTTTTTGCCTTTTTATACTCAGAGCCTAGCTGAATACCTGGTTTAATAAACACTTGTTGATTAATCAATTAATTGTTAAGCACCTACCATTTACAAAGTACTGTGATAGGTATTAGGGAAACAAAAAAACAAAAATAACAAGAGACAGTTGCTTAGCCCTCCAGGAATTGATATTCTACTGGAGGATAGAACTGCAAACATAGATAAATATAATGCACATTGTTGTTGTTTTGCCCTTAGTTCCCAAAGAGGACCATGACATCAGGCTGATGTCATAACTTGCAGTGAATTGAATTTAAGTGAGGGAGGACTATGCAAAATCACCAGCTTCACTCTCTCCTCCAGAGTCATCTGGGTCCAATGGCAAGATACACATCAGGATGACTAGAGATGGCCCCAGATGTTTGAGGCAATCAGGATTATATGACTTATACAGGGTCACACAGCCAGTAAGTATCTGAGGTGAAATTTGAACTGAGGTCCTCCCAACTTCAGGGCCAGTGCTCTATCCACTGTGCCACCTAGCTACTGAAGAGGGAGTGAGAGTACACTAATAACTGGGGAAATCAAGGAAGGTTCAAGGAACAAACGACTTCTAAGCTAATTCCTGAAGGAAGGGGAAAATTCATAGAGGCAGAACTGAAAGGGGATTATGTACAACAGCCCAAGTAATGCAGGGAGTTGGGAGATGAAATATTAACATTAGGGAAAAACTAGCAAAAGCCAAATTTGGCTGAAATAGCTGCATAAAGGAGAGTAATATAAAATCAGGCCAGAAAGGGAGGTTGAAGGCAGACTAGAAAAGGACACAATGCAAATGCCAGCCTAAAGAGTTTGTTTTTGATCCTTGAGACAACTGAGCTATTAAAGGTTTTTGAGCTCTTGAGTGGTGGGTTCAAGCTCATACCTAAGGAAGATTACTTTGGCAGCTGTGTGGAGAATGAATCATAGTGGGAAGAGTCTAGAAGCAGGGGGACCAATGAAGAGATTCTCACCATATTCCTAGTGAGGAGAGATGAAGGCCTAAATTGGAATGGCTACCATGTGAATGAGGAAAGCCCCTTCTTCCTTTGCCTCTCCATTCACCTGTCTTCTTCCTCCCCCCTTCTCAGTCCTCCTATAACTGTGTGACATTTAGTACCCCAGACTCAGAATGTAGGCTAACATAATCAGTCCTACAGCTAGGGATCATTATAAGTTAATAGACTTTTCTAGGCTCAAATGAGAACCTAGCCACCACTTGTAAGCCTTGTTTCTATTAGAAAACACATCTCGGGGTGGCTAGGTGGCACAGTGGATAAAACATCGGCCCTGGATTCAGGAGTACCTGAGTACAAATCCAGCCTCAGATACTTGACACTTACTAGCTGTGTGACCCTGGGCAAGTCACTTAACCCCAACTGCTTCACCAAAAAAAAAAAAAGAAAGAAAGAAAAAAGAAAAGAAAAGAAAACACATCCCAAGCTGCAGGCAACTGACTTGCAAAACTAACAACACCACAACCTGTTCACAAATGGGGATTTGTGATTGGCTTATAATCAACCCAGAATATTTCAGAACCCCCAGAGTTCAGGTGGTCAGTTTGCTCCAAAGACACCAAAAGGCTATCATTGAGTGAGTAACTAAGAAAGAGGAGGGCAGCTTGGTGGCACAGTAGATAGAGTACCAGGCCTGGAGTCAGGAAGACTCATCCAGCTGATTTGAAATCTTGTCTCAGAGATTTACAAGCTTTATGACCCTGCGCAAGTCATTTAACCATGTTTGCTTCAGTTTCTTCATCTATAAAACGAGCTAAAGAAGGAAATGGCAAACTACTCCAGTATCTTTGCAAAGAAAACCCCAAATGGGATCATGGAGAGTCATATACCATTGAAACAACTGAACAACGACAAAACAAACCAACTAGGAAAGAAACAAGCATTTATTAAGTGCCTATATGTGTCATAATAAGCCTCCATAAGACTCTCCTTCCTAAGGTTTGTTGGAGCATGTATAGGTTTAAGAAGATTGGATCAGGATGGAAATAGAGGGACTTGGTGAAGGACTATATTTCTTCTCCTTCTTTAAGCTTCTCTTTTTTTTTTGTGGGGCAATGGAGGTTAAGTGACTTGCCCAGGGTCACACAGCTAGTAAGTGTCAAGTGTCTGAGGCCAGATTTGAACTCAGGTACTCCTGAATCCAGGGCCAATGCTTTATCCACTGCACCATCTAGCTTCCCCTAAGCTTCTCTTAAAAGTCCTGAGGAAAGGATTCTAGACTGCTACTGAGTTGGTCACCCACTTTGGGCTATGTAACATGGATCAGTCAGCCTCAAGGATGCCCAAGGTGATATTTAAAAATTAGAAGATTAGAGAATGTTAAATCTGGAAAGGAACTTAGAAATTGCTTAGTCTACATTGCCTTGTTTTACAGATAAATAGAAATAACATAATGGAGGAAGAAGAATACTCAACTGGAAATCAAGGGTTCTCCAGTCCATGATCAGGAGTGATCATGTGATTATGATAGGAGATGCTTAAGAACAAAATTCTGACAACATGAAGAGAAATGACTCCAACGAGGAAGAAAAATGTCTGAAGAAAAGCATGGAACTTACCAACCAACTTGGATTTGAAAAAGAAATGTACAGAAGATAGAAACAAGGCCAAGTATTGGAAGATTAAAAATAAGAGAATGGCACAGTTCTGAAAAATTATGATAGGAATGCTAAAGTTCAAAATGAACTGAGGCCAGTGGGAGAAGTTATCAACAGCAAAAGACATTTTTCTTAGCTATTTTAGGGGGAAAAAAGGAGGATGTTTGTGGTGGTTAAGATGAGGTTAACTGGCAAAAAGAGAGAAGGGAGGGTTGCTCAATTCTTATCTGTTTTTTCTGCAAAGGAGAATGACCAATGCACTGGAAATAGCAAAATAAAAATTATCAACAGGGAGTTAATACCTGGCCAGCGCTATCCTTATTTCCTTTTTTGATGGGGCTACTAAACTAGTTGATGAGGGAAATGCTCTGGATATGTTTTGCCTAGATTTTTACAAAGCTTTTGATTTTAAAAAACCTCCTACTATTCTCATGGGGAGGATGGAGAGATATGAATTAGATAATAATACAATTGATTGAATTCATAAGAGGGTGGATGGCTTGGCTCAAAGAATAGTTCTTAATGGTTGGTTTAAAGTCACCACGAAGCAGAAGACCCCCAGGGGTTACCTCAGGGATCTGCCCTTGGCCTTGTACTCTTTAACATTTTTTTCAATGACTTGGATAAAGCTGGAGAGGACAGCAAATATAGTAAGTGACAGAATCAGGATCCAAAAGGATCTTAACAGGCGAGAGCATTGAGCTGAACTCAGATGAAATTTAATAGAGATGAATTTGCCCTTGGAGTAAAAATCAAATCCATAAACATAGGATGGAAGAGGCATGGTTAGATATCAGATGTTCTAAGAAGGATCTTGGGGCTTTAGTGCACTGTGAAGTTGGAAGCCAAAAAAAACCCAAATTCAATCTTGGGCTTCATCAGGAGGGCCAGAACTTAAAGGAATAGGGAGGTGATAGTTATGCTGTACTCTGCCCTCATCAGACTTCATCCAGAGTATTGTGTTCAGTTCTGGGCACCACAGTTTAAGGTCATTGACAAACTGGAGAGTGTCCCTCTGGGCAGGGAAACCAGGATAGAGAAGGACCTTGAGTCCGTGATGTATAAGGGTAAGTAGAGAGAACCTGGGATGTTCATCGTGGAGAAGAAAAGACTTCCAGGGGACATCATAGCTGTCTTCAAGTATTTGAAGGTCTTTCAGAGGAACCATTAGACTTATTCCACATGGCCCCAAAGGGCAAAGCCAGGAGCAACCAGTAAAATTTACAAAGAGGTAAATTTATGTTTGGTCATAAAAAATTTCCGAACAGAACTGCCTAAAAGGGGTATTGGCTACCTCAAGAGGCAATGGCCTGACCCTCAATTAAAAGTCTCCAATAGAAGTTGTATATCCACTTTCAGGGGCTGATACACTGGGGATTTCTCTCAGGCACAGATTGGTCTAGATGACTACTGAGGTCCCTTCCATTGCCCAAATTCCGTGTCAATAAAATCACACCCAAAAAATGTTAAGCACTGACAGTAGAAAGACTAAAATAAAAGACAGTGCCATTGAGAAATTCCCAATCTATCGGAAAAGACAACATACAAATATATCAATATAACAAAATACAGGCAGTTTTGACTATATAAAAGTTTTTGCACAAAACAAAATCAATTCAATTGGTACTAGAAGGAAAACAGTAAACTGGGGAAAATCATTGCAGCAGTTTTCTCTGATAAAGGTCTGATATCTGAGGCATATGGGGATCAACACGGACACATATAAGAACAATAGGGGGCAGATAAGTAGATAGAGCACCGACCTGGAGTCAGTAGGACCTGAGTTCAAATCTGATCTCAGACACTTACTAGCTGTGTGACTGTGGGCAAGTCACTTAACCAACTGATTACCTCAAAAAATAAAATAGAAATTTGAAATGGCTAAAGGCTATGAACACAAAGTTTTCAAAGGAAGAAATGCAGCTACCACCAACCATATGAAATAATCCTTCAAAATACTAATAATAAGAGAAATGTAAATTAAAATAATTCTGAGGTTCTAATGCACACCCACCATATTGCTAAAGATAAACAAAAAATGTATATGACCATTGTGTAATTTAAGATTCTAAATGTGGATTCTAATCTGTTCCCCCAGTTTTGGGGAAAACTGACTAAAATCACTGATAAAACGAGTTTAGGTTTTTAAGGGTTTATTGGAAAATAGAAAGAAAAAGATTGAGAACAGAATTCCAACAGCCTGGCATTCCTATCTTTCCTCAAATTTCCTGTGAAGTCCTCTGCCGCCACTACCACCATCAAGTCAGGAACCCAAAAGTGCGAGAGCTCTCCGAGCAGGCTCTCTTTCCTCCTTCCTGTCTCCTCCCAGAAAATAGGAGGCTCCTCAAGTTGATTGGCTGGTAGCCTTGATAGACAGCACCCATGAGCAAACGTCATTTCCTGACGCCAAGGAAAAGTCACAATGCCTCTGAGGCATTTTCCTCATGGCGGAGCTTTCCCACAGCAAGTCTCCAGTAGGTGACATCATTCCAATCATTACACCATTGTTGAAGTGGCTATGGTAAGAATGACACACTAAGGAAATATGTTGAACATAACTATACACGTATAATCTATATCATATGAGTTGCTCTCTTGGAAAGCAGGGAGGGGATGGAGAGAAAAAAATGTGGAACTCAAAATCTTATAAAAATGAATGTCAAAAATTATCTTTACATGTAATTGGGAAAAGATATAATATTATTAAGTGGGGAGGGGGGAAGAATGACACACTAATAAACTCTGAGTAGGGTCTCAAACAGGTCCAACATTTCCCAAAAGCAATTTGCAACTCTGACCCCCAAATGACTGTATCCCTTGTCCCAGAAATGCCACTAGTAAGCATATACTCCAGAGAGATTAGAAAAAAGAGGAGGGAAAAGCAAGTGTCCAAAAAAATATTTGTAGCAACATTTTTGTTATAGCAAAGACCTGGAAATTAAGAAGGTTCCCATCAATAGATGAATGGTTAAATTTTACTATACTGTGCTGAATTGTGCTCATATTATGCTATGTGAATATAATAGAATGCTATTTCACCCCAAAAAAATCATGAAAGAGATGAATTCAAAGATACCCAAGACAACTTACATGAATAAAGACTTAAGAACTATGACCAATGTGAATGTAGGACTCCAGAAGACTGATAGTGCATTTCCCAGCTTTTAGCAGAAAAGCAATGGACTTAAGGTACAGAATGAAACATACCTTTTCAGATATGGTCAATGTATGGATGTGTTTTGCTTGAGTATGCTTATTTGTTATAGGGAGGGTTTTTTTACAGGGAAGGAGGAGAGAAGGATAATAGTGATGGTGATGCAAAACAATGATGAAAAATAAGAAAGAGTCAATGGAACAGAAAAGAACAAAAGAAGGGGATGTGTACAAGCAGTCTAAGTATCAGAACTACTGTGCTAACTATAACATGTTTTTGTTTTTTACAAATCAAGCTATATGTAACCTAGATTTGTGATTTCATACATATTCCCCTTTTCTCTTCTTTGTATTTGGAAATGTTCATGTTTTTTGATGTGTGTTAAGTTCATAATAATAAAAAGAAAGAAAATCTAATTTAAGAAATAGAATAAGCTTTTCTAAGGTACTTAGCTGACACAGGGAAGCCTTCAGTCAGAATTATAGAAATGGATTTTTAGGGCTGGAAAAGGTCTCAGAGATCACTTCATCCATCCCCTCACTTTTTAAAAGTTACAATAGAAATCTAGTAAGAAATTTTGAATTGTCCAAGAGTACATAGCTAGATGATCATTCAATAATCAAAACATTTTTTTGAGTGCCTACTATATGCAAGGCCAAATTCCTACAAGACCTAAAGGAATGAGTTTTTAGTGATAGAATTTCAGAGATCATGATAAGTGCTGGTGGAACCATTCGAGTAGGGTAGGGAATTCCTGGGGGAAAGGACTTCCCAGGATTCCTCAGATCTTAACTCTTAGAGTTACCTGTTCCATACACTCAAAGTTCAGAATGAGAAGGAGAATTGGGTGTAGAGAATCTTAATAATGAGAGGTTTGGGAATGTACAGATAATATGGAGAGTGCCGTAATGGACTCATCAAGATAACGCTCCACTCTGTAATAGGGAGTATACAGTGTATAAGTATGTGGGTTGTATGTGGGTTGTGCTGGTAAATGTTTAACAACAATTTCTCTGTGGGGAAAATGTACACATAACACACATATAATCTTCAGTATTAACATTTTCTCCTTCAGTTTCTTAAGTCTAGATAATCAACAAAAGAATAAATCAAGTCCTGATATGTGGCTTTTGCTCATGTTTGAGTTATAAATATTTACGATAAAAATTAAACAATCTTTTCCTATAAGCCAGGATGATCTAATTCTAGTATATCACTGTGTATATATGTGTGTGTGTGTGTGTATGTGTATGTATATATTTGTATATACATACACACATAATATATATGACATCAATTTTGTTAATGGAAACATTTGCCCATGCCAGCCCCTTGCTTGATAGCACCTACCTTTTTCATCTCCACAGAAGAGATATTGCATGTGCCACTTGAAAGAGAGACTCGCTTACACCCATGCTCTGCACTGCGTAAGGCCCAGGAGTTGGCAAAGTTGTAGGGGTCAGAGGTCAAGGTACCTATGGAGCAAGGTTTGGAATAAAGAGGAGTCACCAAGTATCCCTGCCCCATTGCATCTTATTGTGACTCCTCCCTCTGTGTAAGTCTGCTTCTATTTCATCCTCCCATTTAACCATAAGCACTGAAAGGTGGGGTTTTGAGGGCAGAAATCCCTCCTTTATTAGGGGTAATCTCTGTATTAGATTCAAACCAATCTGAGGAGCACTTCAAGATTGGATATTACTAGTTGATGAAAGTTATGATGACAGCAAAACAATTAAGCTATGGTGGAAAAGAAGGTAGCATCAAAAGGAGAGAGAAGGGAAAGAGGAGAAGAGGAAGAGGGATGAGGAGAAAGAGAAGGAAGAGGAAGAAGAAAAGAAGACAAGAAAGAGAAAAAGGAGGGGAAGAAGAGGAGGAGAAGAAGAGAGAAAAGAAGAAGGAAAAGAAGGAGGAGAGAGAAAAGAAAGAAGAGGAAAAGGAGAAGGAGAAGAAGAGGAAGAGGAGAAGAAGGAGAATGAGAGAAGAAAGGAGAAAATTTAAGAATGATGATAAAGAGAAGGGAAAGAAAGAGAATAAAGAGAGGGGGAGAGATGAAGGAAAAGGAGGGAGAGGAGATAGGATAAAAAAAAGAAAGGAGAAAGAGGCAGAGAAAGACAAAAGGATGGGAGATATAGGGAGGGAGGGAAGTCTAGCAAAGCAGTATGATTCTGTGATGTGTCTGGTTGCTTTTCCTTTTGTTTTTCTATACGTTATGTGTGCCCTTGGGTAGGTCTTATATGATGGATATGCTTCCAGCTAGAAGAGGTCTTAGTCACAGTAAACATCAAAGAACTGAGAAATCATGATTCATCATTCATCATCACAAGATCATCAACAGCTGCATACCTGACAAAATTTTTTGAGCCCTTCCCTCTTCTCTCAGGCATCTCTGTATCAAAGGTCATGGGATGGTGGCAGTCAAAAGTCATAGGACCCCAATAATGACAATGAGAATTTAAACCATCCAATCAGTAATGCCCAGCAAGCTAGGAGGAAGGTAAGGAAGAGACTCCTGTCTACCATCATGCACATTAGTTAAACGATGCTTTCTGAAAATGGGGCCTTAAGGTTTAGGCAATGCCTCAGGCAATGCCAGAATGGAACAGATAGCATAGTCTATGGGTTGGAGGGATTGACCTTTCTTTTGAGAGGAGAGGTAAGACACACTGGATGTGGTAGCTGAGGGGAAAGGAAAATGAGGAACAGAAGATGTGGAGAGGCAATGGAGTGGTATGGAAAGGATACAGAACTGGGAGTCAATAGTCTGGTGTTCCAGTTTCAGCTCTGCCACTAATTTGTTGGATGTGCTTGGGGAAGTTGTTTAATCTCCCTGGGCTTCACTTTCTCCATTCACATTTCCCCATAAAACAAGATGGTTGAACTAGGTCTATAAAGTCACTTCTAGCTTGAAAATTCAGTGAAGTGAAACTACAATGAGAGCTAAGAATTCCCAAAGAGATCTTAGAGAATAATAATAACAATAACAACAACAACAACTTACATTTGTATAGTGGTTTCAAATTTACAAAACTCTTTCAATAACTTTGTTAAGTATATAGTGTAAATATTATGATGCCCATCTTGTTGTTGCTATTGTTCAATTGTTTTTTGGTCGTGACTTCATGACCCCATTTGGAGTTTTCTTGGCAAATGTACTGAAGTAGTTTGCCATTTTCTTCTCCAATTCATTTTACAAATGAGGAAGCTGAGGCAAACACAGTTAAGTGACTTACCTTAAAGACATGAAAAATGACACTTATAGAGGTTAAATGACTTCAGAGAATCTGTAAGTTGGAAGGGGTCTCAAAAGCCATTGAATCCAACCCATATCTAAATTCTTATTGCCTCCTGCTGAAGAGCATTCCAACTTTTGATTGCTCTAAGTGTTAGTAAATTTGTCCTTACAGTGAACCTAAATTAATTTCTCTGAAGCTCCCTTCTACTATTTCCCATTCTACACTCTGGGGACATGAAGAACAAATCTCATCCTTACTCTTCCCCATCACAGCCCTTCAAAAAGCTCACCTGATTCTTCTCTTCTTCAGATTCAATTCTTTCAAATGATGTTCCCATGGGGCTCATTTCTAGACCCCTCACCATCCTTGTAGCATTCCTCTCAACACACTTGATGTTGACAATGTCTTTCCTAAAAGATGGTACCCAGAGCTCTATACAACATTCTACATGTGTTCTGATTAGGACAGAGTCCACTGAGAGTCTGTCACCTCCCTCACTCTGGGCACTATGCTTCACAAGTATTCCATGATTACATTTGCTTTTTTTGACTGTCACATTATACTGTATTAAATGTATACATATTGAACCATTCCACATGTTGGTCCATTAAAACCATCAGATCTGGGCAGCTAGGTGGTGCAGTGGATAAAGCACCAGCCCTGGATTCAGGAGGACCTGAGTTCAAATTCGGCCTCAGACACTTGACACTTACTACCTGTGTGACCCTGGACAAGTCACTTAACCCTCATTGCACTGCCCCCCCAAAAATCCATCAGATCTTTTTCAAATGAACTGCTATCTAGCCTTGGTTCTCTTAACCTGTACTTGTGAAGCTGATTAATTGAACTCAGAAATAGAAGTTTACATTTATCCCAATTAAATTTCATATTATTAGATTTAACCCATCCTCCCTAACTTATGGTTATCTTTTTTGGATCCTAACTCTGTTATCCAACATGTTAGTCATAAGCTTCATGTCATCTAGAATTAGAAAAGCATGCAATCAATGCCTTCTTTCAAGTGATAAAAACTTGATACTCCAAGGGATCTGTGATATCATAAAGACAGATACTCCATCCAATGGGACAGATTACCCTATTATCCTGTGCCAACCATGTCCTATTATTCCATGTCATTCTTATCCATGGGACAGTTAGGTGGTGCAGTGGATAAAGTTCTGGGCCTGAAGTCATAAAGACTCTACTTCATGAGTTCAAATCTGGCCTCAGCTCCTTCTTAGCTATGTGACATTGGGCAAGCCAATTAACCCTATTTGCCTCGGTTTCCTCATCTGTAAAATGAACTGGAGAAGGAAATGTCAAACCACTCCAGTATCTTTGCCAAGAAAACCCCAGGGGGCGGCTAGGTGGCGCAGTGGATAAAAGCACTGGCCCTGGATTCAGGAGTACCTGAGTTCAAATCCGGCCTCAGACACTTGACACTTACTAGCTATGTAACCCTGGGCAAGTCACTTAACCCCCATTGCCCCACAAAAAACAACAACAACAACAAAAAAAAACCAAATGGGGTTATCAAGAGTAGTGCATAGGGACAGCTAGGTGGAGCAGTAGATAAAGTACTGGCCCTAGATTCAGGAGTACCTGAGTTCAAATCTGGCCTCAAACACTTGACACTTATTAGCTGTGTGACCCTGGGCAAGTCACTTAACCCTCATTTCCCCACAAAAAAAAAAAAAAGTTGTACATGACTGAAAAACAACTGAACGTCATCCTTATCTGCGTCTTCCTATAAATCCTCCAGAGCAGGCTCACCCAATATGCCAAAGATTTGCCTCTAATTCTCGGGATGCTGTGTGGATAGCAATGAAGCACGTGGATTCTCCATTGGTTTTCCTTCACTCTTGCCATATGACCAACCCATCTTCTTTTTCAGTCACGCATATTTAAGGCAGCATAATATAGTGGATAGAGTGCTGGACTTAGAACCAAGATCTTTGTTATCTCTTTCAGGGTTTACTTGGCAAAGATATAGTAGTGATTTGCTATTTATTTCTCCAGCTCATCTTACAGATGAGGAAACTGAGACAAACAGGATTAAGTGACTTTCCCAGGGTCATACAACTAGTAAGTGTCTGAGGCCAGATTTGAACTCAAGAAGATGGATCTTCCTGACTCCAGGTCTTGTATTCTATCCATTCCACCACCTAGCAGCCCATGTTCTATATGTGTCTTTAAAATGTGAGCTGATCACTGTGAAAGACTTGGCTACTCTAATCAATACAATGATCCAAGACAATTCCAAAGGGCTCATGATGAAAAAAATGCTGTCTACCTCCAAAGAGAGAACTGATGAACTCTGAATGCAAATTAAAGTATACTTTTCTTACTTTCTTTTTTTCTTGCTTTTTTATGAAATATGGTTAATATGGAAATATATTTCACATTATTTCATATGTATAATTGATATCCTATTGTTCACTTTTTCAGTGGGTGGGGAAGGGAGCAGGAGGGAAGGAGAGAATTTGGAACTCAAAATTTAAAAAGAAAAGAATGTTTAAAATAACTAAATAATGGGTTGGTTTTTTTAAAAATGTGAGTTAATTACCGGGTTCCCAGTACATTTATGTCAGTCTCTTTAAACACATTGTCCTTTTCTTTATCATCAAAATTATTTCTGTTGTATCTTTAGAATTTCATTTTTGAGAACTTCCTATCCCTGTTGGATTGGCCTCTGTAACATTTTAGATCACTGGACCATTCAATACTTTTTATGAATTCTTTTGAAATCTTCTCTCCCCAAATCCAGAATGCATTAAGACAATGCCCAGCTTTCTGCTCATTCTCTCTGACAAATTTTTTAATGGTGTGCCTTCAAAGTCCCCATCCTTTATGTCACAGCAACCATTTCCTTCCTCTTTGCATGTCAAAATTAGAGCCAAAATAGTGTTGCCTTCACTTCCTCCACATTTTGAAAGGTGAAATTATCATTATGATAAGCCAAGAGGTCACAAGCTTCTTTGCTTTTGGCTCAGAAACAGTTGCATAGATGTGTCAATAATAGTCCCAAACCATTATTATATCATTCCTCTGTGACAGGTTTATGATCTATTTCCTAAACACTTCAAACATTTCCTTCTTCCTTCCTAGTGGTCTAGGTGTTTCTTCCTATGCTGAGTCTCACTCAAATGTGCTCTCTACCACATATGCCCACCTGGATTTCCTCACTTGAGTCTATTTTCTTAATGCATATGCTATTTTGAAGTGAATCCATTCTGTCACACTTAAAAATCATATACCTTTTCAGAGCCTATTTGAGGCATGAATCCCATTCTATCAAATTTTACAGATACTTTATAATTTGATACATCAATTGATCTATGACTTCATCAATGTGGGAACTCCTTCCAATGGCGCAAACTGACATAAACATCACTGATTTCTCATTCTATGTGACTATTTGCATCTTCCTATAAATCCTCAATAAGATTTCCATCACATGTGCTGGAATCCTTCCTTGAAGTCTTTCGGCATCTGATGGGTACCATTGTGGTACTTAGACTTTTCCTCATTTTCACTACATGACCAGCCTACCTATTTACAGATCTCCTGGAGATCATTTAGGCTACTAATTCCATGCAAGTAAATGATACTTATGTGGTCAAATTTTCCTCCTTGTGTTAAGATCTACAGTTTGCTCGGTTATACATTTTTGGATAATCAACTGAGGCCATGAATATTTTTGCCAGCTCCCTACTTGGTTTTTGTTACTGGGAATTACTTAGGTCTCTACTGCTGCTCTTTTCCCTCAAGCATCAGAAGAATGAGTTGTACCATTAGATGTAGAGATAGAGGTGGAGGTGGAAGTGGAGGGAGAGGGAGAGGGAGATTGATACAGATACAGATGTAGACATAGATATAGGTATAGATGTAGGTGTGGATATAGACATAAGCATAGATACAGATAGAGATAAAGATAGAAACAGACAGAGATACAGTCGGCCACATATCTACACTATGTGAGTGCCTCTCCATATTTGTGCCCCTTTGCATATGTATCCTTCATGTGCACTCTTTCCCCCTGATGTTTATGTGTATATGTTGGGGCAGTCAGGTGACACAGTAGATATTTATCTTCCTGAGTTCAAATCTGGCCTCAGACACTTACTAGCTCCATGACCCTGGGTAAGGCACTTAACCATCTTTGCCTTAGTTTCTTCATCTGTAAAATGAGCTGGAGAAGGAAATGGCAAACCATTCCAGTATCTCTATTTCTTTCTTCCTTTCTCTCTCTCTTTCTTTCTCTTTCTTTCTTTCTTTCTTTTTTTGTAGGGCAATGAGGGTTAAGTGACTTGCCCAGGGTCACTCAGCTAATAAGTGTCAAATGTCTGAGGTCAGATTTGAACTCAGGTCCTCATGAATCCAGGGCCAGTGCTTTTATCTACTGCGCTACGTAGCTGTCCCCAACTCCAGTATCTTTACCAAGAAAATTCCAAATGGGCTCACCTAAGAGTCAGACACAACTGAAATGACTGGACAGCAACAACAAAATTCCCTTATATTTATGGGGAAAATATTTCATTTCTACTTTTCTTATTATTTCATAAAATATCTATTTTTGAACTAATATAGACTAGTTAACTAACAAAACAAACATATTGGGGAGGGGGCAGTGATTATCTATGTTTTGGAATGAATTACAGAACCACAAAATGCATTGAATCCAAAGTATCTTTTTATGAGGGACCATCATGTAAGTTGATGGATGCCCCCCCTCCCAGGTGCTTTAAAACTTATAGTTTAGAAGAAGTTCCCTCTAAGAGTGGAGATTAGGGGCAGCTAGGTGGCGCAGTGGATAAAGCACCAGACCTGGATTCAGGAGGACCTGAGTTCAAATCCGGCCTCAGACACTTGACACTTACTAGCTGCGTGACCCTGGGTAAGTCATTTAACCCTCATTGCCCTGCCAAAACAAAACAAAACAAAAATTTAAAAAAAAAAAAGAGTGGAGATTGAATGTAAGTCTAGGCAAAGTAGGTAGGGAAAATTTCCACAATGGCAGGACACTAGATTGAATGCTCAGGGACAGAAAAACAAATGCAGGATGCTCCTCAGGTTAATAAGGCAAATAACCTCAGGGTAGGACCATAGGGAGAGAAGACTGTAGAAAGGCAGCAAATGATGGCAAATAAAGGGCTACCCCTGGAGTCAGGAGGACCTGGGTACAAGTCCTGTCTCTAACAGACTAGTTCTATGCCTGAACCTGGGCAAATTAGAACTTCCCAGTGCCCCAGATATCTGTCTAAGATTCTAAGTCACATGTGAATTGCTGTCCTCCATCAGAGAGAAGTTTCCATACCAGAGAGTTCTCCAAACCTATGGAATCACTATTATATACCTCACTCCAACCACAGAAAAACTACTCCCTGCAGTTGTTCCTCCAGCCTTCCACCCCAGGATTAACTTCAGAGTTCTGAGTTCTAGCCTGGCATAAACCGATGGCTATTCCTTCACTTTAGGAGGCACTTTTTGCTCTCTCCAAGGTTGGAGTTGACTTTAACCACTTCCCTATAACCATTTCTGAAGGAAAAGTTAGCTCATTAAATCCTACCTTCCTGGGTTATAAAGTCATCTTCTGCAAAGTCATTGAAGTTGCCACATAGTCCACAGGTCCTATTGAAGTGTCTTTCAGGCAATAGAAGCTGGAAGTTCCCATCGGCATCAATCTTGGCCACAAAGCCGTAGACCTCACTGGACAACTTGTAATAACCAGCCTCCATTTCTAAATAGAGCCCTTTGGAGGCATAAGGAATGGAGATTCTGCAAAAGAATTCATCAGCTTTCCAAGTGACATGTTTATATCTCAGTCCCCACAACTGCTCCTCTCAACACCATTGCTTTTTTAAAATTTATTTTATTTTCAATTTATGGAATAAAACAAGCATTTCTATAATATGGTACAATAAAAAGGATGATGGCAAAGGAAACTGCAAATCTACTATGCACAACTTACTATTGCTTTCAAATATACAATCAAATTAGCCCTAGGGATGGCTACCATTATACACATATAGGTGTGTGTATATGTGTGTGTATGCATGCATGTATGTATATATGTAACATTCTCTACATACTTCTATTAGTCATTTCTTTCTCTGGGTATAAATGGTGTCTTTCTTCATGTGTTCTTTATAATTAATTTGGGGGTTTATAATAGTCAAAATAACTTACTCACTCAGAGTTGTTCTTAAAGTGCTATTGCCGTTACTGTATACAGTGTTCTCTTAGTTCTTCTCATTTTGCTCTTCATCATTTCATGCAAGTATTTCTAAAATCATTGAGCTCATCCTTTCTTAAAACACTGTAGTATTCCATAATAATCATATGCCACAACTTGCTCAACCATTCCCCACTTCCTTTCTTTTTTTTTTCCGGGGTGATGGGGGTTAGGTGACTTGCCCAGGGTCACACAGCTAGTAAGTGTCAAGTGTCTGAGGGCGGATTTGAACTCAGGTACTCCTGAATCCAGGGCCGGTGCTTTATCCACTGCACCACCTAGCCACCCCATCCCACACTTCCTTTCAACAAACATTTGCTAACCAGAAGCCCTCTGTTCCCTTGCCTTGCTTTGGGACTACAAACAAGGCATTTATTTCTCTTCTCTAAGGTTCAGTTTCCTCTTCTGTAAAATGGGAATGATAATTTTGTGCTATATAACTCACAGGCTTGTTGTAAACAAAACCTTTTGTAAACCCTGAAGTGCTTTACGAATGTGAATTATAAGAACCTCCTGTGTGCAGCATGACTCCAGGAGAGGAGCAAAGTTTGAATAAGTCATGGTCCCTATGCTACCACATAGAATTTGCTTTAAGTTCAGCCAAGTAAAACATCATGGATGCATTCTATTTGGCCCTAGAGGTTAGAACTAAGAGCTATGGACATTGCAAATTCCATAGAGCTATGGTGGAATTTGCGAAAAGGCAGACGTAGGCTTGAAGTAAGAAAACCCTTCTTAAGAATTGAAGGGGGGCGGGGGGGGGGGGCGGGCGGCTAGGTAGCGGCTAGGTGGCGCAGTGGATAAAGCACCAGCCCTGGATTCAGGAGTACCTGAGTTCAAATCTGGCCTCAGACACATGACACTTACTAGCTGTGTGACCCTGGGCAAGTCACTTAACCCCCATTGTCCCACAAAAAAAAAAAAAAAAGAATTGAAGAAGGGGGGCGGCTAGGTGGCGTAGTGGATAAAGCACTGGCCCTGGATTCAGGAGTACCAGAGTTCAAATCCAGCCTCGGACACTTGACACTTACTAGCTGTGTGACCCTGGGCAAGTCACTTAACCCCCATTGCCCGCAAAAACAAACAAACAACAAAAAAAAGAATTGAAGAGGGTCAAGGTGGAATGGAGGAGCTCCACATGTAGGGGGGTTTTCCTTATGAGGTCTTTAAGTAGAGTACCCTTTTCAGATACACTGTAAAGGTGATCTGCTTTCCTTTATGGGCTGGACTGTTTGGCTTCTAATTTCCCTTCTAACTCTAGAATTTTCTGATTGTGGATAGGGAGAAGCCACTAGTAGTAATCAGGAGACTAGCGTTCTACTCCCAGCTCTACCTTACACCATATGACATTAGACAAGGCTGGGTTCTACCATTAGTGAACCATGTGGCATTGAAGAAGGTATTTTTCATCTCTCTATCTTGGTTTTCTTGTCTTTAAAATTGGAGTGTTGATGATCCTACCCAAAGATAGCAGAGACAGAAAGGTCCCATCAATTCCAAAATATTCATAGCAGCACATTTTATGGCAACAAAAAGGAAAACTAAAAGATCTCAAGACCTAGAAAAAATTAAGAGCCCTCTGAATGGGGAATGCCTATAATAAATCATGTTAGATCAGTGCAGCATAAGAAACGATGAGTGTGACAAATTCAGAGAAACATCAGAGACTTTTATGAAGAGATGGAGAGTTAAGAAAGCAGCACTTAGAGAGAAAATATGCACTGTGGCCACAATAAATAAATGAAAGCAAAGCTAAAAGACATCAGATTTCAAGGTAAATGCAGTGGTTCCAAGGATTAAATGATGAAGCATGCTTTTCTCTTCCTGGTAAAGAGGTGGTAGACTCTAGGTGCAGGATGGCAAATATGCTTCTGATGCAATAGTTTAACTTTTCCTTTGTTACAAAGAAGGGTTGTATGGGGAAAGAAGTATTGAGAAATGATCATGGTGTCAAAGACAAAATTCATCAATAAAACATTTAATATTAAAAATGAGGGGGCGGCTAGGTGGCGCAGTGGATAAAGTACCGGCCCTGGATTCAGGAGTTCCTGAGTTCAAATCCGGCCTCAGACACTTGACACTTACTAGCTGTGTGACCTTGGGCAAGTCACTTAATCCCCACTGCCCCGCAAAAAAACAAAAAAACAAAAAAAAAAATGAATAGGCTGTTAGATTTTCTCTAAGGTTCTTTCTATCTCTAGAACTTTCTATGTGTCCTTCTTTGGCTTACCTTTGGTCTCCTTGTGTCACGGTGCCATTGATAAATAAGTGGATGTCAAAAAATTCCCCAAGATACACAGAGAGACTTTTCCTCTTGCCATTTTCAAAATCCCCTGAAACATTAAAAGAACCATTGGTTGATGAAAGATGAAATTTCTTGTTTTTCTTTAGGTTGAAATCATTCAATAAAGAGACCTACTTAGGGAATTCTTTGATCTGTATAGTATCAAGCACTTTCAGCTAACAGAAACCCTCCCAAGGAAGCATAGGAAACAGACACCTTGTAGTCATCTTCAGCTCTCTTTCTTGCCTCACCACCCCAGTTCCTATATCTTTTTTTAAAATTTATTAATCTAGCAGGGCAATGAGGGTTAAGTGACTTGCCCAGGGTCACACAGCTAGTAAGTGTCAAGTGTCTGAGGTCAAATTTGAACTCAAGTCCTCCTGAATCCAGGGCCAGTGCTTTATCCACTGTACCACCTAGCTGCCCCTTTTTATTTTATTTTTCCCCCAGCCCCCACATCTAATCACACCCAGCATTCTATCCAGTGCACCACCTAGCTGCCCCTGACAATCTAACAATTTGAGAAGCCCTAAAGTAAAACTGACTGGATGACCATTTGTTGGGTATATTGTAGAGGGCATTCTTGTTCAGATTTATAGTAGCTGGCCTCTGAGGTCCTTTCTAACCCTGAATCTGCTTCAAGGCAAAAATTGTCTCCTACTTCTTGGTATTCCCTATAATACTGAGCACAGGGGTGTGTACTTAGCAGATACTACTAATAATAATAACAGCTAACATTCACATAGCCTGTTTTACCAATATTACCTTATTTTATTTTTTCACCAACTCTGGAAGTCCCCATTTTACAAATGAAGAAACTGAGCCACTTGCCTCAGGGTCACATAGTAAATGTCTGAGGTCTGAGATCAGATGTCATCTTGGGTCTTTCTAACTCCAAACCCAGTACTCTATCTACTGTGCCACCTAGCTGCTTGATATTTAGTAAAGACTTGTTGTTGTTGTTGTCCTTATTGAGTCATTCAGTCATGTCCAAAGCCTTCATGAGCCCTGTGGGGTTTTCTTGACAAAGATATTGAAGTGGTTTGCCACTTTCTTCTCCAATTGTCCTCGTTTTACAGTTGAGGAAATTGAGGAAGACAGAAGTCCAATGACTTGCCCAGGGTCACACAGATGTCTGAGGCTGAATTTGAACTCAGGTTTTCCTGACTTCAAGTCCAGCACCTTTTGTGTTACCTTTGCTATCACTAATGCCTGTAAGATAAATGAAAAGCCCCCAAAATGGAGTTTCTGGGTAATTTATAATCAATGTATTAATTAGACTAGCTGATAACAACAAATTGATGGTCAGTGGTTTCTCTCAATAACTGAAGCAACCTAATGGAGACACTGAATGCCTTAAATATTTTTTTGAAAGGAAACACCCCTGACAGGAGAAATCAACCTGGTTGGTGAATAATTAATGAGGAGGTAGGCATATTGATAAGGAGGTGGGATAGTCTTCAACAGCTCCTGCTGAGGACATGGCTTGATCATGCCACCTCCAGCAATCTGGACAGAGGAATCCATTTCTACCCAGATCACTCCTTCATAAGCTGGGTCACCCTAAACTCTAATGGAGGGGTGAGAGGTTCAAGGGCATAGGCTTAATGCTTTAGGGCTGGAATTCACCTAGATTAGATTCTGTTTATACTCTAGACAGAAATAAGGTCTCCTATTTGAATGGGATCCAAGATTACCCAGCATGTTTCCAGTAGATTTGGGGCAATCTCATCTATCAGCAATATTCATCAGACTGACTAACTGACTTATAGGAGCCAGTCCCTGAATGAGGAAATAAAGAGAAAAAACCTCAGTCTTAATTTAATAACTGGTTATTAATATAATAGAAAAACAATTTCCTTCACTATAGGTAGTAGTCTCCTAAATGCTCCTATTTATGGGTTATATTATACTTGTTGCATCAAAAGCCAGAAAACTATTGGGCTTCCCAGTGAGATCCATATTTACTCAAAAGAATTAAGCTTAACATTCCATATGGGAAAAACAAAATGGATGAAGAATGCATAGGCCACAGACATGCAGTTGAAATGCCAGTCCATTGAGTTACTAAATCAAGACATATATCTGGAACAGACACAGCAACTGAAGAATGAGTTCAACTCAGAATCAAATAGTTGGAAAGAGACAGGATATTATATATTGCTTTTCATGATTCCAAGTTGTTCTATAGCATAATTTGAACATAAACTCTATATAGTTACAAGTCTTAGAGCACCACAATTCCCAAATAACCAAAGTTTCAGCTAACCCAAAAGTCAACAGAGGTAGATGTTAGGAGAAAGAAGGTGTCAACCTATTTCCAGTGATGACATCTGTTCAAGAAGTGGCATAGAGGGGGCAGCTAGGTGGCACAGTGGATAAAGCACTGACCTTGGAGTCAGGAGGACCTGAGTTCAAATTCAGCCTCAGACACTTGACACTAGCTGTGTGACCCTGGGCAAGTCATTTAACCCTCATTGCCCCACAAAACAAAAAAAACAAAACAAGAAGTGGCATAAAGAATATCTCTCAATCTTTAATCATTACCTGCTGGTAATGTTAAATAGGTGTAGTAGAAAGAATCTGGCTTCAAATTATGATTCTTCTACTTACTGCCTATGTTGTCTTGGGCAAATCATATCACCTCCCCATTTATAAAATAAATTGATCTCTATGATCACTTCAAGATCTAAAGTCTCTGATCCTATGACACCAATTGATATATCGTTTAAAAAACACTCCCTTCCTCTCACAACTGCTTAGGCAATCTTGTCTAAGCCAGCTTGCCCTTGGATAAGTCATTCTACTAACCCTCAACTCCTCCATTCAATACCCACTCACCTAAAATGGAGAAAGAGTGCTTCTGGCAGTCTCCAGTCAGGAGGTAACTGCAGTCTCCACCAAAGTTGTAGAAGAGGTCATCAAAGGTTTTGATGTGGTCATCTCCAAAAAAGGTGCAGCGACTGACTGACATCTGACCCTTCTTGCCTTCCACAAAGGAGGGAAAGGAAGCTGGGAGGATAAAACACAGGTCAGTGCTACAGGGCCCACCAACCTAAGCTGCATTAGACATGATGACACAGAAATGAGACTGGATCCACCCAAAACTGGACTTTGGAGTCAGAATTAATCAATCAAGAAGTATTTCTCATATGCCAATATGTGCCAGGCTCTGGGCTAAAAGACTGAGAGAATTGCTATGACTAGAAAAAGCCTTCCTCCTGTGGCCAGAATGATGAAGGGCTCCTCCAAAATTACTGAAGTTAGTATGTAGTAGGCGCTCAATGAATGGTTCTTCAATTGTTTGTTAAATCCAGATACTAAAGAGGCTGTTGGTTAAGTTTTGTTATTTTGTGCTATCCACTTACAGAGAAAGAACTGATGGAGTCTCAATGCAGATCAAAGGATGCTGTTTTTCACTTGATTTTTTTCGTGAGTTTTTTTGGTGGGGGTCTGTGTTTTCTTTCACAACATGACTAATACAGACATATGTTTTGCTTGATTGCTTATGTATATCCTATATCAAATTGCTTACTGTCTCAGGGAGGGGAAAGACAAGGATGGGAAGGAAAGAATTTGGGGACTTCCATTTTTCTTTAAAAAAAGAATTTTAAAAATGGTTTTTACATGCAATTGGGAAAAAATAAAATATACTTTTTAAAAGTTTTTCCATTTAGGCTTTGGACCCACCAGGTGTGGGTGCCTATAGAGCTCTTATTTCCTCTTAACAGTGGTGGAGTGAATGTGGGAATAGTGGATATGGAACAAGGCTGTAATACTGTGCTAGACCTAGCTCCTCTTACTGGAAAGTCCAAGGCTGGAATAGTGTGCTGGAGGTAGCTCCTCTTAGTGAAAAGCCAATTGTTAAATTTTCAGCATGAACTTTTACATCTTGGAAATTGGCAAAGGCTACAAATCAGAGTTTACTGTTTTGTTGATTTTTAGACTTAAGGAAGTAATGGAGAAAATCTCAATAAGGCACATGAAATTTTAAAATGTGTTCCACATACATTTTTCTCTCAGAGAGCCAGTTGTTAAACATTTACCAGCACACTGCTGAGCAAAGTATCTGCCAAACCACCAAAAGTCTCAAGATGGAGAAGAACACAGACAAAATAAGGCAACAAACATTTAAGTGCTTACTGTGTGCCAGACTCTATGCTAAGCATTAAGACAGCAAATAATTTAAATACTCTGTACCAGAGCAGAACAGAAATATCTTTCCTTACCTGTTATGAGGAGGCCCAGAGCAAGAGATATAAACTTAATAAGCTTAAGGCACATCATCTGTGAAGAATGCAGAGAAAGAATCCTGTCAGTAATGCTCAAGGTATATTGTCAGAATGTAGGGTAGAAAGGTAGGGTTTAGGGTAAGGGGAAATAAGTATTTTGGTTCTTCTTCTTCTCCTTCTCCTCCTTCTCCTTCTCCTCCCCCTCCTCCTCTTCCTCCTCCTTCTCCTTCCTTCTTTCCTCCCCTAAATGAAAGCTACCTGCTATTTGCCTTAAACACAAGTCCTATCAGAGCTCTAAACATGAGAGGCAGCTGTTGGTGGAAAGACTATTGGACTGGGAATAAAGAGATCTGGCTTCTACTCCTGGTTCCATCACAAACTAGTGGGGTGAGCATGGGTAAGTCATGTAACTACTCTGAACTCATCTGTCAAGCAAGGATACTAATAATTACATCACCTAGTTCATAGGGCTGTTGTGAACTATAGTTGTGTGCTATAAGAATAAGATGTTCAAGCTTGGCAAGAGCTAGGTGGTGCGGTGGATAAAGTACTGAGCTTGGAATCAGGAAGCCTCCTCTTCATAAGTGCAAATCCAGCCTCAGACACATATTAGATTGTAACCCTGGGCTTGCCTCAGTTTCCTTATCTATAAAATGAGTTGGAGAAGGAAATGGCAAACCACTTTTAGTATCTTTGCCAAGAAAACCTCAAATGGGGTCACAAAGAGTTGGACATAACTGAAAGACTGAACAACAACAAGAGCTCAGGATCCCTGAATCCATAGTCCAAAACCCCAAACCAGTGAAAAATATCCTCCCTGCTTTCTTTCCCATGCTAATCTCTTCTGGTGTTTTTTTTTTCATTATACTTCAGATTATAGAATCGTAGACTTAGAATTGGAAGGGACCTCAGAACTCACCTAGTCCAATCCCCTAATTTTATGGATGAGGCTGAGTCAGAATCAGAATGAATAAACATTTAAACACCTACTATGTGCCAGGTCCTGTTGCTAAGAGCTGGGAATACAAAGAAAGACATAAGACAGTCCCTGCCCTCAAGAAGGTCACAATGTAATGAGGAATACAACACATAAAATGAAGCTGAAGGGGGAGACAGGGAGGAAAAGGAGGTCACCCCCTGAAGGGGCCTGATGAAGACCAGCAGCCAGGGAGGAAAATTATCTAAGGAGGTAAGAATTTCAGTGTTGATTTCATCTTACAGTTTCTGGAAATCACAAAGTCCAGAAAAGCATCCTGGTGGGAGAGAACTAAGTTCCCTGAAAGGATCAGGTCTCCAATGTCAACTCAAGTGAGTTAGTGACTTGCCCAAGGTTAAGCAGGTTGAACTGGGATCAGCAGTGGAATGAGCTTAAAAATGTTTAGAGGCACAGTCTTTTTTCCAGAAGCCTAAAAATGTGGCCCATAAGTTTCTTGTATTGCCAATGATGAGTGTTGTTGTTGTTATTCAATTGTTGTTGTTTCAGTTACATCTGACTCTTCATAGACCCATTTGGGATTTTCTTCAAAAGGATACTGGAGGGGCGGCTAGGTGGCGCAGTGGATAAGCACCGGCCCTGAATTCAGGAGTACCTGAGTTCAAATCTGGCCTCAGACACTTGACACTTACTAGCTGTGTGACCCTGGGCAAGTCACTTAACCCCCATTGCCCTGCAAAAAAAAAAAAAAAAAGGATACTGGAGCAGTTTGCCATTTCCTTCTCTAGCTCATTTTACAGATAAGGAAACTGAGGCAAACAGGCTTATGTGACTTGCCCAGGGTCACACAGCTAGTAAGTGTCTGAGACCAGATTTGAACTCAGGAAGATGAGTCTTCTTGACTCCAGGCCCAATGCACTACCCACTGCACCACCTAGCTGTCTTCCCACCCCAACCCGTGAAGGCTACTCCTTGTTAAAATGTGCTATGATGTTTTAGAATCCTAGTGTTTTAGCGAGGGAAAGGAACATACATTTATATAACACCTAACTATGCAATGTTCTTTACAAATACTGTCTCGCTATGCCCAAAGGGCTATAGAACTGTGCATACCCTTTGATCCAGCAATACCACTGCTAGCTTTATATCCCAAAGACATCCCCAAAAAGAGAAAAATGCCTATTTGTACAAAAATATTTATAGCAGCTCTTTCTGTGGTGGCTAAGAATTAGAAATCAAAGGAATGCCCCTCAATTGGGGAATGGCTAAACAAACAGTGGTATATGATGGTGATGGAATATTATTGTGCTGTAAGAAATGACAAGCAGGATAATTTCAGAAAGGCCTGGAAAGACTTGTATGAACTGATGTATAGAGAAGTGAACAGAACCAAGAGAACATTGTGCACAGTGACAGCAATATTGTTTGATGAAGAACTGTGAAAGACAACTATTCTCAACAACAATAGTCAAAGACAATCCGAAAGGATGAAACATACTATCCACCTCCAAAGAAAGAACTGATATTGATTGAACACAGATTGAAGCATGCTATTTTTCACTTTCTTTCACTTTTTTCTTTTATTTAAGTTTTCTTGTACAAAATGACTAACATGGTAATGTTTTACATAATTGCACATGTATAACCCTTATCCAATTGCTTACCACTTCGGGGAGGAGGAAGGGAAGGGAGGGAAGGAGGGATAAAATTTGGAACTCAAAACTATAAATAAAAATGTTTATTATATAATTTTTAAAAGAGCCAAAAAAAAATACTATTTCATTTGATCCTCACAACACTACTGTGAGGTAGGTGCCTGGCATTACACACCTAGCAAGTATATGGGGCTAGATTTGAATTCCCATCTTTCCAACTCCAGACTGGGCTGTCTATCTACTGTACCACCTAGATAACCCTACTATTCATTGCTTCTCTAGTAAGTTAAGTACATACCCACATTGGCTGACTATATCTTTCCCTCAAATATAGATGGAAACCACTAAACTGGGATTTTTCTGATAGAAAAAAATGTATAGGTATATGCTGGGGGTGAGGGAGGAGGATGAAATGGATTATAGTTCCACTCAATTTTTATGCCTGCCAGGTTTACTTTGGGGAAAAGACAATGTTGAGTAGACCTTATTTTTGAACTAACATGGTAATTGATACTCAACAACTACATACAGGCCACAGGGAAAAGAACTGACTTCTCTCTAGGGATTATCCTGCCCAGGAGAGCTACGAGCAAAGGAAAAATAGGTAGTCAGAGAATCATGAGATCTAGATGCAGAGGAGACTTGAGAGATCAGCCACTCAAAGCCCCCCATTTTAGAAATAAGGAAATTGAGGCCTATTCTCAGTGATCTGCTGCCTGTCCAAAATTTTTGCTCACAAACTAACTAGCTTCTAGGCTATTTAAGTGGACCATGCTAGGAAATGCTGATCCATCTTCATGTGAGTCTATGTCAAGTAGTTCACATCATGTAAGACTTTTTCTTTTCTTTTCTTTTCGTTTTTCTGTGAGGCAATTGGGGGTTAAGTCACTTGCCCAGGGTCACACAGCTAGTAAGTGTTAAGTGTCTGAGGCCGGATTTGAACTCAGGTTCAGGTTCAGGGCCCATGTTCTATCCACTAAGCCCCCTAGCTGCCCCCCATGTAAAACTTTTTAAAGTACTTTCCTTGCTGCAACCTAATGATGCAAAATTCATTTCGTAGAAAAAGGAACAGAGACCTAGGAAGGTTAAATAATTTTCCCAGGTTCCCCATTTGAGGTATAACTCAAACCTGGGATTGAGAGAAGCCTAATGCAAAAACAGGTCATAGGATGGACGCCAAATGCAAATGTCCATGACTTTTGGGTCATCTGGTGTTTGCAATTATATGGGAAGCAGCTGTGTTATAGGAAGTGGAGCCTATATGGTACAGTCAGTCAATAAACATTGGTGAAGCACTGACTATGTGCCAAACACTGCACTAAGGGCTGGTGATACAAAGAAAGGTAAATTGTCTCTGCTTTCAAGGAGTTCACAATCCAATTGGGGAGACGACATCCAAGCATCTTTGTGCAAACAAGCAATATCCAGGATAAACAGGAAATCATTGACAGAGGGAAGGCACTAGAATTAAGGGAGATTGGGGAAGGCTTTCTGGAGAGGGTGGGATTTAGTCTGGGTCTTAAAGGAAACCAGAGAAACCAGGAGGTGGAGATGAGGAGGGAAAGCATCCTGGGCATGGGAGACAGCCAGTGAAAATGCCCAGAATCCAGAGATGGATGTCTTATTCAAGGAACAACAAGGAGGCCATCAATGCATCTAATGTCTAAGAGGGGTACAAGAAGACTGGAAAGGTGGGAGGGGGTTAGGTTATAAAGGACTTTGAAAGCCAAAATGGGGTCAGCTAGGTGGCACAGTGGATAGAGCACCGGCCCTGGATTCAGGAGGACCTGAGTTCAAATCTAGCCTCAGACACTTGACACTTACTGGCTGTGTGACCCTGGGCAAGTCACTTAACCCTCATTGCCCTGGAAGGAAAGAAGGAAAGAAAGAAGGAAAGAAGGAAAGAAGGAAAGAAGGAAAGAAGGAAAGAAGGAAAGAAGGAAAGAAGGAAAGAAGGAAAGAAGGAAAGAAGGAAAGAAAGAAAGAAAGAAAGAAAGAAAGAAAGAAAGAAAGGAAAGAAAGGAAAGAAAGGAAAGAAAGAGGATTTTATATTTGATTCTGGAGGTGAGAGGAAGCCACTCCAATTTATTGAAAGAGATGTGGGAGAGGAGAGTGACATGATCCAATCTGAGCTTTAGGCAAATGACTTTGGAAATGACTGAGGTAGAATGCTAGATTTTGAGTCACAGGACCTGAATTCAAATCCTAACTCTACCATTTTTTGCCTGTGTAACCTTTGACAAGCCACTTTCATTCAGTAGGCCTCAGTTACCTTGTCTGTAAAATGAGGACTGTGGCACAGATAACCTCTAAAATCCTTTCTAGTTCCATGAACCTATGATTGGAAATACTGGATTTAGAGTTAGAAGATTCCAAAATCTGGGGGCAGCTAGGTGACGCAGTGGATAAAGCACTAGGCCTTGGATTCAGGAGTACCTGAGTTCAAATCTGGCCTCGGACATTTGATACTTACTAGCTGTGTGACCCTGGGCAAGTCACTTAACCCTCATTGCCCTGAAAAAAAAAAAAAGATTCCAAAAATCTATACCCAGCTCTACTATAAAACCTTGGGCAAGTCATTTCATTAACATAACGTTCATTAGATAGCTACCTTATTCTCCCTGAGCCTTAGTTTCTCTGTCTGTAAATTGGGGACAATACTACCTATAATAACTGTTTCACAAGGGTGTTGTCAGGATCAAATGAAATAATGGAGGCAAAACACAGTTTAAACCATAAAACACTATATAAATGTGAACTATCTTTGTTGCTTGGGTTATTTCCACCATTGCACCCTGTAGGAAGCCCAGAGAAACAAGAACTAGACTCCTCTCCATCAGATCATTTCTAAATCTTATCCCATCTTGCCTCCTCCTCCTCCCTCCTTCCCCGTCAAGCCTCCTCCCCTCCCCAGGCTCAAGCTGAGCAGTGAGATCTTCTCCAGACAAACCATACCTTACCC
Organism: Dromiciops gliroides; assembly: GCF_019393635.1. Taxonomy (NCBI): domain Eukaryota; kingdom Metazoa; phylum Chordata; class Mammalia; order Microbiotheria; family Microbiotheriidae; genus Dromiciops; species Dromiciops gliroides. The sequence goes on from NC_057865.1 coordinate 190,595,552, forward strand.
TGGTGGGTCTCCAAGGCCCTCTAGAAAACAGCCTCCAAGATGATTGTAAAGATGTCCTCAGGGATCCATACTTCCCAGTTTGGGGGGGTGGCTAGATCAGAACTCTTTTGACTCTGAAATGTCCAGTTATTAAGCAGCCTAAGAGCCTCGGTCTTTATGCATGAAGTCAAAGTGTTGACGTCAGTCAGAGCATCCCCCACCCCCATCCACAATGGGGCCAACCTGCTTCTAGGGGGATTGGCCTCCTCTTAATTGCCAGAAGAAAAAAAAAAACAAACAATGGAAGGAAACGGTATTAGACACCCCACAGTGCTGATAAGACTTTGAAGAATTTGGTGGGAACCCTCATTGGCAAGCCTCTTAATGAGCTGAACTTGGCCTCTCCATCCTTTCTGCCTCCTGAAAGAACTCTAAGGAAGAGAAAGTAAGAAAGCAGGCAATAGCCAGGCAGAACCAGGCAGCAGATCAATGCCACTACTTCACCTGGCTACTGGCCATTGTAGGGCTATGGGTCCAGTAGGAAAGAAAACACAGAGACCAGAGCCAATTTGGCAGCTGTGTTCTGAGGGAAGTGGCTCGCTGACCTCTCCCCCACACACACCTCCTCCACCCCTCAACTGCACGTCCCAATCACAAGAAACTTATGGATAATTTGTGAGGCTTTTCCAGGGATAGAACACAGCAAAATTATGAGAAGTCATATGGTTCAGTGAAAAGAGTGTTAGATTTGAAGTCAGAGACCTGCATTCAAATCTTGATTTTGCTTCTTACAAGTTGTGTTAAGTAGGGAGAGTCCAGCTGGATGAAATTAGCCATTTTTCTTCAGTATTGTCCATCTTCCCTTTTAGCCCCATTCGTCTACTCCTTCCCTTCTGACCACTTCCTTACTCTCAAACCTATGTCCTATTCCCTTGGTGGCTGAGCATCTGTGAAACAGATCCCCAAGCACAAGGGGCTAGCCAATAAGGCCTGGAGCCTTCATGGAGTTCAAAGCTTGAAGAGACTTCTAAACATCATCTTCAAGTCCGATTCTTTCATTTTATAGATGAGGAAATGAGGCCAAGAAGGGTAAACTGATTTACCTGAGGTCATACAGCTAGTCAGAGGCAACTCATACCTTTTGTTGTTCATTTGTTTCAGTCGTTCAGTAGTTCTGTCCAACTATTAATATCATGTCTGGGATTTTCTTGGCAAAGGTATTGGAATGGTTCACCATTTCCTTCTCCAACTCATTTTACATATGAGGAAACTGAGGCATACAGGGTTAAATGACTTGCCTAGGGTCACACAGCTAGGAAGTATCTAAAGCCAGATTTGAACTCAAAAAGAGGAGTCTTGGCCAGCTAGGTGGTACAGAGGATAAAGCATCAACCCTGGATTCAGGAGGACCTGACTTCAAATCCGACCTCAGACACTTGACACTTACTAGCTGTGTGACCCTGGGCAAGTCACTTAACCCTCATTGCCCTGCAAAAAAACAAAAACAAAAACAAAAAAAGAAAGAAAGAAAGAGAAGTCTTCCTGGTTCCAGGCCCAGTCACTTAGCCCCTAAATCATTCCTTACCGGGACCAGAATTTAAGTTGCCGAACTCCAAATTAGATACTTCCAAATACAACTGTCCTCATCTCTAATATGGGTTAGGATAATAGCACCTACCTCCCAGGGTTATTGTGAAGATCAAACGAGATAATAATTGTAAAGCACTTAGCACAGTGCCTGACCCATAGGAAGCACTATGGAAATGCTAGCTATATTACCACACTTCAACTGTTGCTAATGGTAGAATTTCAAATACCTTGATAGGCACAATGACAACCTTGTGCTATTCAAGTCAATTTATTCAATGCAAAACACTGCTGGGTAATATAAAAACACAGCTTAATTAAGAAGAGTCTTTGCCCTCTTGGAACTCATGGTCTACTAGGGGATAGGAAACATGCACAGTTAACAGATATTACCTATCACTGAATGTAATTCTACAAGTCTCCCTCATTTCTCAAGGGCTTCAGTACCTGATTCACAGCCTTCCCCCTTCATGAGCCCTGTCCTCATTCTCAGGGATTTCAATGTATACATCAACATCCCCTCAAACAGCAAGACTTTCCAGTTCATCAGCCTCTTGTAACCTGCAGCTTCACTACAAGTAAACAACACACAGAGATGGTCTCACCATTACCCATAACTATTCTACTGCCATGACAGAGAACTCTGAATTTCTTGTCCTTAATCACAACCTTCCATCGAAAACTCCAAAACCCATTTGTCCTCCCTGAGACCTCTAGTCACTTCTCTCTGCTCCCCAACACCTGTTGCCTAGTTCCCCTCCAAAAAAAATATCTCATCCCAACAAGGCCCTCACCATTGCCTAATCATACTTTCATTCCTCCCTAATTGACCTTCTATCACGTTCCCCACCTGGCTGTTTGAAGCATCCTCAGATTGTGCTCACACCTGGAATGCTTTCTCTTCTAACTTCCACTGCCTCCTAGCATCTCTGGCTTCCTCCAAAGCATGACTCAGTTTCCATTCCCAATAGGAGGCTTCCACTAATTAGTGCCTTTCACCCCCTCCTCCTACCCAAATTATTTTATATTTACTGTTTTATTTTTATTTGTTTCCATGTTGGTTTCCTCCCATAGAATTCACTGAGGCCAGGAATAAAAACTGGACCTGTGATTAGTTGGGGGACAAATAAGTTTTTAATGGGTTTTTTTGTATGCATGTTATTTCCCTCTGGTAGAATTCCTTGAGGCCAGGAATAAGAACTGAGCCTGTGATTTCATTAGCACAGGGAGCTCCCAGATTGGGAAATTCCTTCTACCAATGTAATTTAGAGAGTTGTCTAGAACACTGAGAAGTAAGTGACTTGCCGAGGGACAAGAATGTCAACAATGTCATAAATGAGGCTGGAACCCAGGCCTTCCTGGTCTGAGGTTAGCTCTCTATAAACTACACCACAGTTTGGGGGGGGGGGCCAGACCAGAACTCTTTTGACTTCTCTTGATTTTTGTCTTTCTAATCCCAGTGCCTGACACAATGCCTAGCATATAGCAGGTGCTCAATGAATGCTTCTTGTTGTTGGGGTGGGGTTTTTTTGTTTTTTTTTTAGTGAGGCCATTGGGGTTAAGTGACTTGCCCAGGGTCACACAGCTAGTAAGTGTTAAGTGTCTGAGGCCGGATTTGAACTCAGGTACTCCTGACTCCAGGGCCGGTGCTCTATCCACTGTGCCACCTAGCTGCCCCTCAATGAATGCTTCTTAAATTGGGTTGAATTGAAATGAAAGCCTCCTAACTGGTCTCCCCATTCATACCTTCTCCTTCCTCCAATCCATCTTCCAGACTGCTACCAGAATAATCATAAAGTACAGATCTGACCATGCCACTCTTCTGTTTGAGAATCTCAACAGTTTTTTTACAACCTTTAAGGGTAAAATACAATAATTACAATTGCTAACATTTATTTAGCATTTGGTTTTCAAAATGTTTTATTTATTAATTCAATGGTTTTCTTTCAATTTTATTAATCTCTCCTTTGATTTTTAAAAATGTTTTTATGTATAGGTCTCAGTTTAAAGACCTTCTCAATCTGGTTCTAGCCTCCAATCTTTACAGATTTATGTCACTTTATTCTCCTTCACATTTTCATCTTGTAACTAAACTGGCCTATTTGCTATTTCCAAACTTAGCGCTCCATCCCAATGGTATACTAGTAAGTGTTAAACAACCAGCTCTCTGGGGGGGAAAATGTAACACACAACACACTTTTGTTTAATCTGTTATTGATATTTTCTCCACCACTTTCTTTTTTTTTATTTTTAATTTATGAAATAAAACAAGCATTTCCATAACATAGTAGAATAATAAAAAGATGATTGCACATGAAACCGCAAATCTATTATGTACAATTTGCTATTCCTTTTATATATAATATATAATAAATTTTATATAATAAAATTATTGTGTTAATTTCTTTTTTCTCCCCTCCCCCTGCCCTAGAGATGGCTACCATTAGGCAAAAATATGTATATACGTTTAAAATCATTATACAGGGGCAGCTAGGTGGTGCAGTGGATAAAGCACCAGCCCTGGATTCAGGAGTACCTGAGTTCAAATCCGGCTTCAGACACTTAACACTTACTAGCTGTGTGACCCTGGGCAAGTCACTTAACCCCAATTGCCTCACTAAAAAAAAAAAAATCATTATACATATATATATATATATTTAAGTGTGTGTATGTGTGTGTGTGTGTGTGTGTGTGTATACTTCTATTTATCAATTCTCCATCACTTTCTTTAGTCTAAACCATGGGCCAGCAAATTACGGCCCTTGGGCCAAATCCATCTAGCGCCCCATTTTTGTACTACTCCTAAGAATGGATTTTACATTTATAAATGACATTGTATTGCTTTTTCAAAAATAAAATTCATTCTTAGGTCAGACAAAAACAGGCTGCTGGGCTAGATTTGTTTCTAGCAGACTCCTGGTCTAGAACCAACAAAACAATAAGTCAGGCTCTATTTGTAGCTATTTGATCATTTCTAAGGCATAAACACTCACAGACAATTTGCCAATCAGCTCTCCTGCAGTTGGGAGCTGACTCCTGCATATCCCAGTCAGTCCATCTCTCACTTCTGATGCCTTTTTTTTTTTTTTGCCCAGATTGTATTTTCAAGCCTAAAAAATCTTGCCTCTCCTCCACCTCTTAGAATTCCTAACTTCCTTCAAGGATCATCCCAGGTGCCACCAGTCTCATAAAGTCTTTCCTCTTCCTCCTGGTTTTTAGTGATCTCTCCTGATTCAGTCTTTTCTTAAATTTACTTCTCTGTTTACATTATCATTCAATAGTATATCAGCTCCTTGAATGTAGGGACTATTTTTTATTTTGGTCTTTGTCTCTCCAGCCCCATCTACAATGCCTTGCACACAGGAGGTGCCTCAGAAATATTTGCTGAAATGGTTGATGAATTTTGAAAAGTCCCTCCCTTATACCACCCCACCACCCCTCTCTGTATCACACTATATTAGCAAAAACCTACTCCACCTACTCTTAAGGCTGGTCCTCAGAAAGCCTCTTAGTATTATGGAAAGAAAACTGATTTTAGAATCAGAAAATTTAGACTTAAATCCTGGCTCTGACACTGGATTTGTGAACGTGAGAAATGTATTTAATCTCCTGGAGCCTGTTTCCTCATTTTTAAAAGGGGATTATAATACTTGAACTCCCTAGTTCACAGGATCTTTGTAAGGAAAATGCTTTGTAAGCCTTTAGATAGATAGATAAATAGATAGATAGATAGATAGATAGATAGATATAGATACACACATACATATATGTGTATATGTGTATACATTTATAAAAATAAATATATAAATTATATAAATATGACTTATTATTTTTGTCCTTAGACTTTTTAAATTTATGTGCCCGGCTACCATCACTTTCCATTCCAGGGAAGGGAAGGAAAGGATGTTCTAGAATAATAAAGATATCAGGGCATCTAGGTGGTACAGTGGATAGAGCACCAGCCCTGGAGTCAAGAGGATCTGAGTTCAAATCTGGTCTCAGACACTTGACACTTACTAGCTGTGTGACCCTGGGCAAGTCACTTAAGCCCAATTGCCTCACAAAAAAAAAAAAAAAACACAGAAAAAAAAAAGAAATAGAATAATAATGATATCAACATGGTGGACTAGGTAGGTTTAACATGGTATTACTTTCCCTCTGTGTGCCTCATTTCTTCAGCTTTAAAATGCAAACAGCAGGGTCTATAATGTCAAACGTCATGTCCAGCTCCAACAGTCTATGATATTATAAGAAGGTGTAGAACTCGCCTACATAATTTCTTCTTCTTACTTGTTCACTGGAGTGGCCAACCAAGGCCTGTTCTTGTTGTTCTTCATTCCCAGAATCCCACAGAGGTCATGCTTCTCTCCTTTTCCCACTCTTTCCTTTCCCTCCTATCCCATATCTCATCTGCAGCATGGAACAAAAAGGCCTGGGTTTTGAATCCTTGCTACTGGGTGACCTTAGTTAAGTCATTTAACTTTTTTCTCCAGGCCTCCAGGGAATTGTACTAGGGATAGCTTAGACCAGCTCTGTGAGTATATCCAGTTCAAATGGTGCGGCCTCAAGTGCTCCTAGAGGAAAGAAAGCATTAATAGGGAGATTGAAGTAAAGCTTGGTAGTGAAGATTGAAGCGGGCTGTTAACTAGGCAGGATGTGGTCATCCCCAGCACACTAGTGCAGCTTGGAAGGTTGTTAGGAACAGGAATGGGGGAAGGAAATAAAGGAAACAGATGGGAGTATCCCCGTCTGGACACGTTGATCAGTATAGGGGACATGATGGCGCCACATTTATTGACAAGAAGCCCAGTTGAGTTATGAGGTCCAGCTAGTGTCCCAGAGAAGCTGAGACTAATTCGCGAATTCATCGTATTTAGTTCTGAAGAAAAAAAACAATTTAGAAATCATGGGATCCAATTTCCCTGATTGATTCAACCATTTCATTAAATTCAATAAGCGATGGCAGCTAGATGGCACAGTGAATAAAGCACCGGCCCTGGATTCAGGAGGACCTGAGTTCAAATCTGGCCTCACACACTTAGCACTTACTAGCTGTATGACCCTGGGCAAGTCACTTAACCCCCATTGCCCCACAAAAAAAAAAAAATTCAATAAGCATTTATTAAACTCCCCCATGTGCCAGAAACTGTGCGTGGCATGGAAATGTAACAATAAAAATGAATTTTTTTCTGCCCTCAAGGAGCTTACATTCTATGATATCACTTAAAAAATGAGGAAACAGGTTCAGTGACTTGCACAAAAAGCCTCATAGCTGGTAAGCAGTAGAAATGAGATTTTAATCCAGCTCTAATAGCTTTAAGTCTAGAACTCAGACCATTAAATCACTGCCTCCAGAGGAATGGGAAGGTCAAAGGGCAGGGAAAGCTTACTGAGTTTGTAAGGAAAGAGGAAAGACTTAGTGCCCAGAACTAGAATCAAATCAACATTTTTCTCTCCTTGTACATCCATCTCCACCAATAAGGGCTAATAAGGGCTTGCTGTACTATTTGTAAACCACTCTAAATTTCCTAACAGTGAGAGGTGAACAGAAAATGGAACGCTCTACCCCATGCAGCTCCTGTGTCACTAGATTTTTTGAGCTAAGACACATGAATACCAGGCATTTATTTAGATAACCTCTGAGGTTTCTCCAACTCTGAGATTTTGTTGTGTAAACATGTGGTGCTGCCCTGAGACTTTTTTTTTTGCAGGGCAATGAGGGTTAAGTGACTTGCCCAGGGTCACACAGCTAGTAAGTGTCAAATGTCTGAAGTCACATTTGAACTCAGGTCCTCCTGAATCCAGGGCCAGTGCTTTATCCACTGTGCCACCTAGCTGCCCCTGCCCTGAGACTTTTGAAAGATACCCATCTCTACCTCCTTCCCATCATTTTCCTGCTACAAGAAAGGAGGGAAGTACCAGGACCCAGAAGAATATAAAAAGGACAGAAAAAGAAAGAACATTATGATACCGTAAAAGAAGTATTATCTATAACATTTGTATTTTTACAGGGGCTTTCCAGGAACACAACACCTTAATAAATAAAAAGGAGTAATTAATGGTCAAGAAGTACATCCAGATGATTGACAGATTGATTTTTGGACTAGAATCCAAAAGTGAAGGTTCTTCCATTTCCATTCTGTCTTCTCATAGGTTATCTTTTCCAAGGAGATGTGATCTCCAAAGTAGAAAACCTCCATCAAGCATGTCAGACAATTTTCCAAGATACCAGAACACTTGACTGAGCTTCTGGACAGGAGGCAGGGAGAGGAGGAGATGCAGAGGAAGGCAAGGCAGGGTTAGAATTATGGCTACAACAAAGTTGGTACTTGGTAGTACAAGCATTGCTTCCCCCTACCACTCAACCACCCAGCCTCCTCTGGAAAATCCCAGGTAACCCCAGGCTACTAGGCATTTGCCTTATGGGATTGGCTTGCCCTAGGCATCTCAGACCCATGCTCTGGGCAGAGGTGAATGAAAACATTAGGACAATTGTCTTTCTTCAGAAAAGCCTGAGACTTCTCAAGAAGGAAAAGAGAGGATGCAGAGAACCCCTGGAAACTAAGCCTTCATGTCAGCTGCTTCCTCTTTCCCCAGCCCTTATCTCAAGTGCCCAAGCTTCTATCTGGAAATCACTACATAAGCCCAATGTATAAGTTTAAGGTCAGTTTATGAACTTCTCCCTTGATTCTTGGCCATGGGGGCCCCCTGGGATATGCCTTCTGCCCCATGTGCTTTTCCCAGAAAGTAGATTTGAGTCCAGGACAATGCTCAGGGTGTGGCTAGTGTATGATAGCTTTTCCCCAGAAAAGGCTTCTAAAAATGTGTGTATAGCCAGCCATGTTCCAAGACATCTGCAACTGCTCAAGTGAAAGTTCTGAGAATGCCCTTTATAATGGAAATTTATTGGTTGGCATAGAAGGGAAAAGGAAAGAAGAGGCATCTTCCATTGGAATGAGCATGGAATTGGAATCAAATCCCCTGGGTCCAGACCCTCCCAACCAAATACTGTTCAGCCTGGGAAAATCACTGAATTTTCCTGAACTTAAATTTCCTCATCTATATAATAGGTATAATAACATTTACCCTACCTACCTCACAGAGATTTTTGGAGGGATGGAGAAGTACTTTGAAAACCTTAGAACATTCTACAAATATGAGTTTGTTGTTACATGAATGAATGAATGAATGAATGAATGAATGAATGAATGAATGAATAGCACTTAAGTGCCTCCTGTAAGCCAAGCACTGTGCTATGTACTTGGGAATACAAAAAATGTATCTTCTCTGGGACTCAGTTTATTCCTGTGTCAAATAGGAGGTTTCAATTAGATGATCCTTTCCAGCTCTCACTCTAACTATCCTAACTTTAGGGAAGCTTTGGATGGTGGGCCATTATTTGTAGTACTTGTATGAGGTACCTGCTTCTGTGATGCTCCTAAAGTGAGGGAGAAGGTGATGAAGACTGTGTACAGTGTATTTGTTTGTGTGGTGGAGGAGGGGAGAGAAAAGGCCACCACTTAGGTGGTGTGATTGTTAATAACTGAAGTGGTGACCCTTATAATAAAACCACCAATGATCTAAGCCCAGGAAACAAAAGCTAAACACAGCCAAGGCCGGCAGTATGAGAAACAACAGACAACATTCCCAGCAGGAAACAAGGGGGTGGTGGAAGGGGAAGCACCCACTTTGAAGACTCTAGTTCCTGATTAAGCCATCACAATGGAGACCCTGAAATTAGAGAGCCAAACCCAAATCTCAAGTAAGGTTGTGGGTGAGAAGGGAATTGAATTTATATAGTCTTGACATGACTTCAGATTTATCCACATGAACACAATTGCCCAGAGCATGGTAACCAACATGTCACCCACATCTGGGTTTTCCCCATCAGGGTTGCAGGGTGAGGGGCAGCCATCTAGCTATAATCATACAGTTACAATCACACTGTTACTACTCACAACTCTTTCAGGGTGCTGAGGATAATCTTGGTGTGAAAGAGATATTCTCCTATTACTCAACATGGTCATTCCTGAGCCCCTACTGGTATGCTTCCCATTTACCCAAAATCAGTTCCCATAAGACCATTAACTTAAATATGAAACACTTACTTAATGATGCAAAAAAGCAAGAATATTCATAATATTTATTCATTAGATAAAAGTAAAAAAATATTCTTAACTTTCACTCAATTTAAATCAAAAGCAGAAATAATCAAATATCACAGTCCACCCACAAATCTTGGTCATAGTTTCCCATCAATGCATGCTGTATCCATAGGGGTTAATGGACACATACTTATAAACACTTAGCAGGGAGGCACATGATTGGAGTAACTCAACTCTGAACCATAAGCCTTGATATCCTTATTTATTTCAGTGATGATCTGAATCACACAAAGCTTCTTCTCTGCTAGCTACTCCTTTTTTGATTTTTACCCCTCTCTTGGGAAAAAATAATTCCTCTTTTGCTCTCAAAATGATATAACAATGACTGACTACCTTTTTTTGCCTCACCAGAGAGCTGAGAAAAAAATATTCTGCTTTCAGAGACAAGCAGTTGGTTGCCTTAAGTCAAGGAACTGCCAAGCTCCTCAGATCTGTATATATCAGAGGATTGCTCTCTGTCCCATTGAGTCCAAGCAAAAAGGATACAAAGCCTATCTCTGCTCTCTCTCTCTCTCTCTCTCTCTCTCTCTCTCTCTCTCTCTCTCTCTCTCTCCCTTTCAAACCAAAGAGGTTAGTAAAGAGTAAGGAGGCATTCCTGAGAGGTTTTCAGGGTCTCAGACTATAAATGGCGCCAGAGAGTAATAAGCTCCAACACCTGTCTACTCCAGATTCAGGATTCTGCTCTCCTCCAATCAGGATGCAGCTGACGCAAACTTTCTCTAGCCAATCAGCAAAGCAAGGTCTCTCTTTCAATCAGCTAGCTTCCAGGAGGAAAAAAAACAACTGTGCTGCAAAGCTTTCCTGTCACTTCAAGTCCATTCAGGTTCTGGCACTCTGTCCTTTGTAAGCGTCTTTTCTTGTAGCCTTCTATATCTTCTCAAATCTATCAATACCTCAAATCACAGCCTCCTGGTGGTTAAAGAATAAAACTCAAGAAATCTACTTGTATGTCAAGTATTTATCCTACAATCCTTAAATAGCTCAAGAGCCCCCACTGATGTGTTTATTTCTTACCAGTCATCAAGAGGATTTAATTCCCTAATTATAATTTACTCCCAAACCCTGTTTTCACCTTGGTTGGCATCTATGTGATACAGTGGATAGAGCTCTGGGCTTGAGTCAAGAAGCCCTGAGTTGAAATCTCACTTCAGACACTTACTAGCTGTGTAACCCTAGGCAAGTCACTTAACCTCTGTTTGCCTCAGTTTCCCCATCTGTACAATGAGGATAACATTAGCACCTACCTCCCATGGTTGTTGTGAGGATAAAACTAGATATTTTGTACAATGCTTAACACAGTATCTGGTACGTAGTAAATGCTAGTTATTTTTATAATTTTGTTGTTATCATTGCCATCATCATCATCATTATCTTCACTGTAACCTCCACCCCTCAGAACTTCCCCAAACTACCACCTCTGCTCTGGTTATTATTGTCTCTTTCCAATCTTGAACTCCTAATGAATCAGTTCAACTTGACACTTTATTCTCATCCCTTGCACCCTTAGCTTATCACCTCTCACACTTTACCAGACCCCAACCCTTGATTACTACCACCATTTGCCTCCTCTGATACTACTCAAATATTGCTGAATTTATATAGAGGAAATCACACAATGATGCTGACTGGGTCCATGACAAATTTCCATAACATAGTCTCAACTATGACCTCATGACAGCAAGACAATCGTTTTGCTCCTCCCTAATTGTTTTACTATTCCACTCGACACAATAACTATTCCAAACCTTTTCTTGTCTCCTCAAGCACTGTACCCCTCACTCATCTTCTTAGGTGGAAACTTCACTTCATACTTTACTAAGACAATCAAGACCAGCTCTTTCTTTTCCTCTCTTCAAGCTCTTCCTCCTCTCACAACCTCTTGACATCATTCACCATTGATTCTTCCTTCATTCCAGTCTGAATAGTAGATGACCCTTCTTCTCACCAGGATGAACCCCTCTATATGAACCCTTGATCTCATCCCCTCTGTCTTCTCCAGAAAATTGTCCTAATTATTATCCTTTCTCCCTCTTTTTCTAATAATCTTTGGTATCTCCCTATATTTTGGTTCCTTACTTGATGCCTAAAAACATTCCCAAGTCTCTGCCTGCCCTGAAAAAACCTTTACTACATCATCTTATTCCTTAGATCCTTGAGGGCAGGGACTGTCTTTTGCTTCTTTGTAACCCAGAACTTAGCACAGTACCAAGTACATGGTAGGCACTTAATAAATGTTAAAAGGCATCTATACTCAAAGACTCCTCTTCTTCACTCACTCTCTTCTCAATCCCCACATCTGTTCTGCTCAAATGTCCTATCACCATATTGAAACTGCCCTCTCCGAAGTTACAAGTAATTCAATGACCAAATTTAATGGTCTTTCTCAATCCTAATTCTTTTGATCTCTTGGGAGCACTTAACTATTGCTCCCAGACAGACTCTCCTCTGTGGATTTTTGACACTGCTATCACTTGGTTCTCCTCCCACCCATCTGATTGACCCTTTTCAGTCTCTTTTTCAGTCATCCTTGATGTCATACCAACTGTGGTATACCCCAAGGCCCTATCCTGTTTCTTCTATTTTCTCTATATACTCTCTCATTTGATAAACTTCTCAGCTTCAATAAGCTCAATAATCCTCTCTATGCAGATAAAACATGCGTACATATGTATACATCTATACATGTATCTATATCTATATAATCTACCCCAAATTCAAGAAACCACCCAAAGCTATAGCTCAAAGAGCATTCATTGATATGTTTACTTCTTATCAGTCATTGAAAGGATATAATGATAGATAGATAGATAAATGGATAGATAGATGGATAGATGGATGAATGGATGGATGGATGGATGGAGAGATGGAGGGATGGAGGGATGGATGGAGGGATAGATAGATAGATAACATATTCTCTCTCCTGACCTCTGATTCCTATCACCTACTGCCTATTGGATATTTCATAGTGGATGTCCTATACACATCTCAAAATTATCATGTCAAAACTGATTATCCTTTCCTAAAATTCACCCCTCTTCTTTTTTTTTTTTTTTTGCGGGGCAATGGGGGTTAAGTGACTTGCCCAGGGTCACACAGCTAGTAAGTGTCAAGTGTCTGAGGCTAGATTTGAACTCAGGTACTCCTGAATCCAGGGCCAGCGCTTTAACCACTGTGCCATCTAGCTGCCCCAATTCACCCCTCTTCTGAACTTTCTTATCACCATTCTTTCTCCCTATCACCTAAGCTTATAGCCTCAATATCATCCTCAATTCATCATTCTCACTCACTACACCTCTATTGCCTGTTTTCTTAGCTTTGCATTTGCTATACCCCATGCCTCGAATGCTCTCCCTACTCACTTCTACCTCTTGGAGTCCTTAACTTCCTTAAGGCTCAAAGAAGCTGTAGTATGCAAAGCAACCACAGCCTGGTAAAACTATCTCAGCAACTGGGCTAAATCAGGTTGAGGGTAACCAACAGGCCTCACACCCATAGGTGAGTTGGGGGGGGGGGGAGTGTCTACCTCAAACATGTGAAGATGTCACCCTGGCAGAACAGGCAGATGAGAACAATTTGTTCTAACAGCCATCAGTAGCTGAAGTAGGCACTGTGGAGTGCTTAGGGCTTTGACATCAAAGATGCCAAGATCATTCATTGCACCCTGGGTCAACACCAGTCATCCTGACTTTTGTCCTGCCACTAGACTATTGATTCTAGAAGAGAGAGTGAGACTGATAACTTTGTGCGACTCTGCCTCACTTAAATCCAATTCATGAGCAAGTCACTATATCACTGCATGATGTCATAGGTCCTCTTCAAAAATTAAGAAAAAGCAACAACAACAAATACCAACCTCTACAGCAGTCCTCTCTCCTGATCCCCTCAGATGTTTGTACCTTATGTTCTAGAGTCTGCATTGTTTTTGTTTTTTATATACTCATAGATATACATGCTATTTCCCATTATAGAATGAGTCTCATGAGGATAAAAATTGCTTCATTTTTGTCTTTATCTCCACAACATCTTCATATAGTGCCTGGTACATAAAAAGTGTTTAATTGATGCTTATTTGATGATTAATTAAAATATTTAAGGAAATAACATAGTACAAAGGTGAGATTGATTAATTTACTTAACCAAGAAATCCTACTCCACTTAAAATAACTCAATGGAGAATTCTCCATCATAAGCTTTTGAGTTAGCACTCTCCATCATAAGCTTTTGACTAAGTGTGAAAAGTACCTAGAATTACAGTGGAGTTGCACAGGAATTGTGGCTAGATAAACTAAGGAAATATGTCCATATCTCAAGGGTTGTCCATAAATTAATTATCATGCTAGTTTAGAAGTAGAATCATTCTAAAGGTTGGTGGTTCAGTTAAACCCATGAAAAAGAACTGCCTCAAGGAAGGCTTAGCTAGGGTGGTGAGTGGAATTATGAATCAATTTAGGGAGGATTAAAAGGATTGTCTCACTGTCGTGAGGACACATTTGAAACTATATCATGACTGAGAAAAAATTTTTACAGCCAGTGTTTCTGATAAAGAACTCATTTCTAAAATATATAAAGAACCAAATCAAATATATAAGAATACAAGTCATTCCCCAATTGAGAAATGGTCAAAAGATATGAATAGGCAGTTTTCAGATGATAAAATTAAAATTATCTACAGCCATATGAAAAAATCACTACTGATTAGAGAAATTCAGACTAAAACTACTTTGAGACAATACCTAACAGCTATCCAATTGGCTAATATGACAAAAAAGGAAAATGATAAATGTTGAACATGTGGGAAAATTGGAACATTAATGCACTGTTGGTAGAGCTGTGAACTAATCCAACCATTCTGGAGAGCAATTTGGAACCATGCATACCCTTTGACCCAGCAATACCACTACTAGGTCTGTATCCCAAAGGGATCATAAAAAAGGGGAAAGGACCCACATGTACAAAAATATTTACAGCTGCTCTTTTTGGGGTAGCAGTGAATTGGAAATTGAGAAGATTCCCTTCAATTGGAGAATAGCTGAACAAGTTGTGGTATATGAATGTGATGGGATACTATTGTGCTGTAAGAAATTATAAGCAAGTAGATTTCAGAAAAACCTGGAAAGACTTACATGAACAGATACTAAGTGAAGTAAGCAGAACCAGGAGAATATTGTACACAGTAACAGCAACATTGTGTGATAATCAACTGTGATAGACTAAGCTCTTCTCAGCTCTTCTCAGTGATACAAGATAATTCCAAAAGTTTCATGATAGAAAATGCTCTCCATATCCAGAAAAATAACTATAGAACCTGAATGTAGATCAAAGCATACTATTTTCACTATCATTGTCTTGTTGTTCTTTCTTCTTTCTTGTGGTTTTTTTTCCCTTTTGTTCTGATTCTTCTCTCACAACATGACTAATGTGGGGAAATGTTTAACATGGTTGTAATGTATAACTTATATCAGATTGCTTGCTGGCTTTGGGAGGGGGAAGGGAAAGGAAGGTGGGAGAAAAATTTAGAACTCAAAATCTTACAAAAATGAATGTTGAAAACTATCTTTACATGTTATCGGAAAAAATAAAATACTATTTTTTTTAAAATAGTATTTTACTATATCATGTAATTTGTCATGGACCCAGTCAGAATCACTAAGTGATTTATTGTAGCTAACTAAATGGATCTGAACTGATAATCTTGTGGGGAAGCACAACAGTAAGGGTTCAAGCTAATGGCATAAGAAAAAACAACCTTGCCTCCTCAGAGACAGCCCTAGAAATCTGAGAAGGAAATATAACATTGCTCCAATTCTTGAGACTTATCTGCAAGAGTGAGAGTTGTGATGAAGATCCTCTAAGATTATATAGATGATAACCATTTCTATACTATTAAACTGTACCCCTCCAGAATCAGATTTGGTTCCTTCTCATTTCAGAGTTTGCTCATAATAACACATTGTAACCTGCCTGTGAAAGTTCTTAGTGTTTAATACATTCTTGTTGTCTGAGTAACTTTTTCAGATAACCTAAGAATTCTTCCCCATATACGTAATCTAGTAGATCTACCACAGATTAAGCAAATGCCAACTTGATGAATTGAGGAAAAATTCCAGAAGGGAAGCCAGGTAATTCAAATAGCATAGCATAGAGGCAGGCATGGGAAAAGCAGGAAAGCAACTGGGGGATTAGCTAAAAACAAAGACGCCACAGAAGATTGGGTCTAGTTTTCCTAAACACAGGCTCTACTGGGATTGAGACAAATATTTGGGCTACCATCTCTTGATGGTGAATCAAATCTGGAAGATGTACCTATTTTTGTCTGTCACATCTATGCTCCTTGAGCTTTCACTGCTACAAAAATAACTTTTCCTTGTGGGGTTGGCATCTACAGAAGTGTAGGAAATAAAGGAGATTTACAATGAAACAACAAAATCATGATCCTGGCACTCTCTGATGTATTGGAAAGATTATATCCTGAAAGACCACACATAAGAAGAAAATTGTAACAGGGAATTCCAGCCCCTGCAGCAAATTCAGTTGATAAGAGAGGAGACACCTGCAATACAGATTGTTTCTGACTTCAGGCATTCCATACAATGTGGTCCCTCTAGCATGTGATACAAAATCAGTCTGCCCCAATCAAGTACAACCACATCAATACACTAGTGAGGAGAGGTGGACCTCAATCAAAGGAAATGATAGCAATGGGACCATCATGAGGGTGGTAGTCCAGAAGATAAAGAGGTTCCCTTCTTTCCTCCAAGTGCTCCAAAGATCTGCACCAGGATATTCCATGTTTTGTGGTCCTCCACTAGCCCTGGGTCATTTAGCATAAAAGGACCACCATGGAGCCCACCCCCTCACCCACAGTGATTCAAAGGCACAGGTTCAATTGTCCATTTTGTAACAATTTAAAACCACTTATTTATGGGTCCAAGGACCTTGAATGCTATTTTCTTACTCTATCCAGTAAGGGGCCACTTTGCTCTGGACTCATGAATCTGGCCTTCACCAGTCCTGGTGGAATCTGGCCTCTGATTAAAAGGGTTCCTTTGCTCACACTCTTCAGCTTGTTACACCACTACCCCAGTGCTCTGAGGAAAAAGTAAAGTTTAGGTTTTGGCTCCTATCTGAGGTGTACCCAAAGTAGGGGGAAGAAAGATATATAATGTACAATGTAAAGAATGTATGGGGGGGGCGGCTAGGTGGCACAGTGGATAAAGCACCGGCCCTGGATTCAGGAGTACCTGAGTTCAAATCTGGCTTCAGACACTTGACACTTACTAGCTGTGTGACCCTGGGCAAGTCACTTAACCCCCATTGCCCTGCAAAAAAAAAAAATGTATGGGGGCAGCTAGGTGGTGCAGTGGATAGAGCACTGTCCCTGGAGTCAGGAGTACCTGAGTTCAAATCCAACCTCAGACACTTAACACTTACTAGCCGTGTGACCCTGGGCAAGTCACTTAACCCCAACTGCCTCACTAAAAAAAAAAAAAAAAAAAGAATGTATGGAATATGAGGCAGTTAGGTGGCACAGTGGATAAACCACCAGCCCTGGATTCAGGAGTTCCTGAGTTCAAATCCCACCTCAGACACTTTGCACTTACTAGCTGTGTGACCCTGGGCAAGTCACTTAACCCTTGTTTCATCAAGGAAACATACCGTTTCTTGAGGAAACAAAGCTGACGCCATCTGCTGGAGACTTACTGTAGAAGAGTTCTGCCCATGAAGTGAAGGTCTTTGAGGGCAAGACCAGGAGTCTTTTCTTTGGGGTCAGGAAGTGACACGGGCTAGTGGGAGGAGGAAGGAAGAGACTGGCGCTCCGGCTCATGCTCTTTCCTGAGGATGCTGGTGGAGAGGGGAGCTAGAAATGTGCTCTCCCTTTAATAGATAGGAATCTAGGCCTTTCTCTTTACCAAATTCTTATTCTCCTTAATAAATGCTTAAAAGTCTAACTCTTGCTAAAGCTTATAATTTATTGGCGACCACTCATTAGATATTTTAGACAGTTTAGCTAGAATTTTAGCCCTTAACACCCTCATTGCCCCACCAAAAAAAAATTGAATAAATAAATAAAGGAAGAATTATGGAATGGGTAATGTATGGAAATGCTATACACAAAAGGTTCTCACCAGTTCATATTTTTAAAAAATACTTAACAGAATGCAGTAGCTTATAAATACTCTTATATCGAGAGCACAACGATAGAAATTTAAACACATGACAATACTGATCGGAATACTGGAACACAAAACAATTTTCTGGAACTCTAAATGAGCATTGCTACATTTCATTTTGACTCTGTACTACACAAACAGCTCTAAGTCTATGTCTTCTGGCAAGCCACACCAGGGCTTAGACCCAGTCTTCTGTTAGTGTTTGTCTTCTCACATAAAGAAACTCATCTTGTCACCAGTGAGCTCCAACCAATGGACTTGGATCTCCAGCCTCTTGAATTCATGTGATTGCCTCCAAGACATATCCTTTTCAAGATCATGCTTCCGTTGCCCATCAGTTGGGGAATGGCTGAATAAGTTGTGGTATATGAATGTAATGGAATTCTATTGTGCTGCTAGAAACAATGAGCAGGAGAAGTTCAGAGAAACCTGGAAGGACTTGCATGAACTGATGATGAGTGAGATGAGCAGAGCCAGAAGAACATTATACACAGTATCATCAACATTATGTGTGGATCAACTGTGATAGACTGGATTCTTCTCACCAATACAATGGTACAAGAAAGTTCCAGGGGACTCATGATGGAAAAGGCTCTCCAAATCCAGAAGAAAAAAAAAAAAGAACTATGGAATATGGATGTTGATTGAACCATACTATTTCTTTTGGTTTTGGTGCTGTTGTTTTTCTATTTTGAGGTTTTTCCTTATTGCTCTGATTCTTCTCTTATAGCATGACTGATGCAGAAATATGTTTAATGTTGTTATATATATGTGTGTGTGTGTGTGTGTGTGTGTGTGTGTGTGTGTGTGTGTGTGTGTGTGTGTGTAACCTATATCAGATTGCCTGCTGTCTGGGGTTGGGGGAGAGGGAGGGGAGGGAGGGAGAAAAATTTGAAATTGGAAATCTTATGTAAACAAATGCTGAAAGCTATCTCTACATGTAACTGGAATATAATAAAATACTTTTATTTAAAAAAAAAAGATTGGGACAGCTAGGTTGCGCAGTGGATAGAGCACCGGCCCTGGAGTCAGGAGGACCTGAGTTCAAATCCGGCCTCAGACACTTAACACTTACTAGCTGTGTGACCCCGGGCAAGTCACTTAATCCCAATTGCCTCACAAACCCCCCCCAAAAAAACCAAAACAAAAACAAAATGAAACAAAACAAAAGATCATACTTCCCTTATATTCTGGGGGAAAATACAGAGGAAACAGAGTTCCCCTGATGTAACTGTCATGTGGAAAGAGTTGCTATATAGCCTAGCTCCCCACCCTTACCTTTCCAGTGATAAGCTTGAAGAGCACTCACATAAAATGGATACCATTTTCATTAGACTGTGAGTTTCTTGAAGGCAGATTTTTTTGTCTTTCTCTATGTCCTTAGCACAGTATCTGGTCCATAACAAAGTTTAGTAAATAATAACAGTAACAACAACAAAGCTTAATAAATGCTTGCTGACTTGACAATTGAGGGTAGTTCACCCCCTTTTAAAGATACAAAGACTTTTTTTGCTGAGTAGTCAATAAGGGAATTACTTTTTCACACCCAAAACACCCTTCAGCACTGTGTCACATGCAGCTGGTAGAAGCCAGGAGCTTCATCAGCTCTGAGGCATCCGATACATGTGACCAGCTGGAATCAGGCAAGGAAACTCTACAAATGTTCTGTGCAACCCCAGGTTACATGTGTTTTTTCCTGTAAATTCTTTATAAAATATTTACTCAGTGCAAGGGAGGCTTTCTTTTAATCCTTTTGACATTTGATGGATACTTGTTAGTATCCTGTTTGCTATTCCTTCCTTCTCCTCATTACATGACTGACCCATCTCCTTTTCTGCTCATGCATGTCCTTAATGACATTTTTCAGGCCACTTTTAATACAGAAGTCATTGCTGAGAATATACTGAAGGCTGAATATTTCTTTGTATGTGGGTTTTCATTAATTTTTTTTAAAAGATCATGATCAGGGCAGCTAGGCGGCGCAGTGGATAAAGCACTGGCCTTGGATTCAGGAGGACCTGAGTTCAAATCCAACCTCAGACACTTGACACTTAACTAGCTGTGTGACCCTGGGCAAGTCACTTAACCCTCATTGCCCTACAAAAAACAAAACAAACAAAAAAAGATCATGATCATTTCTCAATAGACTTACCCCCTTGTCAATTGAACCTACTCTTTTAACAAAGAAAAACAGGGCGCAGCTAGGTGGTACAGTGGATAGAGAACCGGACCTGGAGTCAGGAGTCCCTGAGTTCAAATCTGGCCTCAGACACTTAACACTTACTAGCTATGTGACCCTGGACAAGTCATTTAACCCCAATTGCCTCACTAAAACAAAACAAAAACAAAGAAAAACAGCTAAGTAACCAGTTAGCATGTAACCAGCAACATAAGCTACATTCTCCATCTGTAGCCTCTCAACTTTCTATCTTTCTGGTCTCCTTTACTGGAACATGAGCCACATTATGCCCCTTAACTGTGAATGTTTCCCCAAAGTTCTGTCTTGCATGTGTCCCTCTACTTTTCTCTAATCTACCCTCTACTGTCTTTAATCTCTCTTGGTAACTTCATCATTTCCCATTAATTTAAATATCATATTCATGGAAATGACTCCCAGATCTACATATGAAGCCCCAGCCTCTCTCCAGAACTTCAGTCCTTCATCACCAATTGCCTATAGGGTATTTCAAACCAGATGTCCTGAAGACAGCTTAAATTGACAGTCTAAAACTGAATTCATTATCTTTTCCCCTAAATCCTCCCCTCTTGCAAACTTCCCTTTCTCACTCAAAGGTATCACCATTCTTCCAGTTCATAATATTGACAATAACCTGAACTCTCCCTCTCCCTCATCCTATATGTCCAGTCATTTGCCAAATATTGATATTTCTTCCTCTCATCTCTCACATTTGACCTTTTCTCTCCACTTACAGGGAGACTACTTTAATTCAGACACCCATCACCTCTTACCTAGATTATTGTTAGCCTCCTTCCTAATTGGTTTCCTTGCTTCAAATCACATACACACACACTCTCACACACTCCAGGCCTACTCATTGTTGAGAAAATGATTTTCCTTAACCACAAAAGTGACCACATGACTCCTCTATTCAACTGACTCTAATCTCTAAGATTAGCTGGGCAGCTTGGTGGCTCAGTGGATAATGTGCTGGGCCTAGAATCAAGAAGACTCTCCTTCCTGAATTAAATCTGGCCTCAAACACTTACTGGCTATCTGGATGAGTCACTTAACCCTGTTTGCATCCATCTGTAAATTGAGCTGGAGAAGAAAATGGCAAACCAGGGGGCAGCTAGGTGGCGCAGTGGATAAAGCACCAGCCTGGATTCAGAAGGACCTGAGTTCAAATCCAGCCTCAGACATTTGACACTAGATGTGTGACCCTGGACAAGTCACTTAACCTTCATCGCCCCACAAATTAATTAATTAATTAACTGATTGATTAAATGGCAAACCAGTATCCCTGCCAAGGAAACCCCAAATGGAGTCATGAAGAGTCAGACATGACTGAGCAACAATAAGCTCCTTCAAGAGGTGAGAGGCACCTTACTGCAAGCAACCCCCTTCTCTAAAAACATCACTGAAAGCATAAACAGAAGCATAGAAGCCAATCCAGGGAGGAAGGAGAGGAATCACCTTTCTCCACATGCCTATCTCCCACTTCATTTTGCTCCAATATTGCACAGCTTTGCCAATTGTTCTGGGCTTTATCTAACTCAGGCCAGTCTCTTGGTACTTTATGGTTGATTCTGGAATGAAATGAGACACCCAACAGTTAACAAAATAAAAGTTACTTAAGTATAGCTGTAGAAAGATATTTGACAAGGCTTGAGGGCACCCCTAGTTGATTCAGTTGAGTAAAGTTCCCTTGACTAAGCTGCCCATTGTTGTCCACCAACCAAGCATCAGAGCATGCCTAGTTATCCTTGTAACATTTTTGTACTTAGGCTACCAGGAAATGATGTGACTATCCTGAGACTTTAGTACCCTGAGTCAATCACATCTCGAGGATGATTTCAATATCTATATCTATATCTATATCTATAGATATATGTATATCTATAGATATAGATATAGATATATATAGATATATATATTTAATGAGACAATTGGAGTTAAGTGATTTGCCCAGGGTCACACAGATAGTAAGTGTTAAGTGTCTGAGGCCAGATTTGAACTCAGGTACTCCTGACTCCAGGGCCAGTGCTCTATCCACTGTGCCACCTAGCTCCCCCAATTTCAATATCTTTTAAAGAAAACTTCTCCACTTGCATGGGGGCAGGGTATTAGGCTATTGCTCCTTCCTACAATAAGGAACACTACCTACAGGCTGGGGGGCTTCCTCACTTTCTCCTGATATCATGAGGATATCAATGGTATAATGAACAATCCACCAGTTATCAATCTCTCTCACTCCATGAGCAGCCCATCTTTTTGACCACACATTTCTTGGTGACATCCTTCCTTCTGGCTCTTCACAGTTGCATATTCATTATGCGTTGAAGCCTGCTCTCACTTGCTTTGCCACCCTGCATTATCATCTGATTGATAATCATTTGTTAATCCTTCAGAAACTGTCATGTGCCAGGACTTGCAAAGATACAACAACTCTGGTAGCATATTGCTATTTTTTAAATGGGCCTTTTGTTTCTGGAAGAAGTTCAGTGTCTTTATAGGAGCTTTGCTATTCTACAAAGACAATAAAGCCCACTCTTCTCCTCCTCCTCTGATCTTCAGGCCCAAGGTTGTTCATTGCAATTAATCTGGATTCAGCTCTCTTTTCTCTTCATTTACACCATTGGAGTCACTTCACATATTGTTCTCTGGGCTCTGAAACTAGCTGTGTGACCATAGGGAAGTTACTTCTTACCTCTCTGGGCCTCAGTTTGCTCATATGTAAAATGAGGGAGTTGGCATAGATGACCTCAAAGACCACTCCCATATCTAAAAATCAATGACCTATGATGTCCAGGATGGGGGGTTTGACTTGCCTAAGGTCACACAGTTTATTGGTAACTTAATTAGAACCCAAGTTTTATCTAAATGTTTAAAGAAAAGATGAACTTCCTAAGGAGGGAGACACTGGACATTTTGGTGCAACAGTTCAAAGGCCACTAGGATTAGCAAAACGAGTGTATAGGACTGTAAGCCAGTTTATTTCACTGAAACAAAGATTCTGGACAGCAATGAGAAGCAAAGTTAGAGAGATTAGAGTGAAGGTTTTGCAGCTCAAGTCCAGAATCAGGCAGATACCTGAGTGATAGTGAATGAAATAATGATAACAACAACAACAACAACAACAACAACACACATATAGTGCTTACTGTGTCCCAGGCTAAATGCTTTACAATTATTATATCATTTGATCTTCACAACAACCCTGGAAAGTAAATGTTATTTGTCCCCATTTAACAGGTAAGGAAACTGAGGCAGACAGAAGTTAAATGACTTACCCAGAGTCACACAGTTAAATCTGAAATATGATTTTTGAACTCAGGTCTTCTCGACTCCCAGCCCTGCACTGTGCACTCTGGTGCCACCCAGCTCCTTTACAGATAGACTACTGAAATTGTTGTATGCTGCAGTTAAGTGTAAGAAGGACCAGATCTGATGTCAAAACACCCAGGTTTGAATCCTGGCTCTGCAGCTTATAACCTGCAAGACTTTAGGCTGCATGACTTACCTCACCAGCTTTCTAATCCACATTTTAAATTAAAGATGTTGGATGAGATGATCTCTAAGGAAACTTACAACTCTATGGTGCAACATTTCCCCTCCCAGGGACCTTAAAGTCATCATGGATTTCTGAAACAAAGTTAGAAGTATAATCTGATCATGCCCATACCCATGCCCCCTGCAGAAAAGATTCACAAAATAAGGAATTCTTTTTTTATGTTAACTTTAACAGAATTATATGATCCAGTCCTTTACCTTCTATACCTACATAGTAAGCTAGGTGTGATGGCTATCACACCTAATAATGGCCTCTAACTATTTCTAAAGAACTGTTAGCCTAGGGTTAGAAGACAGATTTCTAGTTCCACAGCAAGAAAAAGATGAGGTAGTGGCAGGTGGACCTGAATATATGAAACTCAGGAATTGGCAACAAGGAATAATATCCAGTAGAAACCATAAAACCCCTGGAGAGAGGGAGACAGAGGTAGGGACCAGAAGAGAAACTGATGTCCAGTCACAGATCTAGCACAGAGCAGCATGATAGCATCACCAGAAGATGGTGGCATCCCTGTAGCATCAGAAATTATCCACCTACATGTGTGCCTTGGCTGTATGTATTCTCTATATGTATTTTCCATGTGTGCCCTGGCCACATCTGTACCCTATGGGTGTGCCCTCATGAATGATCCCTATCTATGCCCATTCTTCTTCCCAACTGCTGCATGTCTATGGTAAAATGTGGCCTAAATTCTTGGAAGACTTCTATCACTGCTTTTCTTATAATGCTGTTTCATTAAATGTCTTTGTTTTGAACTAATTATATCTTTTGTCTGACCACAGACACATCAGTGGGGGCTCATGAGCTATAATTTTGACTGGATGTGAACCCATGAAGCAATATGAACCTGAAGAGTTTTAGAGAGGGTCCTATATGCAAAATAGTGTGCCCCAGGTGCTACACATAAATGAAGACAGATGATCAAAGATTCTTACTTCTAATCAGTTGGTCAGTCAAAAATCATTTAAGCACTTGCTACGTGCCAGGAACTATACTAAGTTTTGGGAGTTCAAACAAAGGACCCTCAAGGGTCCTATATTTGAATAGAAAAGACATATAAGTAACTATGTATATGCAAAATAAAGAGAGAGAGTAGATGGAGGTAATCTGAAAGGGAAAATGGGAAATGTCTCTTACAAAAGGCGAGCTAAGTCTCACAGGAAGACAGGGAAACAAAAAAGCAAAGGTTAGGGGCAAAGCACTGCAGAAATGAAGAAAGCCAGTGCAAAAACATGTGGTAGACTGGTGTAGTAAGATATACAAAGACTGGAAAGGAAGAAAGGGTCTTGAATAGCCAGGAAAACAAAGGAGCAGAAAGTGATTCATATATTCAGTCATACAGAGCAGCAAAAAACATGCAGAGTTTATGACTGTGCTAGCACTGGAAAGACACAGAAAACATAATAATTAAGAAGCCCAGACATAATGATGAAGCATACTATCCACCTCCAAAGAAAGATCTGATATTGATGTAACACAGACTGAAACATGCTATTTTTCACTCTCTTTCATTTTTTCTTTTATTCCAGTTTTCTTATACAAAATGACTAATATGGTAATGTTTTACATTATTGCACATATATAACCTATATCTGATTGCTTACTGCCTCAGGGAGGGGGAAGGAGAGGGAGGAAAGGAGGGATAAAATTTGGAACTCAAAACTTTAAATAAAAATGTTTATTATTTAAAAGGAAAAAGCCTTGACAGAAGCAAGCAAGGCACTAGGCTAAGCCTTTGCTGGGATCAGCTCCTTGACTGATGAGAATATTATGGCTTCCATGAAATTCTCTCTCATCCTAACTTGGGAGGCAAATATGATGCAGCCTTTGTGAAACTCAAGTACCAGGGATAACTTGAACCTCTGTCCTTGGGGGTCAAGTATTCTGGGATTATAGTAGAGCTAAATCAAGGTCTAGGAGGAGAGAAAAGAACAATGGAGTTCTCTGTGTATGTGTGTGTGTGTGTCTGTCTGTATCTGTGTGTGTGTGTGTGTGTGTGTGTGTGTGTGTGTGTGTGTCTTTCTCTCTCTTTGTGGGGGAAGGAGGTGATCAAGGAAAGGTTTAACATTAAGGAAAAGGGAAAGGAAAAATGAGATCCTTTCCCAGACTAAAGACATTTCCCAGACATGTATTTTCCTACCCTACCAGTCTCTGACAACCTATCTTTCTCAAGAGTCCAAGAAAGGAGCCAGGCACTCCCCTATTTAGCCTTAGGGACAAGACTACCTTAAGCGAAAACAAAACAGGCCTTTAGACCCATAGAATATCAGACTGTCAAAAGCCTTCAAAAATCTTCAAAATCATTTGATTCAGTCCCCTCATTTTACATATAAGGAAACTGAGGTCCCAAGAGGAGAATCAACTTGGCTAATGATATGCATTATTATATGTGTTGTGTTGTGTCGTGTCGTGTCATGTTATGTTATGTCATGGCATGGAATGTTATGTTAGTGGTAGGGTTCATATTAATTGATCATGTGACTTCAGGTACTAACCTACTGTTAATGGCTATTAAGGGGATCCCCTGAACTTGTCTCTTTGAGTTGCCATATTTCCCAGAAACACTGCACTCAAAGCCTGAAGAAGGCCCTAAATATATCAAGGACAAAGCTTCCCCTGAGTTGATATAATTTATTGTTGGACCCAAAGCTGATTCCCTGTGTGTTCTTGGGAGGCAAAACAGGTTCCAGCCATCTCTCCCAGGCTGGGATACTACTTGTGCAGCAGGGGTCTTCTACAAATAAGTGGACCCTCCTATCTTCATAGTTTAGCAGTTCCCAAGAGAAAAAGAATGTGGCTTTTGCCATCACCCTGCTACTCCCTGTGGTAAGATTATTGGAATTTGGCAGACTGATTGGGATGAGCCATACCTGGCCTGCCCTAAGTGATGTGTGCTGCTGATGTCAGCAGGAGAAACCTCTCTCCAAAGGCAGTTTTGAAGGCCCTCCCCTTTTGGGGGAGGAAGAGTAAAACGCTCGCTGAGGGGAGCTCAGTTTCTTCTGGAGTGACTTTCTTTCCAGTGATGCGAGCTGCAGGAGCGGATGAGTCCTGCGGGCCCTGGCTGCAAAGCTGTTTTCCATTGAAGCTACAGACCCCAGGTGGTAAGTTAACATACTAGCCCTGCTCTTTTGAATTAGCTGAACTAGAAGCAAGTTTGGGGATTGTATAGACTTAGGTAAGAGATAGGAGGATTATCTGTATTTCTTTTTCCCTATTCCCTTGTCTTTGATTTTATTAATTTCACCTTTGCTGTTTATTTTATTCCCATTGATAAAACCTGATTCGTTTGTGGAAAAGAGGCTGTTAGACTCCTTTCTTATTGGCCTGGGAGAAATATCTAAAATGGCAGTTCAGAGGGGAAGGAGCTTTGGACCTAGAGGTCCCTCATTATTTCTGGGACCCCAGTATTATGGTGAGCCACTCAATTAACTCTCCCTATATTAAATTTGGCCCTCACAGTTTGGCAAGCCACTCCTGTGGGGAGTGGGTTTGGTGTCCTACACCTTTGCTGCACTGTTCCCCTTCCCATGTTATGCCTCTTCCTGGTATCCCTTTCTCCATTTGTCCTGCTATTATAAAAGTGTAAACTTCTGTAAAAACTTCAAGCCCATTGGATTCCCATGTATGTTCATTTCTCTTGTAATAAACATGGTTTTCACATAAGTCTCATGATGTTGTGATTGTCTGTTGACATAACACAGTATAATTTCAAGGTCTCTGAAAAAGCCACAATGCCACTCTATGTAATATCTCCTCCATTGGATGGCTAATGCCTAAAATTTCACCATCACTATTTGTTAAAATGCAAATCTCCCAGGAGTAATAACACATTCACTTATTAGCAATCATTTATACCTCAGTGTAAATAATTTTATTAGACCTTTTTAAAAATTATCTACTCTAAAAGAGAATCCTAGAACTGGGAGGCAACCCAGTATCTATCTAGCCTAACTCACATCTGAAGCATGAATTTCCTTTATGACATCCCCCAATAAGGTCATCTAGCCTTTATTTGAATTTTAAAGGTGAAGAAATTAACACCCTGTGAATTGAAGTTATCCTGACACCAATCAAGATAGAGCCAGAGTGAGGTACCACCTCACACCTATCAGATTGGCTAATATGACAAAAAAAGAAAATGATAAATGTTGGACATATGGAAAATTTGGAACACTAATGCACTGTTAGTGGAGTTGTGAACTGATCCAACCATTCTAGATAGCAATTTGCAATTATGCCCAAAGTATTATAAAACTGTGCATACCCTTTGATCCAGCAATCCCACTGCTAGGTCTATATCCCAAAGAGATCATGAAAAAGGGAAAAGGACCCACATGTACAAAAATATTTATAGATGCTCTTTTTGTGTTGGCAAAGAATGGGAAATTGAGAGTATGCTCTTCAATTGGAGAATGGCTGAACAAGTTGTAGTATATGAATGTGATGGAATACTATTATGCTGTAAGAAATGGTGAGCAAGCAGATTTCAGAAAAATCCGGACTTACAAGAACTGATACTGAGTAAAGTAAGCAGAACCAGGAAAACATTGTACACATTAACAGCAACATTGTGTGATGATCAATTGTGATAGACTAAATTCGTCTCAGCTCTTCTCAGTAATATAAGACAATCCCAAAAGACTCATGATAGGAAATGCTCTCCACATCCAGAAAAAGAACTGTGGAGTCTGAATGCAGATCAAAGCATCCTATTTTCACTTTTTTTGTTGGGTTTTTTTGTTTCTTTGTTGTGGCTTTCCCATTTTGTTCTGATTCTTCTCTCACAACATGTCTAATATGGAGATATGTTCAACATGATTATACTGTCTAACCTATATCAGAGAGAGGGAGAAAAAATTTGGAACTCAAAATCTTACAAAAATGAATGTTAAAAACTATCTTTACAAGTAATTGGAAAAAAATAAAATACTATTTTTAAAAAGATAGAGCCAGAGTAATGGGAAAGTGGATGCCTCAAAGTTGGAGGTAAGGGGTCAGGAAAGGGGTATTAGAGTAGAAAGACTGAGGGACCCAGAAGTGAAATTCATCACTTTCCAGTTATGCCTGAAGCTGGCCTGGCTGGAAATGAAGAGAACAAACAGAATCCATTTTTGCTATCCCAGTATTTGGCTCTGCGTAACTCACCCCAAGGAGAACTCCTATACTTGGAAGATATTTAGAGGAAGTTCCTAGGAGCTCCTGTCTACCTGAAGCCTAACCCAGAGCAAAAGAGAAGGCCCTGGATTGGCTCTCATGCCCCTACCCCAAAATTTCCTGTGTAACTTTGGTTTCCGGACCTAGGTATTTATTTGGCTCCTGGCAGAGGATCAACTCTGTGAGGAAACCCTAATACAACTCCCAAGGAACAAAGTAAACAAATAGCCCGGGCCCAGAATACAAACAAGGAGCAGACTCAGTGACTGCAGCTGCAGCCACAAGCTCTCTGGGATGTTGCATTTAGACAGTCCCAAATAACAAGCTCAACCCCAGCCTAAGTCCCATCTCCCCACCCAATATTTTGACCATGGATACCTTTTCTCTGAATCTTCTCTCTCCCTTAGGGTCACCCTCAGGGACCATGACCAGAGCCATACCTAGCAATGCTGGCACCCAGGGCTGGCACCACAAAATATGCCCCAGAGCAATCTGGCAGGGACCAAGGAGGAGATGCCTCAGACCTTAGGATGCTAGACCCTATAGTGGAGATACAAAGACCCCAGGACACCTCTGAGAAGTCAACTGCAGAGGCCACAGATAGGGGAGGGAATAGGGTCCTACTGGGCCAAGAAATAGCCCACCTAGGGTGCAGCTGCTGGTCAGAAAGAGCAGCAGCATCTGGCAGCTTCCTATTTTAACGAATTCCTGTTGACAAGATGGTAAGTGCATTTATTTCAGTCAGCTAGAGAAATATAAGGGCTATCAGTACCCTATAAATGTTGGTGCCCTGGAGCAAAGACCCTGTCACCCCATTCAAGTTACAGCTCTGACTGCTATATCCTCCACACAAAGGGCAAAGTCAGATGAAGTCCAGTGATAAATCTGGCAGCTTACAAAATACATGAGGCTGCTCTTCTGGCCTTTCTCCCCAAGATATGTGGAAATCTGATGAGAGGAAGGAAGGGGCAGGAAAAAGGTTTGTTGGGGTAGTCAGTACCAGGGAGAGAGAGTGTCTACGATGCACATACAACTATGCAATTCCCCAGGGGCAGGGCCCGGAACCACAGAACAAAGAACTTTAGAGCTGGAAGAGACTTTAATCTAAAACCCTCATTTAATTTATTTTTCTTATTTTTCTTATTATGAATTTAACAATCAACAAGCTCAAATATTTCAACATGTGGAGAAAAATAAAAAAGAGAATTGTGTGTGAAATTGTTAGCTTAGGTTACCTAATTTGGGTTTTTTAATTTTTTATTTCTCCTGTGAGTTTTCATTTTTCATTTTATTTTTTCATGTTTCATCTTTAATTTTAGGAATCTCTGTCACTACCCAGTAACTCCTATATCCCCCATTCCAAGCAGAAGCACTCCCTTGTAACAAATTAGTAAAGTCAAGCAAAACCAAACAAGATGCTGACTTTGGAAAGTTTGCCCCATTCTGCATCTTGAGTTCATCACTTCTCTGCCAACAGGTTACATTGTAAGCTCCTTGACAGCAGTGAAAGTCTTGACTCTTTGTATCCCCATCACTTAGCACAATGACCCTCAAATAGTAAATGCTTAATAAATGTTTGTTGAATTGAACAAGTGGGAGACATCATTCATTATTAATCTTTTAAAGCTATGATGGTAAACCTCTCATCTGAGGCCAGGGGAATGACTTGTCCAGGAGTATACAGCTTGATAGTGGCACTCCATAGATTAGAATGCGGTACAATTCTCTTCTATCACATCATCTTGCTGCCCAGACACATTTACACACCAGCACATGCATACATGGATGTGTGTATTCAGGCATACAGTGTTGTACACATGTAAAGACAGGTACACACCCACCCACAGTGAACCATGAACATGCACAAGAAATTCCTTTCAGGAACTTCCATCATGCTGAGACTCCCTAGGGAACAAAGAGGCTTCCTGTACCCCACCCTATAACATAGGACAGCCCAGTGCTTACCCTGGATTCCCCCTTCCTCACTCTAGCATACTCCCACCCCAGTACAAGCCACAGCATGACACACTCTGGATCGCACTTGGTGCGAGGCATTCAGGCTGCCCAAACACAAGAGTAGCACAATGGGCCAATTGTAGGCCACTTCAGCCTCCCCTCATCTGCCCAGCTGGGGAGTCAGGGTCAGGCCCTGGCTCTACTTGGGACTTGTTCTAGTTAATGATAGGGATACAGAAACAGAGGAGTGAGATCAAAATAGTGAAGAGAGGAATAGAGTAAACACCAAGATGATAAAGAAGGGTGTTGTGGAACCCCAAACAGCTTGCATTAAGCAGTTCCAAAGAAGGAACACTCCACAGAGAGAAGAAACTGGCTTAAAAAACACTAAACACTAGGACAGGTTACCAAAGGAAGTAGTAAAGTTTCTATACCAAGATTTGTTTTTCAAATCTTTTCTATAATCTTTTTTTTTTTAATTTTAAATCTATTCCTAGTGTCTTAGGGTTGGCTTTGTAAAGGCTGAACTAGATGATCTCTCAAAATCTTTTTCAGCACAGGAAGTCAATGTTAAATTTTTCTTCTTATCTTTTCCCTGTTCACCAGTTTGGGGATGCATGTTATCTTGTAGATATTTGCATTGTTAAAACTTTTGGGGGGCACAAGTTGAACAGAGAAATAGGAGACCCAAGCCAACCATGGTATAACATAAGGCTTCTAAGTAAGTGAGATCCATTCTCAAGACAAATAGTTAAGAATTTCTGGAATTTGCCCTTCCAGCTTTGTGGGAATTGTCTCACACTGGCCAAGGATAAGGTTCCCACCAGGTCTCACCATGTCACTGCCTGTTCAGAAGCCTTCAGTGGCTTCTTATTACCTATAGGATAAATTAAACACCTTCACCTGGCATTTTAGACTTCCACATTCTGGTGCCAATCAATATACCTTGCCAAGACAACAAGCCAAGTCAACAAGTACTTATTGAACGTCTACTAAGTGCCTGGCATTATTCCTGTCAATTTCACATGATTCCCCTTTATGCACTTTACATTCTAGACAAACTAGATAACTAACTGTTCCCCAGTCTTGTCCTGCAGTATCCTGCCACCGTTCACTCACGGAAGTTGTCCTCCATATCAAGAATACACTCCTTCTTCATCTCAACCCATTGAAATTCTTCTCTTCCTTCAAGTTGAGCTAAGGTACCCTCTTATCTATGAGAACTTCCTGATCCTTTCAGGTAAAAATGATTTCTCCTTCCTCAAAATTTTCCCCCAGCATTTGACCCAAATCTTTCCTTCACCTTTGTTTTATAACAAATTGCATTCTATCTTGAATCATAGTGTTTGTGATATATACATATCATATATTACATATATAAAGCACTCTATATGTATAAAGCATTATTATATTTTCTTTTTATTACCATTATTCTATCTATGAAGTAAACTTTTATAATTTTTATATAAACATGTTTGACCTATGGACTAGCCCTGCCCCTCTTATCACCTCAACCCCTCACCAAAGATTCTGGGTAATGTTACCTAGTGATGATCCCAGGAGGGTAATTATGTCTCTTTGGCTCATTCACCCTCCCTTTCCCCTTCCCTCCAATTACTCCAGGAAAATCTTCTAATGCTTCCAGGGTAAATATGTAGATTTCCCCAAATGTGGATAAAACAGGTCCACAAATCTTATACAATAAGAAATTATGATAATGGAGATTGGATAAAGTACAACTTTTCTTTCACCACACAGGAAAGGCATAAGATATAAAAGGACTTGGGGGCAGCTAGGTGGCACAATGGATAAAGCACCAGTCCTGGATTCAGGAGGACCTGAGTTCAAATCCAGCCTCAGACACTTGACACTTACTAGCTGTGTGACCCTGGGCAAGTCACTTAACCCTCATTGCCCCCCACACACACACACACACACACACACAAACCAAAAACCCAAGATATAAAAGGACTTACCAGAGCTTTAAAACAGACACAGAAAAGTAAAGTACTCAAACAGACACCCCCTCCAGATGGGAGTTGCTACAGGAGCAACCCTTTTAATATTTCAGGGAGTTCTTCTTTCTCAAAGAGTCACACACAATTTCTCTAAGAGTTGTAATACTACCCTGTGGTTCAGAATCCCCAGAAGGTACATATACTTTGGAGGCTTTTCTTTTCTTTTTTTTTTTTTTGGGGGGGGGGGAGGGCAAGGCAATGAGAGGTTAAGTGACTTGCCCAGTGTCACACAGCTAGTAAGTGTCAAGTGTCTAAGGCGGGATTTAAATTTAGGTCCTCCTGAATCCAAGGCCAATGCTCTATCCACTTCGCCACCTAGCTGCCCCCGACTTTGGAGGCTTTTAAACAAAGTATTTCCTTGGTGCCCATCAATTTGAGAATGGTTGAACAAATTTTGGTAAACAAATGTAATGGAATACTATTGTGCTGTGAGAAATATTGAAGGAGATTAGTTTCAGAGAAACTTGAGAAGATTTATATGAACTGATTCAGAGTGAAGTGAGAAAAACTAGGAAAATATCTTATACAATAACAACAACATCGTAAAGACAAACAACTTTGAAACAACCAATCTGATCAATGAAATAACCAACCACAATTCCAGAGCACTGATGATGAAATGTGCTACCTACCTCCTTACATGGAGGTAATGGACCTGGCATGCAGATTAAGACATAGAGGTTTTGGATGTGTCTAATGCAGAAATTTATTTTACTTGATTTGCTTGATTATTTCTTTTTTGTTTTGTTTTGTTTTTTACTGAGGCAATTGGGGTTAAGTGACTTTGCCCAGGGTCACACAGCTAGTAAGTCTTAAGTGTCTGAGGCCGGATTTGAACTCAGGTCCTCCTGACTCCAGGGCCGGTGCTCTATCCACTGCGCCACTTAGCTGCCCCCGCCTGATTATTTCTTACAAGATATCTGTTTTTCTTTTCTCTCAACAGGAAGAAGGAAATAGAAAAGACCAGAAATTGGGGTTTGTTCAATGAAAAAATTAAATTTAAAAAAATATCTCCTTCTCAGCAGACTTGTACTGTCCATATAACACACCCTTTGTTCTTCAAAGAGGAAGATATGCAGAAAGTGTGTAAATTATCCTCTTCTTTTTCAAAGTATCATGATACAGGGCAGCTAGGTGACACAGTGGATAGAGCACCGGCCCTGGAGTCAGGAGGACCTGAGTTCAAATCTGGCCTCAGACACTTAACATTTACTAGCTGTGTGACCCTGGGCAAGTCATTTAACCCCAATTGCCTCACTAAAAAAAAAAAAAAGTATCATGATACATCAGGGAGTCTCCTTTCCAAAAAAAAAAAAAAGGCTGATCACTCAACTCTTGAACTTGGGAATTCTTGAACTTGGGCCTTCCCATACCTGGGAACTTTTGGTCTTAAGAAGGCTTAACTTGGGGGCAGCTAGGTGGCACAGTGGATAAAGAGCTGGCCTTGGATTCAGGAGGACCTGAGTTCAAATCCAGCCTCAGACACTTGACACTTGACACTTACTAGCTGCACGACCCTGGGAAAGTCACTTAACCCCCATTGCCCCACCAAAAAAACAAAAAACAAAAACGAGAAAGGTTAACTTTTTGATATCTGTCTCTGCCATTTGCAGAGGAAAGAAACTGCCTATGGGTTCCCTATCCCATCCCAAGAATTTAGATCTGCTCCACTATGCATTGTTGTGAGAATAAGAGAGTAGGTGCTGATCTCACAGTTTGGTGCTGAGAGACCATGGGGAGGGACAACTCCTACAACAGTCTGGTTCCCTGATTCTTAGTCAAGTAATTTTCCTGAGCTTTTTGTGTTGTATCAATCAAGGTACAAGTGAGCATGCCCACACTCTACAAGGGTAACCCTCAGATGGCTAGACTTTATAAGCTTATTGATTAAAGAACTCATATTGATCAACTGTGATGGACTTGGTTCTTCTCAGCAATGCAATGATCCAAGACAATGCCAAAAGATTTATGGTAGAAAATGCTCTCCACATTCAGAAAAAGAATTATGGAATCTGAATGCAGACCAAAGCATACTATTTTCACTTTTGTTGTTGCTTTTTTGTTATTGTTCTTGTTTATTTTTCTTCCTTTCTTTTTTCTTTTTGTTCTGATTAATGTGGAAATGTGTTTAACATGATTGTAATGTATAACCTGTATCAAATTCCTTACTGGCTTTGAGGGGGGAGGGAAGGGAGAGTGGGAGAAAAATGTGGAACTCAAAAAATATCTTTACATGTAATTAAAATTAAATTTTTACAAAAAAGAACTCATCTGATATCATTATCAGAATCTACTTAGCTCCATTCCCTTTATACTTGGGAGACCTCTTGTAAGAGCTTGTAAGACAGCATTTTGCTCTGCCAAATCAAGTGCTGTTTTTATAGTTGTAAGTTAGATAGGTGCCCACATGTAAAAATGTGTGAGTAAGACATGTTTAAAGGTGTAGAGGCAGCTCATTGTGGAATGGATAGATATGATCTGAGGACTGTCCCACCTCTGTGGAGATAAGAGCCAAGGACTGTGTCTGTGCTATCAGCAAGCTAACTCCAGAGCAAGGAGAGACAGGCCCAAGGAATGCCACCATGCCTGGGCACTCTTACCTCCATCTCCAAGAGGAATATTAAGTTAGAATTATATCTTTGTGCCTCCTTAAAATATTCATAGAATAGGGTAGGCTCAGGAAAAAGGATACTTTCCCAATCATCATTAAGAGGTGAGCTAATATTTAATTCCTTCCCACCAAATTCTGGTTATATAAAAAGATATCACAAATAGTGAATAATGAATAAATCCATTTATCCAAGCAAAACAAAAATCAGAGAAGTTACAGAAGCACAGAGGAATGACTTCCCACTAAGAAGGTCCTTTAGTACTAGGCAGCAATGGCAAGGTCTAGTCCCCAAAAGTCCAAATTCAAAGGGTGGGCCAAAAAATTAAAGAGATGATCTGGGGGATCATGACTCAGGATAATCTGTATCAGCTTCTGTCTGGCTAAAAAGTAAAGAGGAATGGCTTTCTACCTAGAAGGTATTTACATCTGTAAGACTATATAGCCATGGTGAAGGATAATCCATGTACCAGACTATGACTAGTTTTGTGTTTAGGAAGGGTACATAAGTGTCAAAAGTGTAGAGGCTTAAAAAAAAATTTGTGATCCAGAGTAGCTTCTCCCTTGAGTATGAAGAATTATTGATGGGATATTAAGTTTCTAGTGCAAATGGCCAGAATTTCAAAGACTTTTCCAAAGTAACTACCTATAGAGGACTTAATCAATAGGAGGTCAAAGAGGAAGATTATTCATATATATGTATTTATTTATTTACTTATACACATATATACATATAGATACACATATATAATGTTACATATAATATATGTATTGTATATTATATATTACATGTGTTATAATAACATATATGTATTAGATATTTGAGAGAAAGAGGGACAGAGAGACAGAGAGATGACCACAGGGAGATTTGATTTTGAAAGCTTTATGGAAAGATCGATCAGTGGCTTTTTAGAAATCTTTCACAGGTCATCTTTTGATGCATTAGAAGAAAGGGTAACAAAAGTTTATAAAATTGTGCATACCCTTTGACCCAGCAATACCACTATTTGGTCTTTATCCCAAAAAGATCATAAAAAAGGAAAAGGACCCACATGTACAAAAAAATATTTATAGCTACTTTTTGTGGTGGCAAAGAACTGGAAATTGAAAGGATGTCCATCAATTGGGGAATGGCTCAACAAGTTGTGGTATATGAATGTAATGGAATACTAGTGTGCTATAAGAAATAATAAGCAGATGGATTTCAGAAAAACCTGGAAAGACTTACATGAACTGATGCTGAGTGAAATGAGCAGAACCAGAACACTGTACACAGTATCAATAACATGATGTGATGATCAACTGTGATAGACTTAGCTCTTCTCAACAATACAATTATCCAAGATAATCCCAAATTCATGATGGAAAATGTTCTCCACATCCAGAAAAAAGAACTGTGCATTCTGAACCCAGATTGAACCATACTGTTTCTACTTTTGTTTTTGTTTTTGAGGTTTTTCCCTTTTGTTCTGATTCTTCTTTCACAACATGACTAATGCAGAAATATGTTTGATGTGATTGGACATATATAACCTATATCAAATTGCTTGCTGTCTTGGGGAAGGGGGAGGGGAGGGAGGGAGGGGAAAAATTTGAAACTAAAAATCTTATGAAAACAAATGTTGCAAGTATCTTTACATGTAACTGGAAAATAATAAAATACTTTTATGATAAAAAGAAATATGTTTTGGTTCCCATTTAACTATATGCTTGTATAGATATGACCAAGAACTCCACTTTTCTTTCCTTTTTACATATTGATTTGAAATAAAAGGTGGGAAAAAGGGAAAAAAAAGAAGAAAGAGCAAAACACACATAAGTATCTGTGATATTCCTGTTTTGTTCTAAACACTGAAGAACAGATTTTGCCATGGAACTGCTGATATAAAGTTGCTAAGATGACAAAGGGTGGCCAAGAGTAAAAAAAAACAAAACAAAACAAAACAAAAAAACCATGCAGACACTCAGAAATCTTTTAAAGGTCAAGAGTTACTGTCTTTTTCTGGTAATATAGACAGGCCAGAAAGGAAAGGACCAGAGGTGTGCCAAGGAAACAAAGAAGTCAGACCTGAATCAAGGAAGTGTGAATGACACTAAAATGTTATATCCACAGAGCACATGAATCAAGAGAACCCAACACCAAAGAAAATAGCACAACTTACCCTTATATGGACAACCACTTGATGACATTGAGACTCATTGTTTTTCACTCTGACTCTCCTCAGGTTGGCTGTAGTGGGGCACCTGCAAACCAATTACAAAGAAAAGGCACAATCTATTCTTTGGAATAAAATCTGGTCCTTGAAATGACTTCAGTGGGGCATCTAAGGGCAATACTGAATAGCATATGATCTTATTTGTAAAATGTTATTATAAGCACTACAGCCACAAAAAAAAACCCAGCAAGAATGGGGTGGTGGGGGGAGGCAGGAGGAGTTTTAAGAAAACTTGGTGAGATACCCAACTAAGGAAAGTCATCCCAAGGGCATATATGGAAGAAAGGAAAATAACCAGACAAAAAAATGGAAAAGATCTGCAAAAAAAAAAAAAATCTTAAATAATGACATCTTTACCATCAAGGACAATAGAGATAATATAATACATCTGAACTTAACATCACAGTCTCAGATGTACTTTTAAAAGAAGTAGAAATGGCACTAGAGAAAACAACAATAAGAAAAATCATTAGATTAAGCTAAGTATACACAGGGGAGACACAATTTTGAGGCAATTAAGGGCTTTATTCTGAAATTACCTGAAGGTGGGGAAGATATTAATTGCTATGGAAAAAATTTCAGATTTTATTATTGCCCTCAAAAGGTTGACCAAGATAATATAAATAGTCCCTGACTTTCTTATCTATATAAAATGTTTGATGAAGGTATTAGAAGGGAAGAGTTAAACCTTCACATGCAATATTCTATAGGTGGTATACACCTCTTACCACCTCACAATTAACTGAAAAATGTTAAAAATACAAAATGTCACTGTGCTTATTATTTGTGGAATATTAAAAGTATGTTATTCAGGGGCAGCTATTCCTTCCTTCTCCTAATTACATGACTGACCCATCTCCTTTTCTGCTCATACATGTCCTTAATGACATTTTTCAGGACACTTTTAATACAGAAGTCATTGCTGAGAATATACTGAAGGCTGAATATTTCTTTGAATGTGGGTTTTCATTAATGTTTTTTTAAAAGATCATGACCAGGGCAGCTAGGTGGTGCAGTAGATAAAGCACCAGCCCTGGATTCAGGAGGACCTGAGTTCAAATCTGGCCTCACACACTTGACACTTACTAGCTGTGTGACCCTGAGCAAGTCACTTAACCCTCATTGCCCTGCAAAAAAAAAAAAAAGTATGTTATTCAAAAAAGAAAAATCATGTGCATTAAGGACTCCATTCCAACAAGATGTCTTCAATGCATATGTCAAATTTATGCAAGATTATTTGAAATATTGTTATTTGAGGTTTTTATGCCTCGGTGCGCACTGGCCTGGGGCTCCACAAACCGCATGGTGCTCCACCCACTGGTTGTAGCCATTGCCAGGGCTCTGGCACCTCATGTCATCACCACTCGACAATGCCTACATGGGCCTGGCAAAATTATAATGATTGGAAGCCTAGTGAGGGCAGTCATGTGACAGTCAGAGTGGCCATCCCATTGGCTGGGGCTGTGTGGGGTGTTTTCTAGGTTTGGGGGAGGAGAATTGGGGATTCTAGGTGGAAGCGGGAAAGCGACAGGCATTTTGCTGCATATTTTCAGCTGATTCCTGGGCAGTAGTATTTTTTCAGGTATTATAATTTCCCTTTCCCCATTTTATTTCCTTTCCCTTGATCCTACTGATCCTGTTTCTGTTTTTTCTTAAGTTCATTCTTGTTAAAATAAATCTTGTTCTGTTTTGAGAGAGGCTGCCAGTCTCCTTCCTTGCCCCAATATTGTGGCGAGCCGCTTAGCTAGCACTCCCCAATTAAAAATTGGTCCCCACAACATATATAACCTATACCACATTGGTTGTTGTCTTGTGGAGGGGGGAGGAAAGGGAGGGAGGGAGAAAATTTTAGAACTCTAAATCTTATGAAAATGAATGTTGAAAACTACCCTTACATGTAACTGGAAAAAATAAAATAAATGTTTATTGAAAAAATTAATCACAATGAAGCCATGAAACAGGGAGCTATATGTGCATCAAAAGTGTCTGATAGATGAATGAATGGATGAGTGAATGAATGAATGAATGAATGATATTAATTAAAGTTTTACAATGACCCAGGCATTGTGCTAACCACTGAAGAAATATATACAGTTTATATTCTACATTAAGGTTGCAAAATATTAGCAACATGGAATTACAGAGGAGCAGTGGTATAAAGTATGTCTCCAAAGAAATGTATGACTAGAAAAAAACAATGGGCCAGACATTTATTGAAAGAAAGATAACCACTAGACTTCTTATGTGCTTTATTGGTATTCACACAATGTCAGGAGAATTCAAGGAAAGTCCCAAGCATATTGGTTGGGTCCCCAATGTAAGCAAAGTTACAGGAGGATGTGGACAAAAGTTACACAGAATGGGAATGCAGGATGGGTTGCAATCTGTATTGTTAGAGGCAATGTCAACATTTATGCTATCACAGGAGCATTATTACAAGCCCCTTGAGGTCAAGAACTATTTTATTTTTATCTTTGCATTCCCAGTATCTAACATAATACCCTAATCATAGGAGCTGCTTAATAAATGTTTGAGGCATTGAACTGAATTGGAAAAACTGAGACATAGAATGAGAGGAAATGACTCATCCAAAGTCGCCTAGTTGTAAGCAGAATGTTGATGTCCTGCCTGTCAATCAAGCCCAGTTTTTCATAAAACTGAGAAGTTCCAGCAAAGCAGAATTCATATTTGGAGAACCAGGAAAGAGAAGTGCCCTGAAAACCTAGAAAGTAGATAGACTCAAGGAGAAAATTATGATCAACAATGTCAAAGGTTGAAGAAAGGTCATGAAGTATCTGAATAGAGAAGAGACCATTTATTTTAGCAATTGAGAGACCACTGGTAGCTTTGGGGAGAGCATTTTTGTTAAATAATGAGACTCCAGTCTACCTAAGAATTAAGAAGAATGTGAATGGAAAGGAATTGGAGAGATCCACTACAGATGGCCTTCTCAAGGAATTTAGCCAGGAAAGAGAGCAGATATACAGGATAGTAGCTAATAGAGATAGCCAGATCAAGTCAGGATTTTTTGAGGATGGAAGAGGCATGGGCATATTTGTAGCCAGCCAGTAGACATGGGAAGATTAAAGATTAGAGAAAGAGTGAATATGAGAGAGGATGCAACCTGCTAAAGAAGATGGGATGGAATAGGATCAGTTGTATATGTAGAAGGGTTTGCCTTGACAAAAAGAAGTGCCACCTCTTCATGCAAAACAAGAGTAAAGGAGGAGATAATGGCAGAAGGGAGATGTGAAAGGATTGCCTTGGCATGGCCCATGAGATTATGTAACATGAATTTGTAGTGGATGCAATCACCAGTTTTGTGATTTTCTCCAGTTTCATTCAGCAGCATGTGAGTATGAGTGAAAGCAGATGGTAAGATTTTTCCATAGGATAAGGTAGAAAGGGACTCAAGCAAAGAAAACTGTATAAAATTGAATTGGTCCACCAGGTCAAAATGGGTCAGGGAAGAAAATGTTGCCAGTGCATGGAATGATAGCCAGAAGAAAGAACTGAGGAGTGGAGGGATTTGAGGTCACAGTGTGGATGAAGAACAGGGTTTGGAGTTGCAAAGCAAAAGGAGAAGTGGAATGATAACAGATTATGATAAGATAAAGAAATTTCAGAGTTCATGAACATGGATGTGGGAGATTTGTGGGTGACATTGAGATCAAAGGTATGACCATCTCTGTTAACAAAAAGCATCTGTAAATCTGTACAGTAATAGATCTCCACAGAGAGATAAAAATCTGTTTTTATAACAATCAAGGAGAATAGAGACAACGCATTTGGACTCTAATATCATAGTAACTTATGTACTACATGTAAAAGTAAAGAACCACAGATGGAAACTAAAAATTAAAGAAATATAGAAATAATGCTAAAGAACAAAGAAATGGAAAGAACAGTTGTGCTAGAGCAAGTGTATACAGAAAGGCTCCATGCTAGAGGTCACTCAATTTTGAAGATGCTGAGGGATTTATTCTCAAGACTTCTGACAGAAGAGAAACAGCAGATGTTGAAGGATGATAGAGAGCCAGGATCATGGAACTGAAGGAACATGCTCCTCATCTGGAAGCATCCAAAAGGAACATTACAGATTTTACAACTCCTGTACTCACTATCCAGAGGTAACTGAGTGGTGCAGTGAATAGAGCACTGGGCTTGGAATCAGGAAGGCTCTCTTCATGAGTTCAAATCTGGCCTCAGACACTTACTAACTGTGCAACACTGGGCAAGTCACAACCCTGTTTGCCTGTTTCCTCATCTGTAAAATGAGTTGGAGAAGGAAATGGCAAACCACTCCAGTATCTTTGCCAAGAAAACCCCAAAATGGAGTCATGAAGACTTGGGCATAACTGAAATGACTGAACAACAACAAATAGTAAACTTCAATAAACCCTTTTGGACTATACATGAACTGTGCATTGGATTTTGCTTTCCCTTTTTAGTAGCACAGAGGCGATGTTTACCAGATAACTATGCATTTAAAGACCATCTGCCGATAAATGTTGAGGAAGGGAAAGGACAGTCTGATCAACTCTCCCATCCTTGGAAATAACATCACAAACCTAGATGAATGTACAGGCCATAGATCTGGTCCATCATCACATATAACTTGGACATATGTTGCAACTGGACAATGAACTGGTCCCAGAATGTAGACTATGTTGCCTTTGGAAAACTAAGCAGCATTTTTAATGATGCTGAGCTTTTCCCTAAAATAAAAGCTTAATTGTTTAATATCAATATTATCCAACTGTGCTATATACCAGACACTGAAGAATTCAAGTCAACTGAAGAGCAATGGATTGTGAACATTTTATGATGTAAGCAAGCATCTGAGACAGCTTTATTCACTTCTCCCATGAAGGGTATGGGACATTCTCTAAGCTCAAGTGTATTGTTTTCCTCTAATGCCCAGGCACCTCACCACTCACACCAAAACAGTTATTGCACCAGGTTCAAGGTACTTTGCAAGTGTCCATACATTAAGAACTATAGCTCATGAGCCCCTACTAATTTTACTTTTTCTCTAGTCAGTAGAAGTTCAAAGCAAAAGCATTTAATAAAACAACTTAGTAAGAAAAGTCATGATTGCTCATTTCACACACACACAAATATGTTGCATATATGTATGTATATACAAAATAAATATAAGATAATTGGGTGGGGAGAACATTAGTAGCTAGGGGAGGAATCATAAAAAGCCTTATGTAAGTAGGGTGGCATTGGGCACACATATGTCATATATGTGACCAAATCACATGTGCAGAGGAGCAGTTCATACCTCCAAAACTGCAGCAACACTGACCAATATTTCTCCAGGAATGAATGAATGAATGAAAAACCATTTGTCAAGTGTTTAGCATATGTAAAACAGTGTGCTAAATCCTGGAGATACAAATAGAAAAGATCCCCTGCTTCCAAAGATTTCACATTTTAGTAGTGGGGAAAAATGAGATTTTAACTGCAAGTCAAGTGGAAAGAGTCAGTGAACCTTTGGGTGCAGCACTGGGCAGAGATAGTGCTGCATCTTTCTGTGTTGTTTCCATTAATAAAACTTTGTTTCTGACATGGAACCATTTGACTGTGCCAAGGACTTTGGTGGTGAGAACTAACTCTTCTGGGCTTCAAGTACCTGTGACTATGAAGGAGCGGGTTGTGAGAGAGCTGCTTCCCTCTATAACATGGGGAAGGCTAGTGGTCTCAGGAGCACTGCTATTCCCAAGGCTCTTGGGCTTAATTGACCATAGTGACAATTGGGCAGCAGTTGGTGGTGGCGCTGGTAGGATGGTAGGCTCCTTCTCCACAATGGACCTGCCATCTCATAGTGGCTGCTGGGGCATTGCTCTGCTGATCTTATGGTATGGGCATTATTCCACTGGTTCCATGGTAGGTATTGGCTGCTGACTGTTCCTCCCTGTTACCTGTTTCTGGGATCATCTCTTAGCCACAGTTACAAAAAAAATAATGGCTAGATCCTCTCCCCTTACTCTAAGAGAACACTAGAGTTATGCTGGTACATTTTTAACTAGCTTTGTGGGAAGGGATGGGGCAAGGGGTTGGAAATGGCTGGAGGGAAGGAGGAGTGAAGGTACCTACAATATACTTTCAAGTTTAATCTCCATTATTAATGTTTTCTCAATAGTTTTCTTAAAGTAGAAAAACCAACAAAACAAATCAAGCTCTGATTTGAAGCATGTGTTAATTTCCAAGGTGTAAAAGCTCACACTGAAATTTTGACACAGCTTTCCTGAGCCATTCCAACAACCCTTGGGGCAGTCTCATAGCTTTTAGCCAAAGCTACCACACCCAGCTAACAAAAATTAGGTGGTGTGCCCTTGGGCTAAGTTTAGGCTTTGGAGTTTGTTTGTTTTTTCCCCTTAGGTGTGCCATTACAGTTCTGTTACAGGTAACCAATTCCCAAGAACTTCTTTAGCTTAGAATGAAAATGAACTTGATATATTAAACCTCCCAAACTGAGCTAATCCATGTGAATATGATTCATGAACAAGGTGAGTACGCAGATTTAGGGGACAGAAGGAGGTTTGGTGAATAAGAAATGCAAGCAAGCTCAAGCAAGTTCACTGCCCTCCTTGTCTTCTTTGGAAGCTGATCTATTATTGTTGGTGAGGGGCAGAGTGGAGGGCAGGCTGTGGAGGAAGTTGGGGAAAAGGCAACATCATCGGAGCTTTCTCTGAAGGAAGCTGGTTTGCCTGGGATACAAACCATCCTCATCCATACCAATTATTCCATTACACATATTTTTGTTCATTCTCCAAAAAGACTTCATTCTCATCAGGGGTGATGTCATGACTTTAAGTGAATTGGATTTAAGTGAAAAAGGGCTGTGCAACATCACCAACCTTGCTCTCTCCTCCAGAGCCATCTGGGTCCAGTGGCAAGATATACATCAGGACAACTGGAGATGGCCCCAGATGTTTAAGGCAATTTGGGGTTAAGTGACTTGCCTGGGGTCACACAGCTAGTGAGTGTCTGAGGTGAGATTTGAACTGAGAGCCTCTTCAACTTCAGGCCAGTGCTCTATCCACTGCACCACCTAGCTGTTCCATCATATGTACCTGTCAACAGCCAAACTCTATGGTCATTTGGCTCTGCAATTCCTTTCAAGATTTTATACAACCAAAAAAAAAAGTTATATGACATCTCATACTACCTGCAAGCAGTGACCCCTCCCCAGCCCCACTTATTTTTCTCTTCCCTGCCCCATTTGTTTGCTAGAATCACCCAGTTCATTTTCTTAGAGTGAAATTGTATTGCAAAGGCTTAGTTTCCAACTAATCTGAGAACACTACTGATCTCAGAGATCCTTAAAATTAAGCTCCTGGACAAAGAGGCAAATGAGATATGCCATATACTGCTCACTT
Organism: Dromiciops gliroides; assembly: GCF_019393635.1. NCBI lineage: Eukaryota > Metazoa > Chordata > Mammalia > Microbiotheria > Microbiotheriidae > Dromiciops > Dromiciops gliroides. The sequence goes on from NC_057865.1 coordinate 190,640,550, forward strand.
GCCTTTTGTCAACCACTGTTCCCCACTAAAGTCCCCCTACCTGGGAGAGACTTGGGATCATAGGATCATAGATTTAGCAGTGGAAGGAATCTTAGAGATCAAAGACTCCAACCCTCTCATTTCACAGATGAGAAAACGGGGCCAGGGAGGTGGAGTGAGTTAGTTCCTTACAGCCAATAAGTCCAAATCCTGTGCCCTCTCCACTCTGCTAGGCAGCCTCTATCTTGACCCTCTCCTAAAAAACACCCTTGTGGCCCAAGGACCTTATCCTATCCTAATACTCTCCTGGAGGGCAAAGAGTAAATGGTTTTTCCATCGTTGTTTGCCCAGCATCTAATTCAGTGCCTTGTGCATAGTAGTCATTTTAAAACTTAATAAATATTTGTGGATTTTAGTTGAATTGGAAGATAAAGTAGGAGAGAGGATCTTGGGGCCTGATTAGGAAGTTCAACATGTCAGGATTTTAGCCTATAGACCATAAGGCAATTTCTGAAGGTCTGGATAGGAGAAAAGTGCTTGCATTTGACGAAGAATAAAATAAAATAAAACAGGCAAAGTGCATGTAAAAGTTATTTTATTTTATTTTAAATTTAAAAATCAACAAAAACAATCAACAACAACCTTCCAATGGATCTCATATTAGTCATATGAAAACCTGTGGCTGTTGAGTTTTGTTTTCCTGGCTTGGGAACTGCCACCTGAGCCTTTGATTTTAAGCACTCCCTCTCTACCATACTTATTCTTGGCACAGCTTAGGTCCTCCCTCCCTCCCAGAACACCCAGCTGGGGAATGGGGTGGAGGGAAATGAGTTGGAGGCCAAGAGGTGGGAACTGAGTCAAGATTCTCTGCAGAAATGTGCCTGTGCTGGGAAGTACAGGGTGTTGCTGTGATTACTCCAAACATATCCTGGTCTGAGTGTGCCTGACCCAGGGCACGCTGGTGTATTCAATGGCAGGAAGGGCTACACATAGCAGAACAAAACAGACAACTGGAGTCCCACCCACCGCTCTGACCTCCCCAAGCCCCTCACCCTGCCAACAAAACAACATCCCAGAAGTGAAGATGGAACAGCCGCCACTCAGGCCTGGGAGTTCCAGGTCCCAGAGTACTTGTTAGCCATGTCTTCCCTTGAATGCTATCGCTTCCGGTAAGGATACCCCCCACCCCACCAACTTTTTAGATTCAGGCCTCCAGCACCCCCACCTGCCAAACCAATGCAATAGCCAGTTTGAAAAGAATTGACTGGTGAGACCAAAACCTTACCAAAAGTGACCTGATTTACTCCAAATTTATTCATTTGTTCATTTAACAAACATTTATTAAGAGTTTACTATCTATGTTTTTCACTTTCTTTTTCTTGCCTTTTTTTGCAACATGGTGAATATTAAATATGTTTTGCATGATTTCATATGTATAATGGGTATCATATTGCTTGCCTTTTCAATGGGTGGGAGATGGGCTGGACAGAGAAGATGGAATTTAATATTCCCTAGGCAAAATCTGTCTCTGGACCTTCTATAACAGCAGTCTACAGTTTTGTTACATTTGTCTGTCACATTATGAACTCTTCAAAGTGATTTCGCACATATTTTCTCTTGGCATCCTATAAGGAAGGTAGGAAAGGTATTATTATCCCCATTTAACAGACGGGAAAACTTGAGGTTCAGAGAGATTAATTCTGGCCCAAGTTCATACAACAGGCCAGTGCTATCTTTGTAACTTGAGCCAGATTTCTCAACAGCTAGTCTCTAGTGATTTATTCACTGTTTTATATATAATGGGGATAAGACAAGTCATAGGAATCAAGACTCCAAAGTCTGTTCCTGGCCCTTCTTGTTGACTAATAGTCAACAAGATTCTGAGCAAATGCTTCAATGTCTATCATCTAGAATCTGAAATCATAGAATGTTAAAACTAGAAGAGAGCTTAGAGGTCATCTATTCAAAGGTCCTTACTTTACAGGAGAAGAAACTTGAGCCCCACAAAAGCAAAATGAATTGACCAAATGTCATAAAAGTTAGAATGTCAATGAAGATTACTATTACAGTTACTTGCACTCAATAAAAGTGCATTGAATGACATTGATAGTATCGGCAAAATAAATCAGTATGTCTCTGTGTTGTATGATGAAAGACAATATGAAAACAATAACCTCAGTAATAAAAATGGCTCGCATTTCTATAGCAATTTAAGACTGACAATTCCCTTTTTGCAACAACCTACATGATAAATAATAAGAACTCTGTGCCTCATTTTGCTCATCCATAAAATGGAAATAAAACACTACCTACTTCAGATGGTCCTTTTGAGGAAAGTGCTTCATGAACTTTAATGAACTATGGAAATGTCAACGATGAATGTTAATGTTATCACTATAGCCTACAATTGCCATGGAGACACCACTCATCATCAGTCAGCCAATGATTTTTTTTTAATAACTGGGATTATGGGACTTTTTCACAGAGAATTCTGGGAGAAAGATGCTGGAAAAAGAAGAGTAAAGACACAGGTTTGGAGTTCATGAAGTATCATTTGTCTTGGGAATCATGTGGACGTGGAGGTTGGAGTATCAAGCCTAATTTTTATTCTGGGTTTGTGCTCCCTACTCTCTGCTTCTGAGGGACTAAAGCCAGTGATGGTGACTGCTAGCAGACGAGGTCATTGATGTACATGCAGAATGATATTTGATTGGTGTGACTTCTCCTCTCCTACCTCTGAGTTGCCCCTGTGGTCCCTTCTTCCCTGTGATTAAAGAGAATAGATAGGGGTGGAGTAAAAGGGCTCCTCCCAGATCCTTCATTTAAGGAGGTCACCCAGGCTAGCTATCTCTTCATTTCCCACTGGACTGTACTCCTCTAAACTTCATCATGCCCTAGAGCAGGGTAGTCTCTCAACCCTTTGCCTTTTATATGTTGTCTTCTCTCATTAGATTGTGAGCTCCATGAGGGCAGGAGCTGTCTTTTCCGTTCTTTATATCATTAGTGCTTATTTAGGATAGTGCCTGACATAAATATTTATTGACTGACTGATCAAAACCACTAACTTTATAACTGAGCAAGTTTTTCAAGATCTATTTCACCCCCCTTCCCATGAGGAATAAGGAAACTAAGCAAAAAAAAAAAAAGCATTTTCTAGGATCCACATGCACAAAAATATTTATAGCAGCTCTCTTTGTGGTGGCAAAGTATTGAAAATTGAGACAATGCCCATCAGTTGAGAAATGGATGAACAAATTTTGGTATATGAATATAATGGAATACTATTGTGCTGTAAGAAACAATGAGCAAGCAGATTTCAGAGAAACCTGGAAGGACTTAACATGAACTGATGCTGAGTGAGATGAGCAGAACCAGAACATTGTATGCAGTATCAACAACATTGTGTGTTGATCAACTGTGATAAATTTGACTCTTCTCAGCAATACAATTGTCCAAAATAATTCCAAAGGACTCATAATGGAAAATGCTCTCCAAATCCAAGAGAAAAAAAAACAACTATGGCATCTAGATGCAGATTGAACCATACTATCTCTATTTTTTTGTTATTTTTCTTTTTTGAGGTTTTTCCTTTTTGCTATGATTCTTCTTGCACAGAATGACTAATGCAGAAATATGTTTGATGTGATTGTACATATATAACCTGTATCGGATTGCTTGCTGTCTTGGGGAGGGGGGAGGGAGGGAGAAAAAATTGAAACTAGAAATCTTTTAAAAACAAATGTTGCAAACTAGCTCTACATGTAGCTAGAAAATAATGAAGTACTATTATGGGGAAAAAAGGAAAGAAATGATAAGCAGGCAGATTTCAGAAAAACCTAGAAAGATCTAAGTGGACTGATGCTAAGTGAAGTGACCAGAACCAGAAGAACATTATCCATAGTAACAGCAACATTGTGTGATGATCAACTGTGATAGACTTGTCTCTTTTAAGAAGTGCACTGGGGGCAGCTAGGTGGCGCAGTGGATAAAGCACCGGCCCTGGATTCAGGAGTACCTGAGTTCAAATCCGGCCTCAGACACTTGACACTTACTAGCTGTGTGACCCTGGGCAAGTCACTTAACCCCCATTGCCCCGCAAAAAAAAAAAAAAAAAAAAAAAGTGCACTGATCCAAGACAATTCCAAAGAACTCAGGATAGAAAATGTTCTACACATCCAGAAAAAAGAACTGTGGATTCTAAATGCAGATTGAACTATACTGTTTCTACTTTTTTGGCTTTTTTTTTCTTTTTTGAGGTTTTTCCCTTGTTTATTGATTTTTCTTTCACAATATGACTAATGCAGAAATATGTTTAATGTGATTATACATATATAACCTATATCAGATTGCTTTCTGTCCTGAGGAGGGGGGAGGGAAGGGAGGAAAGGAGAAAAATTTGGAACTAAAAATCTTATGAAAACAAATATTGAAAACTATCTTTACATGTACCTGGAAAATAATAAAATATTTTATGACCAAAAAAGAAACTATGGTAATGTTTTAAAAAGACATCAATAAAAACATAAAACTAAATTAAAACAAACAAAAAAAGCCTTTTCTATTCTGGTGGTCAAAAGTGCCAGGCATTAAGCAGAGCCAAGCAACCAACATACGAAGTAACTACAACAATGTAAATGTTGTATGACACCCTCCAAATCAAAAGTAAATAACACAATTATAAAGATCAAGCAGGATTTAAATGAAGAAATATGAGAAGTCAATCCCAATCTATCCCTTCATAGATGTGGGAGGTCCCCAGGTGTTACACATTGCACAAGTTTTTGGATTTTTTTCAATAAATAGATCAATTATGCTGATCTTTTTTCGTTTCTGAAAAATACTATTTGTCATCTGGGATGGTTCTCTGAGAGAGAAAATGATACTTGGAATAACTATGGTGATAAAAGAAAAAGAAAAAATCAATAAAAACTTTTTAAATGCCTGGAGTTGGCCACTATAGATCCAATGAACTGCTTTTCTTTTGTTCTTTCCTATGATATTGTGCTGTCTATTACCCTTTATATAAAAGAAATTTGTTTTTTAAAAAGGAAGGAAGGAAGGAAGGAAGGAAGGAAGGAAGGGAAGGGAAGGGAAGGGAAGGGAAGGGAAGGGAAGGGAAGGGAAGGGAAGGGAAGGGAAGGGAAGGGAAGGGAAGGGAAGGGAAGGGAAGGGAAGGGAAGGGAAGGGAAGGGAAGGGAAGGGAAGGGAAGGGAAGGGAAGGGAAGGGAAGGGAAGGGAAGGGAAGGGAAGGGAAGGGAAGGGAAGGAAGGGAAGGGAAGGGAAGGGAAGGAAGGGAAGGGAAGGGAAGGAAGGAAGGGAAGGAAGGGAAGGGAAGGGAAGGGAAGGGAAGGGAAGGGAAGGGAAGGGAAGGGAAGGGAAGGGAAGGGAAGGGAAGGGAAGGGAAGGGAAGGGAAGGGAAGGGAAGGGAAGGGAAGGGAAGGGAAGGGAAGGGAAGGGAAGGGAAGGGAAGGGAAGGGAAGGGAAGGGAAGGGAAGGGAAGGGAAGGGAAGGGAAGGGAAGGGAAGGGAAGGGAAGGGAAGGGAAGGGAAGGGAAGGGAAGGGAAGGGAAGAAATTAGAGGCTACTATAGGGAGCTAATTGGACTCATTAAACAGAACTAACATGATCAGCCCTACACATTAAAAAAAAAATCCAGTTAGAAAGTTATTGCAGGGGGTGGCTAGATAGCACAGTGGATAAAGCACTGGCCCTGGATTCAGGAGTACCTGAGTTCAAATCCGGCCTCGGACACTTGACACTTACTAGTTGTGTGGCGCTGGGCAAGTCACTTAACCCCCATTGCCCCACAAAGAAAAAAAAGAAAGAAATGAACCATCGAGCAGACAACAGAATGAATAACACTAATTTTCTGAATCTGAAACTAAACCCAAATATGTTTTTTTCTTTTTTTGTTTTGACTATGCCATGAGAATATTTGTCTTTTGTTGTCTAGAAAAAACAACTAGTATCACTTTGAACAAGCTCTTTCCATACTCTGGGACTCAGTTTTCCCATCTATAAAATGATTATCTCTGAGAAGCCCTTATAGGTCTAAAATTCTATGACTCATAAACTTCAATAATGTGAATGGGTCTGTGACCTTATTAAGGTGGGCACTTTCTCCAAAGGCAGCTAGGTGCAGACATCAAGAAGGACAAAAACTAAAAACATTCCAGTAGCTTTAGCAATGGCGATCACTGGGAGCAGCTAGATGGCACAGTGGATAGAGCACCAGCCCTGGAGTCAGGAGTACCTGAGTTCAAATCAGGCCTCAGACACTTAACACTCACTAGCTGTGTGACCCTGGGCAAGTCACTTAACCCCAATTGCCTCACTAAAAAAAAAAAAAAGCAATGGCGATCACGGGTAACCTGGGAGCCAGTAGTTTAGGTGGAGTGGTGAGAACTACTAAGATATTTAGTAGTGAAGGAGGTGTTAAAGAATGGAGGCAGTGAGTACAGATAGTGTTTTCTGGGAGTTTAGATATAAAAAGAAGAATAGGACACTAAATTGATGAGATGGAATGGCCAAATGAAGGGGGGTTGGGGGGCATGTTTGAAGGCAGTTGAAAGAGCCACTGAATAAGAGAAGTTGAAAATAAGCAAGAGAGGGGGCAGCTAGGTGATGCAGTGGAGAAAGCACTGGCCCTGGATTCAGGAGGACCTGGGTTCAAATCCAGCCTCAGACACTTGACACTTACTAGCTGTGTGACCCTGGGCAAGTCATTTAACCCTCACTGCCCCACCAACAGAAAGGAAGGAAGGAAGGAAGGAAGGAAGGAAGGAAGGAAGGAAGGAAGGAAGGAAGGAAGGAAGGAAGGAAGGAAGGAAGGAAGGAAAAGAAAGAAAGAAAGAAAGAAAGAAAGAAAGAAAGAAAGAAAGAAAGAAAGAAAGAAAGAAAGAAAGAAAGAAAGAAAGAAAGAAAGAAAGAAAGAAAATAAGCAAGAGAAAGTGAATGGTCACAGGGGCAAATTCTTCATAAGAGGTTTGTCAATTGTATTAGTTTCATTGGCCATGTTCTTTTGGAACACAGACTAGTGAGCCAGTTAATTATTTAATAAACTAGAGGAATACCCACCTATTTACCCCCATTGCACTTTTTTATAGTCAAATTAAAAGAAATTCTTGGGGATTTTGTATTCTCTACATTTTATGATCAATTATGAGGATTGTAAGGTAAGATCTGTTCAGGGAAGGCGTGGAAGTCCATTAAGATAGCAGAGTGAGAGGTCATGAAAAGCTACTGAAATTTCACCTCCTTGAATAAATGAGAATGCCAAGGGAGGGAAGGAGGGAGGGAGGGAGGGAGGGAGAGAGAGAGAGAGAGAGAGAGAGAGAGAGAGAGAGAGAGAGAGAGTGAGTGAGTGAGTGAGCGAGAAAATGACATAGAGTAAAAAAAAAAAAAAACAACCAACCTCAAACAAAAATAACCATCCATCCTCAATAAATTCAGTACCTGTCTCACAATTATTCTCTCTTCCCCAACTCCTGCCCTCATACTCAGGGATTTCAACATACATACTAACTATACCTCAAACATCATAACCATTCAGTTCCTCAACCTACTCACTTCCCATGACCTCCACCCCACCTTAGCCACATACAAAGATGGTCATATCATTGATCTTGCCATCACCTAAAAATATGCCATCTCCATGTTCAAAAATTCTAAAATCCAGGCAGCTAGGTGGCGCAGTAGATTAAGCACCAGCCCTGGATTCAGGAGGACCTGAGTTCAAATCCAGCCTCAGACACTTGACACTTACTAGCTGTGTGACCCTCGGCAAGTCACTTAACCCTCATTGACCCACAAAAAAAAAAAAATTCCAAAATCCTTTTATCTGACCATAATCTATTGATTTTCCTCCTCTTCCTTGTCCTTCCCTTAACCCAATCTTATTCTTCATAATACCATGACCTCCAATCTTTTGACTTCTCAGTTCTCTCCTAGGCCATTACCCCTGCACTCTCTTTTCCTCTTTATCCCTTGGCAAACCAGTTCACCTCTATTCTGCCTTTGGTCTGCTATGTCCCAGACTTTGGAAAGCTGAAACCTGAATACTTAAGCAGCTCCCAGGGCAACTGAAGCTCAGTTACCACTGTTCCTGGAGGAGAAGACATGGGTTGTAGGGAAAAAGATCACTTTTGTGGATTGTCTTGTGTATGATGTCCTTGACCAGAGTTGAAAATTTGAGCCCAATTGTATGGATGAGTTCCCAAACTTAAAAAAAAAATTAGCCTGTTTTCAGGGTCTAAATAATATTGCTATCCACATAACTTCTGACCACTTCCACCCCAACCCAATCTTTGCAAAATGGCCAACTGGGACAATAAGCAGTGTCCAATAAGGATCAATCAAAGGCCCAGGAAGAACCATCACTGGCTCTGCTGAGCCAGTTAAGAGCTCCCTAACATGTTCTGGTTCTCACCTCAGAAACTGAGTTTTCTAGTAAAGGGCTTTGTGTGTGTGTGTGTGTGTGTGTGTGTGTGTGTGTGTGTGTATGCGCGCGCGTGCATGCACGTGCACATGCACACGTGCAGACCTATTTGGAATTTATTGAGGTATACAGTGAGAGATTTAAGTCAATTTTCTTATTTTGGGGACAAACTGCTATTCAGTTTTACCCAGTGTCATGTTATCCTAAGTTTATCAAACATCAGTCTGAGTCTACATATCTGGTTTTGACCCTTCTTGGCTAACCTTTTCCAATCATCTATATTCCTATATTTTATCCAGATAGTCTTGATAATTATTGTTTTATAGTATAAATTTGTATAGTATAAATTTGGGATTTCTATTCCCCCATTCTCATTTTTTTCTTTAATTTCCATTGATATTATTAACTTTGTTTTTCATGGTGAATATTTATCATTTTACCTAATTCTATAAAATATACCATTGGTATTTTGATCAGTAAAGTATTGAATCTATAAACTAATTCATGTAGTTCTGTCATCCTTATTTTTAGCCTCACATAATCCTGAACACTGAACATCCTTTCAATTATTCTGTCCTTCCTTTATTTTCATTTTTTTTTATTTTAAATTAGGGGAGGGGGCAGCTAGGTGGCGTAGTGGATAAAGCACCAGCCCTGGATTCAGGAGTACCTGAGTTCAAATCCAACCTCAGAAACTTGACACTTACTAGCTGTGTGACCCCAGGCAAGTCACTTAACCCCCATTGCCCTGCAAAAAAAAAAAAAATTTAATTAGGGAAAAAAATTTAAACCATAAGTCAAGATATAATATTAGTTCTTCAAACTATGTGGATATGCTAGTCTTAACAAGATATGACATTTATGAGTTTGATTGTATGAAAATAAAAGCTTTTGCACAATAAGAATGGAGCCAAAATTTAAAAAAAAAAAAAAAAAGAAACAACCAGGGGAAAGGATTTGTATAAAATAGTTCCAATAAAAGTCTGTCATACAAAATGTATAAATAAATATACAACTTATAAGACTGAGTCATTCTTCAATTAATAAGTGGTCAGTGAATATGAATATGAAGTTCTCAAAAAAAGAAATACAAGCTGTCAATCATATTAAATATTCAAAATTTTAACAGGAAATGCAGATTAGAACAACTCAAGGTTCCACTATGAAACTGACAAAGATAATATACAATTACAATAATTGGGTTGAAATTGTATCTTGTTCTGATGTCCCTGACCACCACCACCCCAGTATATATACTAAATAATTATAAGAAGCTAGTATAAAGTAACAAAAGTAGGAAATAAATATGTAGTCACTTGCAAAAAAAAAGTATAAAGTCACTTGCAAAACCGTCTCATAAATTAAGGGAGAATAGAAGCCATTTGCAGACTACCTCACAAATTAACTGAGATCACATCCTGAGACTATATGCTTAATTAGAAGAAACCAGCTAGACCAGCTACAGAGATCCCTCAGTCCCACTAACTGCCCTCAATCTGTAAGCTGTACATTAGCTCCAAGTTTGAGCAATAAAACCAGCAAAACATTATGTAAATGAGGGAATTCTAAGGTGATGCAGATAACTTTGAGATGATGTTGGTATATTCATGAACTAAGCCTAAGGAATCACAGCTAAGAGTTAGTCCATGCCCTAACACCAAAACCCTATAAAAATAAGACCCCAAACCCCCACCCTTCTAGCACTCCTCCACCTGCTACTGGTCCATCCTAAGGGATTACAAGAGCCAGTGATTCCCAACCTGATTTACAGTTCTGTAAGTAACTCTCTCTGCCCCTCTCTGACTCCCATCTTTTCCCCACACAGCCTGCCTCCTCCACAACCCCATCCCCTCACCTGTCCCCATGACATCTGCCTCTATTTTTTCAGTACCTTTTAAAAGTATGATTAATGCATTACTCCCTGCTTGTTGCCAGTGTGGTTTTTCCAAAGAGAAGAATCCAAAGAATTGAACATGTTCTCCCTGATACAAAAGGGGACCCCTGGAGGTGGAGTCAATATGATAGAGGAAAGGCAGTGACTCACCTGAGCTCTCCCCAAAACCCCTCCAAATACCTTTAAATAATGTCATAAGACAATTCCTGGAGCAGCAGAACCCACAAAAGGACAGGGTGAAATAACTTTCCAGCCAAAGACAAGTTAGAGAGTTGGCAAGAAAGGTCTGTTGTACCTGGGTAAGAGTGGAACTCAGTCCAATACAGACCAGGCCAGCATAGACCTAGCCCCAGCAATACAGGAGCAGGCCTTGGGAACCAGTGAATCAGCAACTGCAGCACTGTTTCTGGAACTCTCAGCCCACAGATGGCAAGGGGGTTGAACACCTTGTCAGAAGGAGATTACAGGGGTCTCTTTGCTGGCACTGAGGCAGAACTCTGTTTCTTTGCCCATACTTGGTTCTGGATTGCAGTCCTGGGAGGCAGTCCCAGGGTGGGGAAGAGCACTAGCACACCAGAGCTTTCAGCCACAGTGGAGCAGGGACTCCCCTCACAGTTCAAGAGCAGAAAAGAGGGCTTATGATCCTCACAGACCAGAGCAGTAGTAAACATACATCTTAGATAATACCACCTTGGAATAACAGAAAACTTACAGGTTCCTAGAAGTATCTCTGATAATTGCAACACAAAAAATCTGAAGCTTGGGACAGTATACCTTCCACCCTGGAAACAGAGCCCTACTTTAACAAACAGTAAAAAATCAAGAAATAGACTGGGGAAATGGGCAAACAACAGAAAAAAATTCTGACCATAGAAAGTTACTACAGTGACAAGGAAAATCAAAACACACCCTCAGAAGAATAAAATAAAGTCAAAGTTCCTACATCCAAAGCCTCCAAGAAAAATATGAATTGGTCTCAAGCCATGGAAGGGCTCAAAAAGGACTTTGAAAACAAAGTGAGATAGAGGAAAAATTGGGAAAAGAAATGAGTGATACAAAAACATCATGAAAAGTCAACAGCTTGGTAAAGGAGAAACAAAAAGCAGGGGGGTGGGGGGTGTCCCTTTGCCTGTTCCTTCCTTTAACTCATAAACTGGAAGCTCCAGGACTGAGACTTATTTTGTCCTGCAGCTGTACCTGTTATGGATGAGTTTGATATAATGAATACAAAGGGGCTTCATGTCCCCTCCTGAAAAGGATTCCATCATTGTTGAGTCATAATAGATCAATATTCAATGGTGGTGAGGTAACTATAAAACATATATGCTATTATAAGGTCAATAGAGTTATGAATTGGTCCAATTCCTTTTGGGAAAAGAATGTGAAATTAAACAATGAATTACAAAAGTGGGCATACCCTTTTCCCCACCTTACATGTAAAAACAAATTATAACATCAATTTTTTAAACTTTGTGTTCCAAATTCTCTTCCTTCCTCCCTACACCCCCCTTAAGAAATCAAGCAATTCAGTATAAGTTATACATGTGTAGTCATGCAAAACAAATCAGACAAAAAAATCTTGAGGAAAAAGGAACAACAACAAAAATATATACTTCCCAACTGTATTCAGATACTATCAGTCCTTTCTCTATAGATGGATTGAATTTTTCATAATTCCTTCACAGTTGTCTTGGATCGTTGTATTGCTGAAAATAAGTCATTTGGAGCAGATCATCTTACAATAATGCTCTTTTTTTATTTTGCATCAGCTCATGTAAGTCTTTCCAGGTTTTTCTCATAGCATCCTGCTCATCTTTTTTTTAATAATAAACTACATTTATATAGTACTTTAAAGGAAGATTTCCTTACAAAACACCCATGAGGTTGATTATTACAACAACAATAATAGTTAACATCTGCATAGTACCTTATACCTGACAAAAAATTTTCTTCACAATAGCCCAGCAAGGTAAGTACAAAAGTGGGTATATCCTTTGACTACTAGGACTATACCTCAAGAAAAGATTTTATTGGCTTTCTTGTATCTTGCTAAGGTTGGCAGGAAAAATTTAAAATCTTTCTACAAAAATATGTCTATCAATACAATTTATAATAACAAAAAAATGAGAACCAAACTGTGTTATTGGTTTTGGACTGAAAAATTGGGATACACAAAAATAACAATATTATTGTACCTTTAAAGTGATGAATGTCAAGAATTAAACATAGAAAGATTTATATAAAATTATGAAGGTTAAGATGGACACAAAAAAATATACATGTTGACTATGATGGTGTAGTTACCTAACAGGAAAACAGTTCTATTTTGGAGTAGCTCTAATGAAGTATAGTCCCAGTTTTGTATGTTCCTTGGAAGGAAAAGGTTGGGACTGGGGCGGGGGAAAGTGAGGAGAAACTGAAACGAGAAGAATAAAGAAGAGTTATTCAGAGTTTTCCATGCTTGTCCTACTATGCATCCAGTCATGAATTAGAAGCACAACTGATCCCCACCTGATGGCTACAAACTGAAGAGAGTATGGACATACCTTGGAGATGCCACAAATTCCAGATCCCCACAATAAAGCAAATGTCTCAACAAAATGAGTCACATGAATTTTTTTGTTTCCCAGTGTATGTAATAGTTATGTTTACACTATACTGTAGTCTATTAAGCATGTGATAGTATTGTATCTTTTAAAAATCAATGTAGGGGCAGCTAGGTGGCACAGTGGATAGAGCAACGGCCCTAGAGTCAAGAGTACCTGAGTTCAAATCTGGCCTCAGACACTTAACACTTACTAGCTGTGTGACCCTGGGCAAGTCCCTTAACCCCAATTGCCTCATTAAAAAAAAAATCAATGTACAAGGGCAGCTAGGTGGCACAGTGGATAGAGCACCGGCCCTGGATTCAGGAGTATCTGAGTTCAAATCCGGCCTCAGACACTTTACACACTTACTAGCTGTGTGACCTTGGGCAAGTCACTTAACCCCAATTGCCTCACACAAAAACAAAAACAAAAACAAAATCACTGTACATACCTTAATTTTAAAATATTACTAAAAAATGCCAATCATCACCTGAGCCTTCATCAAGTTGTAATATTTTTGCTCGTAGGAGGGTCTTGCCTCCAAGTTGATGGCTGGTGACTGATCAGGGTGGTGGTTGCTGAAGTTTGGGGTGGCTGTGGCAGTTTCTTAAAATAAGTCAACAATGAAGTTTGTCACCTGAAATGACTCTTCCTTTCACTTAACATTCAAAGGCCATTGTAGGGTTATTAATTGACCTAATTTCAATATTATTGTGCCTCAGGGAATAGGGAGGCCCTGAGGAGAAGGCTAGAGATGGGTAACTGCCAGTAGGTGGAGCAATCAGAACACACACATCCATCAATTAAGTTCACCATTTTGGGGGTGTGGTTTGCAGTGGCCCAAGACAATTACAATAGTAACATCAAAGATCACTAATCTCAGATCACCAAAACAGATATTATAATAATAGTGGAAAAATTTGAAACATTGCAAGATTACAAAGATGTGACACAGAGGCACAATGTGAGCACATGCTGCTGGGAAAATGGCGTCATTAGACTTGCTGGAGTCAGGGTTGCCACAACCTTCAGTATCTGCAAAGCACAATACAAAAAAGTATACCTGTAAATGATTGTCAAACAAGAATAAAGGTGGACTGGGAGAAAACTAGAGCCAGTCAGAGGAAATGGTTAGTAGGCAAAAGCCCAGAAGAAACATTAGTTGCTGACCAAACAGGGATTAAGTTGGAGACAGTTGAAGGAGAAAAGAGAGTTGCCTAGACCCAGAATTGGATCAGAAGGTACCACAGGCATTTGGTGAGAATAAACCAAGTGCAATCCATAGCTCCTTTCTCCCCCTGCTTTCCCAGAGCAATGCTGAGGACATTTTGATCCAGGATTTTGTGATGTTTAAAATCTAAATTGTGGTCGCCTTAAATTAGAAGCTTCAGCACCAGTCTTCGGGCATTAAACTTTTTTTTTTTTTAGTGAGGCAATTGGGGTTAAGTGACTTGCCCAGGGTCACACAGCTAAGTGTCTGAGGCCAGATTTGAACTCAGGTACTCCTGACTCCAGGGCCAGTGCTCTATCCACTGTGCCCCCTAGCTGCCCCAGGCATTAAACATTTATTAAAGCATACAGGTATTCACGTGGAATTCAGAAAGTTAAGAAAAGGCCTATCTAGCCTAGAGTTCCAGCCTTTGATCTGAAAAGGCTTGTGTCTTATGATGTAGCAAGAAAACCTCTACTTCATGAGGGCATTCAATCATGAACTCTCTAGCAAACTGATTGTGGAAGCTTTTTATAGGTCTGGAACAGAGGCAGTCCTTACACACTGCTTCAAGCTGATTGGTTGGCGTCCTCCAAATCCATTGGTTCACTGAACTTGAAGGTGTTGTCAAGTTAAGTTCAAAGTCTAGCTTCTGAGAACAATACCTTCTTAAGAGCTAGCCAGGTGTGATTACAATCTAGTTAACTTTGAAGTAGGCTAATCAGCAGTCAATCACTCTCACTTGATTCAATCAGTTTAGATTAATCTCCAGGTGGGTCTTTAAGTATCCCATTATTTTATCACATCCCCCCCTTTGTTTCTTCTAGGAACAGATGTTCCTTGATGGAACAGTAAAAAAAATAATAATAATAATTAAGTCTTTGGAAGTCTTTTCTCAGTTCTCTTGTCTTCTTGGAGTGGTAAGATGTCATCAGGAGGAAGCTGGATTCTGGTCTGGAAAGCTGGGCTCTGGACTCTGGACTGGAAAGCTGGATTCTCTTCAGTTAAAGAACTTAAACAGTTAAAAGTTAAACAGTTAAAGAAATTGTTTGAAGATTGATGTGGGGAGCCAGCCCATATGAGGTGGGGAGGTGGAACTGGGGTTTGAGTCAATTAGAGTTTTATCTTTTTTTGGTAAATTCTGATTAATTCCAAGGATATGCTCACTAGACTTTGAACTCAGAGAGAAAGTTGAGAGGGGAGATGGGGAGTACCTTTTGGTACTTTTTCTAACCTAGCATAAAATGATACCTCAGCATCCATACTCATCATTCCCCTCCATTTTGCCTATTACTATTCTCTGAGAACAAATAAAACAAGGTTAATCCTTCTTCATGACAATCCTTCAAATGTTGTCATTATTGTTCAGTCATTCAGTCATATCCAACTACTATCCATGGGGTTTTCTTGGCAAAGATACTGGAAAGGTTTGCCATTTCCTTTTCCAATTCACTTTACAGATGAAGAAACTGGGGCAAACAGCACTGAGTGACTTGCCCAGCATCACACAGCTAGTGTCTGAGGCTGGATTTGAACTCAGGAAACTAGCTGCCCATAAAAAACCCAAGTATGACTCTATTTTTATCCCTATCAAATTCCATCTTATAAGAAGATGGCCAAAAAAAATCAGGAAACAAGATCTTTGTTGAAATCAATATGTACAATTTTTTTGAGGTGAACTTAGTAATGAGCTACTGAAATAACAAAATTTTAGATGTATAGAAGAAAAAAATATGGTCTGCTACAGGAAATCATTTGTAAATTTTGTCAGCTGCCTCCAAATATTTTCTTTGAGAGCAAACTATACATGTGTAAATAATTCTCACAAAAATTTTATGGAGATGAGAAAGTAAACATATAGGTCAATAGCTACTAATGTTTTTTTAATTTCTTTTTTCAGCAATAATGCTGTCAATAATTTCTTCTAATCAGTTGCTATCTTCTCCTTTCATGTATCTTGAGGACTGTTTTTTCACCACTTTAAAAAGTGGGTCACATCAAAAAAAGATTTGTTATATGTTGGTCTGGTCCAATCGCTTGTTCCTATCTTCATCTTTTGTGACATTTCTACTTTCTTATCTGGGAGTTCAGATGGGCTGGATGAAAATATTTTACTAAAGAAAAGCAGACAGCTCTGATCCATTTTTCATCCATTTGTTGTTCTTCTAGTATCACCTTTAAATCTTCTTAAGAAAATCTGCTTTAGTTAATGAATCACAATAATCTTTCTGCAGACTAATTTTCCCTCTACTAACTTTTCCCATTTTTATGAGACAAATTCTGCCTGTAATCTTCTAACATCATTCCCCATAACATAATCCAAATGAGTTTATGTTCTAAGTCAGCATTGCCTTTTGCTGTCATCTCTTCCCAACTAGATCAAAAGTTTGCTGGCTAAAATGGTGTCTGGCTTCCTTTTGGCCTCCTCTCTGTAGTGATTGGTTTAAATTAGTTAAATTTCTGCAGAAAATCCTCACAAAATGGATATCTTTTTCACTATCCACTTACCATTTTTTTTTTAATTCATAGCTTTAAAAAACAGCAACATGACATGGCAGATCTACTTTAGTTGTTGTAGAGGACAGGGAGGAGAAGGGAGATGGATTTTTCCAAGGACAAGTGCCAGAATTAGGATAGAGAACAGGGTATACAGTTGGGGGAAACACCTGTGAGTGTTTGCTGCAGAAATAAAATAGATATTTATGATTTCTCAACCTAAAGAACAAAGCACATAGAGATGACTCAGAGAGCAGAGACAGAAGGGAGGGTCATTAGGAAATGAGGGTAAAGTCAAATAAAAATACTTGTAAGAATTCCTGCAGCTTTAATGATTTGGGGAAACAATGCACAGAGTTGTGTAAAAATTATTGACTTTGGGTTATTGGGGGGAGAGGGGAAAGGAGAGGGCAGGTTGGTTTGGACTTAATATTCTATTAGCATAGAGAATTTTCCCCTGAGGAAACTCCCTCTATCAGTACAAATTGGTCTCTAGATTTACAATCTTAGAAAGCTGCCTGAGGCAGAGAAACCACTTTCCCAAGGTCATGCAGACATGTAAAAAGCTGCAGAGGCTACAGAGAGGTGTGATGTGATAAGCCAGAGCCAAAAAGCAAAAATAAGGAGATGTTTATAGGCTATCCAGGTTTTTGTACAGTCTGGGATATGAGTCCTTCACCAGATTTATGTAGTCAGTCAGAGAGGAAATGGATCTAGGGAAAGAGGAAAGATTATCCTCCTATGGAGGAAGCCAGGGAGAGAAAGAAAGTGCTTTGCCTGGAGAAAAGATGGTATGCCCTGTTTACATGATGAATGAAGATGTGAGGTTGAGAATAGAGAAGGATGAATTAAAGTGAATTTCTTCTCTACTTTCCATATCCTCAAAGTGGCTATACAGTACCCATAAGCCCTGAAGCAGAATATCCAAAAGATATGACAACCTTAAAACATGTAAAACAAAAGTCAAACACAGATATCTTAAGGCCCTCAAGTAGGCACCTTTGTTTCTCTACATCAGGTGTCTATCATGTTTGCAAGTTTTATGGGACATGATCTAGGTAAGGTTCAACTGCTTCCTCCCAAGTAAACATGTTATGCTCCTGTGAATAGTAATTACTATCTGTGTTGTGTTGAACATTTTGTCTCAGTACCTGTTTTGATGATATTAGGTGTTGACTAAAGTGAGGATGTCTCTCTCACATTCCAATAATCCTATCAGATCTTCCATGGTTCCCCCTTCCTTTAAAACTTGTTAAGGAAATATGTGTTTGAAATAATTTTTTTTTTTTGCAGGGCAATGGGGGTTAAGTGACTTGCCCAGGGTCACACAGCTAGTAAGTGTCAAGTGTCTGAGGCCGGGGGCAGCTAGGTGGTGCAGTGGATAGAGCACTGGCCCTGGAATCAGGAGTACCTGAGTTCAAATCCGGCCTCAAACACTTAACACTTACTAGCTGTGTGACCCTGGGCAAGTCATTTAACCCCAATTGCCTCACTAAAAAAAAAAAAATTTTAATTTAAAAAAAATTTTTTTTTAAATATCTGAGGCCGGATTTGAACTCAGGTACTCCTGACTCCAGGGTTGGTGCTTTATCCACTGCACCACCTAGTTGTCCCCAAAATAAAAAAATTATTAACCAATCCCCAAGTACCTCCATCTCCCTGTGTACTTGGCTCCATAGCCCCAGATAGCTCACACAGCAGCAGCTACATTGCCCAGCCACTAAAATGCTTTAGAGAGGAAGGAAAAATTTTATCAAGAAAGGACTAGACAGAGTCACAAGACCTAAATCCCTAATTCTAGTTCTGACATTTACTAGTCATCTAACTTTGGCCAAATCATTGAACCTCTCTTATCTTCAATTTCTACATCTATAAAGAGGAGAAAATAATATTTTCACACCCTGCCTCACAGAGTTGTTATGAGAATAGCATTTTGTAAACCTTGTTCTTGTTTTCAGTCATGTCCAACTCTTCCTGACCCCCTTTGAGGTTTTCTTTTTTTTTTTGGTGGGGGGATGGGGGGGGTGTTGCAGGGCAATGAGGGTTAAGTGACTTGCCCACTGTCACACAGCTAGTAAGTGTCAAGTGTCTGAGGCCAGATTTGAACTCAGGTCCTCCTGAATCCAGGGCCAGTGCTTTATCCACTGTATCACCTAGCTGCCCCTCATTTGGGGTTTACTTGACAAAGATAGTAGAATGGTTTGCCATTTCCTTCTCCAGGTCATTTTACAGATAAGGAAACTGAGACAAAGGTAAGTGACTTGCCCAGGGTCACACAGCCAGTAAGTATCTGAAACCATATTTGAAACTCATGAAGATGAGTTTTACTGACTCCAGGATTAACTCATAAAGATGAGTGTTCCTGACTCCAAGCCTAGAACTCTACCCACTGTGTCACCTAGCTGCCCCATTTTTAAACCTTAAGATGCCACATAAATAGGATATATTGTTAGTCGGTCAATTAGAGTCAGCTAGGTGGCAAAGTGGATAGAATTCTGGGCCTGGAGTCAGGAAGACCTGAGTTCAAATATGGCCTTCAAACATTTGTCTGCTGTATGACCTTGGACAAATCAATTAACCTCTGTTTACCTCAGTTTCCTCAACTGTAAAATAAGAACAATACTACTTCCCAGGATCCTTGTAAGGATCAAATGAGAAAACATTTGCAAAATGATTAGCACACTGCCTGACACATAAAAGGAGATAGATAGGTAGATTTTTTTTATTTTTTTTTTTGCAGGGCAGTGAGGGTTAAGTGACTTGCCCAGGGTCACACAGGTAGTGTCAAGTGTCTGAGGCTGGATTTGAACTCAGGTTCTCCTGAATCCAAGGCCAGTGCTTTATCCACTGCACCACCTAGCTGCTCTAGATAGATAGATAGATAGATAGATAGATAGATAGATAGATAGATAGATAGATAGATAGATAGATAGATAGATAGATGGACAGATAGATAGATATGCATAGATATATATACATACACGTATATATATATTAGTAGTAGTAGTAGTCAGTACTCTGAAACCACCCAGAGTCTACTGCATTCTACATAGGGTTTTTTTAGGTCTAAATTACAGTCTATGGGTATTCCCCAATCAACAGTTCTTTGTGAGGGTCTAAGTTTATCTCTGTACCCACTAACTAAAGAGCCATCATTATTGCTCACCCCCTACATAGCAATACAGAATGGGACAATTCTTACTAACTTCATGCCTGACTTAGTCCTGGCAAGGACTGTTTTTCCAACTGGACGAACAAAAATTTTTAAAGCCTATACTTGAAAATTCTACCCAGACATCCCCCAAGAAAGTAAACCCTATATTAAAAACATCCTCCTGACAAGAAGGGCCCAGGTTTACTTTGAAGGAATTACTTTTTCCTTGTCTTATTGCTTCCATACAGAGAATCTGGAAAGTTCAGAATTTGACACCCCTGCCCATAGGTTCTAATGACCATTTCCCACTACAAATGCCCACGTTCACAAGGCTGAAAGTATGAACAGTTCCATTTATGTGTCAAAAGAAACAAATAGAATTCATAACAGAGTCCACAGGAAAATAATTGTACCTACCAGTCTTATGCCAGCCCAGTGCTAGACATGGTAAGGAGCAAAAAAAACAATAAAGGGCACAATCTCTACCCTCAGTGAACATGCAGTCTAGTTACTACCAATTTGATGAATGCCCAGATAAATGTGCAATAAGGATCAGCAACCTAGACTCTTTTAGTGTGTATCATCTTTTAGCCAACATGAAGGAACATGTTTATGCCTGTTTGTTGATTCATCTCTTGAATTGGTCATACATTGGTAATAAGAAATATGAGTTACCACTAGACTAGGAATAGATAGCAAATTTAATGTTGGTGTACCTTCACTGCCTGAAGCACAGAATCCTCACTGGGATACCTGACTTGGACCTCTCTCTCTTTTATTCTTGTCCACAGTTATAACAAAATCCCATCCAGCCCCTCCATAGAACTGCCCTCACTCCACAACATCCCTCACTCTTCAGAGCTTTTTGCTCCCATACTTTCCTTCTTATTCTCTTCCTCTTTTTTCTACTTCCTCCTCTTTCTCCTTCTCCTACTTCTCCCTTGCCTCCTTCCTCCACTCACTCCTTTTCCCTCATTCCCAAGGGCCAGATTCTATTTGTCTTCCAATGGGGCAATTAGCTCATTTGATAAATTTATTGTATTATGTGCTTATGAGAGAAGGCTAGAAGAGCTTCTCAGGACCCTACATTCAGCACTAGGCCATAGACATACATCACAAAGAATTTCTGGAGATAATAAATATATATTATTTAGGTGGGGTTTTTTATCATTTTGTAGTTAGGAATGATGATGGGAAGGGATAAAGAAAGAACAAGTATATCAATCTATAATTGAATAGCTAAGCAATTAAACTAACTCACTGCATTGTATAGGAAGACATATGGGAGGGATCTGCAAGTTTATTGGAATGAGGAACTCCCAGTGTGAAAAATCCTTCTCACCTGTAGATAGCAGATCAAAACTTCATGACTTTCATCCAGGGGAGTTGCCTGGGCAATAGAAAACTTAAACTGAATTTCTCAAGATCACTCACTCAGTATCATAGGTGGAAGTTGAACCTAATTATTAATGATTTCAAACCTGGTACTGTACTCACTATATTATTCTGGCTCTGTAATATAATAATTTCCAAAAGTTAAATAGAATAAAAATAATATATAAATTAGTGCTGAGTAAGTTAGCCTAAAATCTCTCTGACTTAAACATAGGCATGCTTCTCTTCAAAAAAGTTACATTCTAAAATGTCACCAGTGGGTACCACCCTGGTTGGGAGTAAACACAGTTGGTACCACTAATTTAGGTAGTGGTGGTTGAATCTGAAACGGGAGTTCATCATTGCTTATCCCCCCCAATTCTGGGGAATACTTGTCATGGGCTCCAAAGCAGGCAAGCTATGTCCCTGGACCAACAGACAAACCCATGAACACCCCACTCTGACCTGCCCTTGTGGAGACACAAAAAAGAAAGAAAACCCCAGTCGCTAATACTGGGTTCCTACCAATATCCCAGTCCTTCCTGACTCAACCAAACTCTGTATTTATATACTCACTGCATATTCTATAGGTTGCCACATATAGACTGGTCTGATCAATGATACACCAGCTCTGTTCCCACCCACTCTAATAAATACCCCGGCAATAAAGCAATCCCAGCATGACAGAAGCATCCCAGCTGAATTTCTGATTTTATGTTGCCTTTCCATTGCTCAGGCAATGGAAAGTTTTGAGAGGTTTTGATCTTCTATCTTCAAGATAGAAGGATTTCAGGGGCAGCTAGGTGGCACAGCAGGTAGAGCCCTGGCCCTGGCCCTGGATTCAGGAGGACCTGAGTTCAAATTCAGCCTCAGACACTTGATACTTGCTAGCTGTGTGACCCTGGGCAAGTCACTTAACCCTCATTGCCTAGCTCAAAAAAAAAAAAAAAAGATATAAGATAGAAGGATTTCCTACTCTCAGAGTTCCCATTCTGAAAAAATTGCAGATCTTTCCCATACTACTCACCACACAATACAATGAGACACAAAGTATATGTAAGCCCTATTCTGCCTCAATGGGTCATGGTACCCCATTCTCCCAACTGTCCTAAAAATAGAAATAATTTTTAAAATGGTTCTTCTTCCTTAAAAGGTTATTGACTGGGGCAGCTAGGTGGTACAATGGATAAAGCACCAGCCCTGGATTCAGGAGGACCTGAGTTCAAATCCGGCCTCAGACACTTGACACTTACTAGCTCTGTGACCCTGCACATGTCACTTAACCCCAATTGCCTCCCAAAAAAAACAAAAAACAAAAACAAAAGGTTATTGACCAATTCAGTCCAACAACCATTTATTAAGTATCTTATCATCTATTAAGTTATGTGTGTGGCTGTGTGACCCTAGGCAGGTCATAAACTCTCACTACTCTTAAGAAACTCTCTGAGACAAAAAATTGCAAAGCAGACTTTATTCTGCATTGATGGAGGGATTTCTTCATCAAGAATTCTCTAAACCAATGAAATCACATGCCCAGCCCTTTCCCACCCCAAAAATAGTTCTAGGCACTAGGCACTGAGTTAGATAGGATACCATAATAGGAAGAGTAAAAAGACTGTCAGCAAGGAAGATATTTCCTTATTATCTTTGCTACTTGTGTTTGTGTCTGAATGGACAGATTTGAAATCCCAAAAATATCCATATTTTTAGAGAGGGCAGGGTTAGATAACCTTCCCATGTAGTGCCTTTTCACACTATGCTAACCACCCACCTACCTGTCCACATGGTAGAGTATTCTACTGGGAAGTGCTAAACAAATGAGCAGAATAATAACATGGATGGCTCATATTTACACATTACTTTAATGTTAACAAAGAGCTTTCCCCACAACAAACTTGTGAAATAGGTTGCACAAGTGTTACCATCCCCATATCACTTGACCAGACTAATGAGTATTTCAGAACTGGGACAGAAACCTAGGTCCCCTAGTTCCAAGTTTAGTGCTTCTTTTTTTTTTTTTTCCCACTATATCATGTTGTTTTTACAAGAACCTGGACTTTCCAAATAAGACACATATTGTAATGATGTAAAGGGGGTCACCACTCTGGCTGGAAACAATGCCAGTTCTCTTTGGGATTACAGACATTCCCTTCTCCCCCTACCCTCATTTCCCCACCATGCTCATGCCAGACCATGATGGCTCATGCCAGGCCATTGATACAGTAATTAATTGACAGCCAGTTGAGGTGTCCTAGCACCCTAGCCCTGCTCATGTGGGAATTGGACTTTCAAACTTTGATAACATCAAACTGCTTTGAGCAACTTTTTGAACCATGTCCTTTCCATGCTGAGAAGCTTCAGAATCCTAAGAACTCACTACTCCCGTATCAGAGGGAGCAGCATCCATAGTGGAAGACCTTCAGTCTGCAACCAGTGGAGCAGGTCATTCACATAGTTTGTTTCACAAGTTGATAGACCATCCAGTGGATTTAACAGCACAGGGCAGAGACATCCTGGACTTTCCACCTTTTATTCATGAAGGTTAGGAAGCATACTTTCTTTGGAAAGCAGGTGTTGAAAATGTCCGAGTTTATTTTTATTTCTTTATTCCTCTTACATTCCTATTTTGGGTAAATATCCTTTTGTATCACTCGGACCTCGACTGATTGTGATTCCAAAGGTAAATGAGGTTTTCTATGAGCACTTTGTTTGAATGTTGTCTCCTCTGTTATATTGTAAGCTCCTTGAAGACAAGGACTGTCTTTCTCTTCTTTTTGTATCCCCAGAACTTTGCACAGTGCCTGGCACATAGTAGGTGCTTAATAAATGTTGATTGATTGATTGAATATGGATTTAGACTTTGTATACCTGAAGTTAGCATTTAGGTGCTACAATACATAGTAAAGGCAAGTATTAGAATAGATGTTCTCTAAGGTACCTTCTAACTCTAAAGGGCAGCTAGGTGGTGAAATGGATAGTGCTCTGGGCCTAGAGTCAGAAAGACCTAGTCCCAGACAGTTACTAGTTGTGTGAGACTGGGCAAGTCATTGGACCCCCATCTGCCTTAGTTTCCTCAACTGTAAAATGGGGGTAATAATAACACCTACCTCACAGGGTTGTGGTGAGGAACAAATGTAAAGTGCTAAGTAGAGTTTGGCATTATATAAATTCTTGTTCCTTTCCCTCTCTAAGAGGCCAAGAATAGACAATCTAAAAGAAAGCACATTTTAACAAGGAATACCTATCACTGACATACCTGAAACCTAAGGTCTACGGTTTTAGGCCCCTGGGGGGGAGGGGGGGGAAAGGCTGCCCTTCTAACTTTTCCTGGGATCCTTTCACTGGGGGATCATAGGACAAGATACAGAAGTGCCCACAAAGACTGAAAGTTCAGTATGTCCTAAACTGGATCTTAATGGACTATTATATTCAGATTACTTTAATTTTAGGCACATAACTTTAAGGTTTCTGTGGATTTTATGAAAAGAACCATCCAAAATAGGTTGCAAAGCTATAGTGTGGAAGGGGGAGGAGGTTGACAAATAAAAATATATTATTTTCAAAGCATAGGGAAGATGTTTCTCAAAATGCCATATAACATATGCATGCATTTTAGCAGATATTTCCCCGCACCTCTTTGTATTTTTTCTCTCTTTGAATTTTTTAGTAGTTTATTTTTTCCCAATTACATGTAAAAACAATTTTTAACATCAGTTTTTAAAACTTTTGAGTTCCAAATTTTCTCCCTCCCCCCTCCTTGAAAAGGTAAGCAATTTGATATAGATTATACATACCTGAACCTCTTTTTTTTAATTCCATGTTCTTTGATGGTGAGTTTTTTTAAGGCTAAAGACTGATTGAGGAATTTTTTCTCCCCACTGTTTGTCTCTAACAATTGTTCTTCCTCAAAGGATCCATTTCAAATCCATCAAAGTAGACAGATGAAAAAGGGAAATATACAGAGAAGCAAAAATCCAAAATATAACCATATGTTTATGAAATGTATTTGTATATAAGTTGCACATGTCATAAGACCTAAACTACTAGCACATGGGGCATGGGTGTGGGTGTGTGGGTGTGTGGGTGTGTGTGCAAATAGTAAATGGTCAATTCAGAAAGTAATAACACATTTCACTTTTCAATTGATTCAACAACCTCATTGTTCTTGTTATTTATTTGAACTTATATTGGAGCCTAACAATTAGACATTTCACTACAAAGCAAAATTTTATATAAAATATCAATCTTAGGTATTACCTAAGGAGGTGTTTGGTTTCCAACTTAATTCAAGAGATGCTCTTGTTCTCAAAAAGTTTAAAGTTTGCTGCAAACCTGTAGCTTCCAAGGAAGGTTGTGGGTATCTATGATCTTGATGTGTCCAGATCTATGCAATCCTTCTGGAATGATTCCTTTGACTGATTCTAGCCTCTTTAGGGTACTCATTAAGTACTGAGCAGTAAGAAGAAGCTTAGCACCTTAATGATGTGACCATTCCTGCCTCCTTCTCAGAATAGAGAAGGCTAGAAGGAAGGACTGGAAAAATACACATAGGTTCTCTGAAATTCAGCCCTGTTGAGTTGGTCCCTGAACTGTCAACTTTGGGGATAAATCCTGGGAGATTTTATCCTGGAGACTCCCCAGTGACTGAACAATGAAAGAATTGTTTGAAGAAATAAACTCAAGGGGCAGCTAGATGGTGCAGTGGATAAAACACCAGCCCTGGATTCAGTAGTACCTGAGTTCAAATCCAGCCTCAGACGCTTAACACTTACTAGCTGTGTGACCCTGGACAAGTCACTTAACCCCAATTGCCTCACTAAAAGATAAATAAATGAATGAATGAATAAATAGAAATAAACTCAACTCCAGGTCTGGATTGTTTTCATTATATGAAGAGGATATAAAATATGCCCAGAGAATAATACATATTTTACCTCTGTTGTCCCCAATTATCAATTGCCCTATCTGAAACAATCAGAGTCTTTATGCATTGTTTATAGGGGTGGTACATAAGAAGACTAACAAAATTAGAATGTGTGCAAACTGAATCTATGAATAAAGAACCAAGGTAGAACAAAGCAGAACACCAATTCGGGAGGCCCTGGGTTGTCAACTGAGCAATCAGTGGTTCTCTGGATTGGTTCTTTATAGTGGATACTATCATAGCATATGGCAAAGGAAGATTGAAAGATTGTCTTCATCTGTTCAACTTGGGCAGAAATCACAAGAGATTTCTAACTTTTTGGCAGCTCATACAGAAAATGGTAACCAATATGAATAACTCAAAGATCCTTGTCAAGCAGGATTACCTCATTGTGTTTTGAGGAAATATTTGAAAAATAGGAGAGACTGCAACAGGTATAAATTAGGTTAGAGGCTACTGACCTAAAGCTATCTGTTAACATGTCAGTTTTGCCTAGCATCCATCAAGTATATGGGACACATAGAATCTCAGCAGGAAGTGAGTAGCAATTGTGAGAAGATAGAAGTTCTCATTAACTGGCCACCTCCAAAGAAGTATTTTGAACTGAAGACATTTCTGGGGGCTGGCAATTATTATCAGGGATTTGTGCCAAACTGTTGTCACAATAAACGTCCTTATCTTATTGGAAGCAATCACAATCAGAATGACAAAAGAACCATAGGATCAGGACCAGGGTCAGAAGCTACTTTGGACCCCTGAAAAAATTCTCTCTGCCCCTGTAACCTGACCAAGAATCACTTCAATAGCATTCCCAATAAATTGCCAGCCTCTTTTTGAATACTTCTAATGAGAGGAAACTCACTATTCCCTGATTCAGATCATTGTACATTTTTATATAACATTAATTGTTAGGAAGTTTGTTGTTGTTGTTCAGTAGTTTTTCAATAGCATCCCAACTCTTCTTGATCCCATTTGGAGTTTTCTTGGCAAGATACTGGAGTGGTTTGCCATTTCCTTTTCAAGCTCATTTTACAGGTGAGGAAACTGAGGCAAACAGGGATAAGTGAGTTTCCCAGGGTCACACAGCTCATACGTGTCTGAGGACAGATTTGAACTCATGAAAATGAGAGTTCCTGAAGTTTGTACATCAAACTTAAGTCTACCTCTATGTAATAAACTCCATTACCCTTTTTCCTACTTCTCTGTGAGAACAATTCTAATCATTCTTCTACATGACTGCTTCAAATACCTGAAGGCAATGATCAAATCCAGCTCTGATTGTCAGGCCCATTTTATCGTTTCCAGGATATCCCTACTTGCTTCAAGAGTTTTGTGTTCTTGTTATTTGGGGCATGTTTCACAGTCTTTTCACCATCCTGGTTACCTTCTCCTGAACATTCTCCAGCTTGACCATTACTTTCCTAAAATGTAGAAGTCATAACTGAACTCCAGATATGGTCTGAGTATACACTGAGTATATACTTTTGTTTTATTTGTTGCCATGATACACTTGACTAATATTGAGTAAGAGAAGTTTAACAAAAGAATCACAATTGAGTCATAACTAGATTTATGTCCAAACTCATAGTGATTCTGCCCTTAGAAGGGTAGTTACGAAATGGCTTATACTTATGCCACCAGTTAAGAGCAAAAATCTCTAACCATGGGCTGTGGGTTGAGCTGCCAGCTCTGCACTAGGAAAGATCCCTCTCTCTCATGTGGAGTCCATTATACCATTATACCACAAACAAAGAAACACTAGGTTACATGAGGATAGATTGACCATGAGTGTTTATGAGAAATGATATAAAACCTGGAAAATATATTCTTTTTTTTTTCTGAGGCAATTGGGGTTAAGTGACTTGCCCAGAGTCACACAGCTAGTAAGTATTGAGTGTCTGAGGTCAGATTTGAACTCAGGTCCTCCTGAATCCAGGGCCGGTGCTCTATCCACTGTGCTACGTAGCTGCCCCCAAAAATATATTCTTTGACAGAATAAATTTAAGAAAAATAGAAATGGAAGAAAGACTAGGGTAGGGAAGACTATGTCCATTGTTCCTCTCTTGACAAGCTGGTTTCTCTCCATGCTCTTATTCCTGGGCAAGCAAGTATACACAATAAAACACATAGTCACATGTACCTCTTAGCTTGTCCACTCAAATGGAAGTCATATCTTATGATCTTACCAAAGGAAATTGCAGATGCAACTGCAGATGCATCCTGAGATGACTGCCACATCTCCCTTCTTCTCTCCTTGTTCTTCTGAGAGTGCCACATTAACACCCATGAAAAATCTCCTCCTCAACTACATTCCGAGTCTCATATCATGTCAGTTTCCTCTCTTCCCAAACTGGGAAAAACTAAAAGTCCCAGAAGCCTTTGTGACTAGCCAGAACTTTGCCAGGGATTATTACAAAAAGGAAGATCCAATGTCTGTAGAGATGGAAATAAAATCAGTGAAAGAACAGAAAAAGATGATTTTGGTGGAAAATCTTAATGATAAATTAGAGGATTATCTGAGGAATAAAATGGTGCAAATAGATAACAATATCAAGGTGGCAGAAAAAAGAGCAAAACAAAATTTTAAAACTGGAAGATTTGAAATTCCTACAAATGAAGGCAATGGGGCTAAAGGAAAGAACTCAGTGAGAAAAAAAATGAAAATTGTATGAAGAAACAAAGTCTGAATACTACATTTTGGGAAATGACACAAGAAAAATTTTAATGTTGAAAAGAGATTCAAGAGAATCCATGTTAGCTTCAAAGAGAAGTCCCAAATTTATTCATCTAGCAATACTATTGCCAAACTTAAAAGCCCCAGCAATGAAAAGAGAATTTGATAAACAGTCAGGAAGAGCAAACCACATGTCAGAAAGCATGAATTTAAATCTTGCATAATTTCTTAACAAAGATGAGAAATAATTGCAGAAACTAAAAAGTGAAATACCAAAAGGAACTTGACCTTTACCAAAAAAAATCCCATCCTGGAAAATTTAACTTATCCTTCCAAATAAAAGATGAATTTTTAATACAACAAGACTTCAAACCTTTCCTATAAAAGAATCTGGGCAATTAGGTGGTACAATGGATAGAGAATTTGCCCTGAAGTTGGGAGGACCAGAGTTCAAATTCTTACCTCAGACATTTACTAACTGTGTGGCCCTGAGCACGTCACTTAACCCCAATTGCCTTAAACCTCCAAGGCCATCTCCAGGTATTCTGATGTATATCTTGCCACTGAACCCCGATGGCTCTGAAGGAAAAAGGAAGGTTGGTGACCTTCCACAGCCCTCCAATTCACTCCAAGTCATAACATCACCCAGATGTCATGATCCTCTTTGAAAATGAAGGACAAGGACAGCTAGGTAGCGTAGTGGATAAAGAACCGGCCCTGGATTCAGGAGGACCTGAGTTCAAATCCAGCCTCAGACCCTTGACACTTACTAGCTGTGTGACCCTGGGCAAGTCACTTAACCCCAATTGCCTCACTGAAAAAAAAAAAGAAAAAGAAAAAAAAGAGAAAATGAAGGACAGGGGCAGCTAGGTGGTGCAGTAGATAAAGCACCAGCCCTGGATTCAGGAGGACCTGAGTTCAAATGCAGCCTCAGACACTTACTAGCTGTGTGACCCTGGGTTAAGTCACTTAACCCTCATTGCCCCCCCAAAAAAAAAAGAAAAAAAGAAAATGAAGGACAAAGAACAACAAAAGAATCCATTTCTAGGCAGGGCCTTTGATGTGGAAATAGGCTACAAAGCAGAACCACAACAGAGTAGCCAATATTTTTTTTTCCTACTTTGAGGGTTTAAAAAAAATAAAATAAACATTTTCTTTTTTTCTTTTTTTTCTTTTCTTTTTTTTTTTTTTTTGCGGGGCAATGTGGGTTAAGTGACTTGCCCAGGGTCATACAGCTAGTGTCAAGTGTCTGAGGCTGGATTTGAACTCAGGTCCTCCTGAATCCAGGGCTGGTGCTTTATCCATTGCACCACCTAGCTGCTCCCTAAAATAAACATTTTCATTGAAAGTTTTTAGTTCCAAAATTTATCCCTCCTTTCCTCCTTCCCCTTCCCTCTCCCTGAGGCAGTAAGCAATCACATATGGGTTATACATGTGCAATTATGTAAAACATCACCATATTAGTCATTTTGTACAAGAAAACTTGAATAAAAGAAAAAATGAAAGAAAGTGAAAAATAGCATGCTTCAGTCTGTGTTCAATCAATATCATTTCTTTCTTTGGGGGTGGAAAGTATGCTTCATCATTAGTCCTTTGGGATTGTCTTGGATCATTGTGTTGCTGAGAATAGTTAAGTCATTCATGGTTCTTCATCAAACCACATTGTGACACTGTGCACAACATTCTCCTGGTTCTGCTCACTTCACTACACATCAGTTCATAAAAGTTTTTCCAGTTCATATAAATCTTTTTGAAATCATCCTGTTTGTCATTTCTTATAGCACAATAATATTCCATCACCATCATATACCACAACTTGTTTAGCCATTCCCCAGTTGATGGACATTCCTTTGGTTTCCAATTCTTAACCACCATAAAAAGAGCTGCTAGAAATATTTGTGTACAAATAGGTCTTTTTCTCTTTGGGGGGATGTCTTTGGGACATAAACCTAGCAGGACACATAAACTGTGAACCCCATCACCATGATTGTCTTTGGTCTAAGATGACCAAATGGCCATCTTTTTATTAATAACCTGCTGACCTTATTAATAAAATAGTTAAATTACTCAGAAACTATGTCTCTCAACTTTTTAAACATCACACTGTATAACTCTGGATAAGTAACTGAACTGCCATCTACCTCAGTTCCCTCAACTGTAAAATGGGGATAATAACAGCACCCACCTTCCAGGGTGGTTGTGAGGATGAAATGAGACAATATTTAAAGCTTTTAGCACAGTGCCTGGCACAAAGTAAATACATGTAAATGCTTATTCCTTTCCCTTCCCTACAGGATAGTTCAACATTAGAGAAATAATTAACATGATAAATTACATTGAAATAAAAATTTTTTTTAAATGATACCTAATGGAGTTGTGAAGTGATCCAACCATTCTGGAGAGCAATTTGGAACTATGCCCATAGGGTTATAAAACTGCATACTCTTTGATCCAGCAATACCACTACTAGGTCTGTATCTCAAAGAACTTTTTTTAAAGTGGGGATGGGAAGAAGGGGTGAAGAAATTATTTGTACAGGAATATTTGTAGCAGCTCTTTTTGTGGTGGCTAAGAATTGGAAATGGAGGGGATGCCCATCAGTTGGGGAATGGCTGAACAAGCAGTGGTATATGATTGTAATGGAGTATTATTGTACTATAAGAAATAGCAAGCAGGATGACTTCAGAAAAACCCGGAATGGTTTATATGAACTTACACAAACTGAAGTGAACAGAACCAGGAGAACATTGTACACAGTAACAGGAGTATTGTACAATGAAGAACTGTGACTGACTTAGCTATTCTCAGCAATACAATGAATGATCCAAGACAATCCCAAAGGACTCATCATGAAAATGCCACCTCCAGAGAAAGACAGACTAAAGCATACTCTTTTTCGCTTTCTTTTTCTTTCTTTCTTTCTTTCTTTCTTTCTTTCTTTCTTTCTTTCTTTCTTTCTTTCTTTCTTTCTTCCTTTCTTTCTTTCTTTATCTTTGTCTTTCATTTAAGCCTTCTTATACAAAATGACTAATATGGAAATATTTTACTTGATTGCACAAATATAACCTATATCAGATTACTTATCATCTCAGGAATTTGCAACTCAAATTAAAAAAAAAAAAAGAATGTTTAGAAGCAGCTAGATGGTGCAGTGGATAGAGCACCAG
Organism: Dromiciops gliroides; assembly: GCF_019393635.1. NCBI lineage: Eukaryota > Metazoa > Chordata > Mammalia > Microbiotheria > Microbiotheriidae > Dromiciops > Dromiciops gliroides. The sequence continues at coordinate 190,672,446 of NC_057865.1, forward strand.
CCCTGGAGTCAGGAGGACCTGAGTTCAAATCCAGATTCAGACACTTAACATTTACTGGCTGTGTGACCCTGGGCAAGTCACTTAACCCCAATTGCCTCACATAAAAAATAAAAAAGAATGTTTAAAATTGTTTTTACATGTAATTAGAAGAAAATTAAATTTTATTTTTCCAAAAAAAAGTGATACCTAATGTTTATCTAGGACCTTAAGGTTAACAGTGTTTTACATATAGTATCTCATTAGCTCCCCACAATCACCCTGTGAAGTAGGTACTCTTTTTGTTTTGGTTTTATTTTGGAGGGTTGTGGGGGGGTTGTGGGGCAATGAGGGTTAAGTGACTTGCCCAGGGTCACACAGCTAGTTAGTGTCAAGTGTCTGAGGCCAGATTTGAACTCAGGTCCTCCTGAATTCAGGGCCAGTGAAGTAGGTACTTTTATTATCCCTATTTTATACATGAGCCTACCAAGTTGAGAGAACTTAAGAAATTTGCCCAAGGTCACACAGTTAGTTTGGGGGAATTTTTTAAGCTGGGTTTCTTGGGAGTCAGGAAGAACATCACTCACTATCAAGTCAGCAAGACTGGAGGTCAAGTAAAGTGAGCAGGCAAACTGAAAGGAATAAATATTTATTAGCACAATTATAAAGACTGTTTGCTGGTAGCAGTTTCAGCATTCTACACATTTGGCTTATTTACAAATTGTTCAGCTCTACTTAGAAGACAGCCAATCAGCAGCATTTGAATGGGATATAGTCTGACCCTATAGGAAAGTTTGAAAGGAAAAAGGAAAAGGAGCCTCAGAGAGTGAGAAGAATAGATAGTATCATGCAAACAACGAATTGGAGCTTGGACAGACTTTGAGAGATAATAGAGGATAAAAAAGCCTGGTGAGCTATAGTCCATGGAGTCCCAAAGCATTGGACATGACTGAATGACTGAACAACAACATAGGAAAGTCAGTCTGGAAATTCCCCAGTTGTGTGCTGGGTGCAACAGTTATGGGCTTGTGAGCTGCTAACCAGGGCCATGCTGGGTTATGTGTATTCACCCTGAGGGGATGGCAACAGTTGAGTCAGGTTTTGTTAATCATTCTACAAAAGAGTGGGGGAAATGGGACCATTTATTCAAGTGTAGTATAGTCTGCAGCGTAAGGAGGGGTGAGGGAACCTTAATGAAGTCAAATAGCACATTCAAACAACCAGGTTGTTTTTTTCTCCTCACTAGTAAAATGTCTGAGACAGGATTTGAACATGGGTCTCCAACACTCTAGCCACTATGCCAAGGCATATAATTATATCAAAAATGTGCGGAGGATAAGTCTTAGATAAAATTATGTTTTTATATTTTTCACTCAAAGACACTAAAAAGTATAGGAATGAAAAGTCCACAGGATCACAGAATCTAATAGTTGAAAGGGGAAATGGAGGAAATTAACATTTATTAACCACATACTGTGTACCAAGCTCCAAAGAGTGGTTGCAGGAAGCTAATGAGATAGTATATGTAAAGCACTTTGTTAACCTGAAGGTCCTAGATAAATGTTAAGTATCACTTTTTTTGGAAAATAAAATTTAATTTCCACCCAATTACATGTAAAAACATACCTCAGTTTCCCTAACTGTAAAATGGGAATGATAATATTAGCACCTTCCTTTCAGGGTTGTTGGAGGATCAAATGAGATAATAGTTGTACTCACAACAATCCTGAAGCAGAGAGAGGTTTAACTGACTTGCTCAGGGTATCAACAGTTAGTAACTGTCTGAGGCCATATTTGAACTTCGGTCTTCCTGACTCCAGGCTCAGCATCACCAAAGGTATTGCCGAAAAGTGGTCATCTCTAACCTCTTAAGAATGTGGGGAAACCCATAACCTCTTGAGGCAACCCATCCTACTTTGGAGTTGTTTTTTTTGTTTTGTTTTTTGGTTTTGGTGACACAACTGGGGTTATGTGACTTGCCCAGGGTCACACAGCTAGTAAGTGTCAAGTGTCTGAGGCTGAATTTGAACTCAGGTCCTCCTGAATCCAGGGCTGGTGCTCTATCCACTGCGACACCTGACTGCCCCACTTCTTTGGAGTTGTTAGAAAACATTTCCTTTCATCAAGCAAAAATCTGCCTCTCTAAAACTTCCTGTTGCACCTATTTCTACCCTCTGGGGGCAAGAAGAACAAGCCTAGTCCTTCTACAAGACTGAAAATTCATCAAATGAAGGTGGTGATTGTGTTCCACCTAAGAGCTTTTTAGACACCTCTTGGAGAATCAAGCTAAAACATCCTTCCATTGATTCTCATATGGCTTGATAGAGAGGACCTTCTCCATCATAGCTACCTTCTCTGGATGGAAACCTCTGCCTAAATATGGCACCTAGAACTGGACATTGCAGATGTGATCTAACAAGAGAAGCATTCAATGGAACCATTTGTTTCCACAGTCCTGGACACTATCTACCTCTGAGAGTGCTATGGAAAATAGATAATACGTTCATAAACTATAGAAAGCTGTATATACAAAAAACTGCAGTATATGACAGTATAGACTATTTAATGAGGGCCTATTCCATTCATGGCTATGTGCAGAACTGTGCTGGTAAATGATTAATAACTACTTCTCCGAAGATATATGCAATGTACATTTTAAAATTAATCTGAGGGGCAGCTAGATGGCACAGTGGATAGAGCATCGGCCCTGGAGTCAGGAGTACCTGAGTTCAAATCCGGCTTCAGACACTTAAGACTTACTAGCTGTGTGACCCTGGGAAAGTCATTTAACCCCAATTGCCTCACTAAAAAAAAAATTAATCTGCGTTATTAAAATTTTCTCCATCACTTTCTTAAGTCTAGACAATTGACATAACAATAAATTAAACTCTGATTTGTAGTGTTGCCTGATTTCAATGGTGTAAATGATCACTCTGAAAATTTGACAAACTACTGTTTCCAGCCCAATTTAAGGCAGCTCCAGCATACCCCTGGCTATGTTCTAGTCACTATGAAGGATATGTAAAACTGTCACATCTTTGCCCTCAAAGAGTTAATAGAATCAGAGATCTAAAGCTGGGAGAGACCTTGGAAGTTTTCTAGTCTGACTCCCTCACTTTACAGATGAGGAAAATGAGACCCAAGACCTGCCCACAGTCACATAAACAGTAAGTGGCAGATCCAGAGTTTGAACTCAGATCCTCTCACTCCATTTTTAGCATGCTTTCTACTAAACCAAACTGCCACATTGTTTATAATCTTCATTCAGCAATTGACATTAACATAAAAACTTAAGTACTGATCCAAGACAGTATCTAAGTGCCAACTTTATAACCTGCTCTTCAATCACCCTGTAGGATTGTAGAAAACTCTTCTCAACATCCCTTTGAGGTAGTTAGCATAAAGATTATTATTCCCATTTCACAGATGGGGAAGCTAAAGCTAAGAAAGTTTAAGTGACTGGCCCACAAATAGAAATAATCATTTGTTTGATAAAGGAAAAAGGTAGAGGAGGAGTTCTCAGGGGGAGAGATCCCTTTTGATCGAAGGGATGACAAAGGCTTCATGGAGGAGATGGAATTTGAACTGAGCAGGAAAAAGAGAAACAAGAAGGAGAGAGACATAGAAAAGGAAGTCTCTGTCAGGACAGAAGTTCAAGAAGGAAAATGTGGTTGACATCTGTGAAATGTTGTAAAAGTGGTCAGGTAGGATGAGTCCTGGGAAAATGCCATTTGAGAAGTCAATTAGGAGAATCCTGGTGCCTTCTGAGAGATCAATTCTAATCTTATTGCTCTTTAGGGTAATCCTTTGTGACTGGAAGATGAGAACCTATTAATGTCACATTTAATAACTGTTCATCAAATGAATGAAGGAAGGAAGGAATGTTTCATGTGTCTGGCTAATCAGAATAACTCCCAAAACTTGTATGTAAAATTTCCAACACTAGGAAACTGTAAGAGAATTAAATAAACTCTCTGCCTAAACTGGGGCTTTTCCAGAGTTAAAATAGATGCTCTGGGAGAACAAAGGAAAAGTTGGGGGTACAGGGAAGGGGAAGGGGAAGTGGAAGGAAAAGGCAATAAAGCTTGGAAGGGCCTTCAAATGACTTTTTATGAGACTTAGTGGTTTCCCCAGATTTTCCTCTCCTGGCTGATACTTGCTATATTGTCTCATATCTCCTCCTCCTCCTCCTCCTACCTGCCCACCCATAGCACTTCCTTGCCATTTATGAACAATTTTCAGCATGTTTTGACTCTTGGTTATATTTAGTTTAGTGCTTCATTATATCCTGCCCTGTCTTGTTTTCATCCTTAATTGTTTCTTGTGCAGATCTTAGTCATCACCATCATTATAAACCACAACAGCCAAGATGACTCTGACAGCTGAATGGAGGGTGGCCTAAAGTGGGCAGGATATTGCACTAGTTCAAGCTGAGATAGAGAGGACCCACACAGGATGGTGGCAGTGTCAGAGGAGATAAGGGAGCATATGCAAGAGATGTTATAAAGTTAAAATCAACAGGACTTGGTAACAAATGGGGGGGGGGTTATATGTGGTTTTGTGAGGGGTCAAAGAGAGTGAGGACGTTAGAATGATTCCTAGGTTCTGAGCCCAAGTGACTGGTAGGATGGTGGTATTCTCAAAGCAATAGGGAAGTTAAGAAGAAGGGAAAATTTGAGAAGAAAGAGAAAGAGGTCAGTTTGGGACATAATGAGTTTAATATAGCTTTGAGAAATACAATTCAAGGTGTCCAGTGGGTAAAGATCTGTGAGACTAAGAAGTCAGGAGAAAGATTAGGGCTAAAGGATTAAATCTGAGAATCATGTGCAAAGAGATGATAATGAAAACCATGGTAGCTGATGAAATCACCAAGTGAAATAGTATAGAGGAAGAAGAGAAGAGGGCTCAGGACAGAGCCTCTTCTGTGTGATAGGAGATGAGAAAGAAAGAAGGAGCTCTCGGGGAATGACCTCAACTTTGTCAGTGAAATCTGAGGGAAAGTTCTTAGCTGAGAGGGTGAGAGGAGAGTGACTTGAGGGAGGTTTGACCAGGAGTAGAAGGTTTAGAAAAGCTTCTGTGATGAGGTAGTGAGTAAGTTGGTTGTTGTCCTTTGTTCTCAGAGAGGACCAAAATAATATCACTGTATTGGGGTCAACGTACAGAGTGTCTGACTATGGCTGATCAGACTAATACAAGCTTTGAAGGCTCTTGGAAGGTGGGGTACAAATAGTCCCTGTGAACATTGGGAGCTTAAATTTGCACATCTCATTTCTTTTGTGCTTTGCTCACAAAGTACAGAGCATTCTTTGATGTGAGCACACCAAACTGGGTTGTTCTGTGCCAGTGTCTACAAAGTCTCACAATCAATTCCAAAGTTCTTCAGAGAGACCTTGAAAGTGTCTTTGTATTGCTTCTTCTGACCTCCACGTGAGTGCTTGCCTTGTGTGAGTTTTCCATTGAATAGTATTTTAGGCAAACATTCCTTCGGCATTCAAACTATCTGGCCAGTGCATCAGAGGTGTGTTCTCTGCATTAGAGTTTGAATGCTTGGCAGTTCAGCTTGAGAAATGACCTCAGTGTCTGGTACCTTATCTTGCCAGGTGATCTTCAGAATCTTCCTAAGACAATTCAAATGGTCTGTTTTACAACTCCTAACGTTTTCTGTCTCTTGTTTGGTCATAAATTCTTCTCTTATCCATAAATCTAACAGTTAAACTATTGCATATTCCCCAAATTTGCTTATGATATGACCCTTTATGTCTAAATCACGTACCAATTTTGACCTTATCTTGGCATTACAGTGTAAGATGCTGTTCTATGTCTAGTTTCTGCCATACTGTTTTCCAGTTTTCCCAGCAGTTTTTTTTTCAAATAGTGAGCTTTTGTTCCAAAAGCTTGGATCTTTGCATTTATCTATTATCTATTTGCATTTATTTATTTATTAGATCATTATGGTCATTTATTTTAGTATAATGTGTAACAAATCTATTCCACTGATCAAAGCCTTTTTCTATATCTATTGAGATAATCATATGATTTCTGTTGGTTTTGTTATTGATGTGGTCAATTATGCTGTTAGTTTTCCTAATATTGAACCAGCCCTATATTCCTGATATAAATCCCACCTAGTCATGGTGGATGATCCTCATGATATATTGCTATAATGTCTTTGCTAGTACTTTATGTAAATTTTTGCATCAATAGTCATTAGAGAAATTGGTCTACAATTTTCTTTCCCTGTTTTGGCTCTTCCTGGTTTAGGTATCAACACCATATGTGTGGCAGAAAAGGAATTTGGTAGGATTCTTTCTTCATCTATTTTCCTAAATAGTTTATGTGGTATTGAGATTAATTGTTAATAAAATAATTATTATAATTATGTAATAATTATAATAGCAAATAATTATTAATAAAATTAATGAGAGGGGGCAGCTAGGTGGTGCAGTGGATAGAGCACCAGCCCTGGATTCAGGAGGACCTGAGTTCAAATCCAGCCTCAGACACTTGACACTTACTAGCTGTGGGACCCTGAGCAAGTCACTTAACCCTCATTGCCCTTTAAAAAGAAAATGTGAGGGAAAGAATTTTTTAAGAAACAACAAAAAAAAAATGTTAAGAATTGTTTTAACAGTTGGGAGAGGGTGGGGAATATTATTTTTAAAATGGAACTTTTTTATTCCAATTCAATTTCCTTGAATGGTGCTGGTATATAATCCAGGTTTCACAGGCATACAACAATGAGGTCAGCATTGAGGCTCTGTATACCTTCAGTTTGATTTGCAGTCTAATACCTCTTCTCTCCCACATTTTCTAGAGCTTCCCAAACTAAAATTAGCTCTGACAAGGTGTGAATCTTTTGGAGAGGTATAAAAGGATTTCCTTGCTGCAATGAGAGCCCAGTTGAAATTATGTAACAAATCTGTAGAAGATTCAATCAGTACAGTTTTGTGATTTTTTTTCCAGCGTTTTTCAGCATCGTATGACAAAGAGCAAAGGTGGTAGAAGTACTCCAAGACTAAGCTTGTCAAGGTAATATCTTTGACAGGATAAGACAAAGTACTGGAAGAAGGGGGAAGTGTAGAGTTGGCCTAGTTCATCAAGGGGTGAAGATATAAGAAAGGAAAAGAGAGTAGCCAGTGAAGGGGTGGAAAAGAACTGAGGCATAGAGAGATTGGAGGTAATGGTAAAGATAAAAAACAGATTTGGGAGTTGAAAGGCAGAGGGAAAGGTAGAATGATAGCAGATTGTGATCAGATAAGATGGAACATTTGTGAGTGATGGTGATCAAGGATGTGACCATCTTTATGTACTTGAGATGGAGTGGAATAGGTCAGAGGAAATGAGTATGTTGAGGAATTGTAAGGTTAGGGTATTTGAGGAAATTTCAATATGTATGTTGAAATCCTCTAGTATGAAGACAAGAACTGGGGAAGAAAGACTGTGGGTCAGGCACTGAACTCATTGAAGAATGAAGGAGAGTGTTCTCGAGACTGCTAGCCAACAGCTACCAGAATATTGATTGGGTAGATAGGAGATATGGATTGAGTTAACCTCAAAGGAGGAAAGGTCAATGAGTGATCCTTCAACAGCTACCAGAATATTGATTAGGTAGATAGGAGATATGGATTGAGTGAATCTCAAAGGAAGAGAGGTTAATAAGTGATCCTTTCTTTTATGCTTTCTTTCTTCCTTCCTTTCTTTCTTTCTTGAGTCTTCTTGCACAAAATTACTAATATGGAAATGTTTTACATGATTGCACATGTATAACCTATATCAGATTGCTTACCATCTCAGGGAGGGGGAAAGGAAAGGGGGGAAAATAAAATATTATTTTTAAAAATCAGGTGGGTTGTATTTGGAATCTGAAATTATTTAGCACAGGCATCAAAATAAACATCAAGACTCTAAAATAACATGGATGTTTATCCCAGAATCCCAGATAATATCCCAAAATATTCTTCTAAGTAAATATCAATAAACAATAAATACCAGAGAAATGCACAATACAAAATATCATTTGAGGGGATACTTCAGTGACAAAATGTCCAAATTGCATGAAGAACATGATACATCCCCATCCTAAGAGTAAGTGAATATCCATAAAACAAAATCAAATAAACATAAAGTACAAAAAGTGCTTTTAATAATATTAATAGGCCTATAAAGAATAAACAAGTAAAATGATTAGTAAATGTACAAATAAACAATGAACAATAAAAGCAATGCTTATCTAACAGGCAGATGATGTTGCTATACTACAAATGCATGAGCAAGTAAATAGGACAAAATTATAAGACAAAATTATAATTCAAAATGCTATAATTAACATGTGTATCAGTAAACATGTATAATTACATGAAAGGCCCATTTATATCGGTAATCTCTAGTATTGTTGCCTGATTATATATGTAGCTTCTTGATATCTGTCAAAATTAACATTTCCTTATTTGTAGCTTGCTCTCAAAGCCTCTGGATCCTAGAAGGTTATCCATGTATGGAGAAATATTTCTCCCTCAGTACTTAAGAAACTATGGGGACTTTCTGGTTCTTGGTGGGGTATGCTTGTGCATACCTGTTGTTGCTTGTCCTTCTCTCCTGAAGAGGACCATGACATCGAGGTGATGTCATCATTTGCACTGAATTGTATTCAAATGAGAGAGGGCTGTGCAAGGTCACCAACCTCACTCCTCCAGAGCTATCTGGGTCCAATAGAAAGATATATACATATCAGGACAACTAGAGATGGCCCCAGATGTTTTATCATAATTTTAATATATATTTATATATTTTATATATATATGTATGTTTTATTATAATTGGGGTTAAGTGACTTGCCCAGGGTCATACATTTAGTAAGTGTCCAAGGTGAGATGTGCATACCTGATGAAATTATCAACCACCACTAAGTATGACATGTTATCATTTTTTCCTTCCAGAGGTAAAAAGTCAACGTAAGCAAGTTCTAAAGGTTTGCTAGTACATATGTTCTCTAAATTGTGACTTAAGGAGGCAGGACTTTTCACACACCAGCTACAAGTTTCACACTTCTTGGTGACATCTGATACCACTAAAATATGTTTCTCTTGACCTGTTTATCCAAAGTTTCCTGGTCATAGTGTGATATGATCTATTTAGCATTTAGTGCTTCCTGGTATGCTTCACTCTATTACATAACTCTAATTTCTGCCCTGTTCTTAATCGTAAGGTACCTTTGACTTACTACAATTAGAGTCCTTGAGCATCACTTGTTTGCTTCTTTTTTTTATTTTTTAAAATTTTAGTTGTGATATATAATTAAAATTTATACACATATCAAACAGATATAATATATACATATACACATATGACATGTATAATGTATATTTTCTATGTCATTACATTTAGCTATATCTAGATATATTTTAGTACCTATAACTCAGTATGTTAAATCCTTCCTCTTCCTTTTTTTTTATAAACAGGCAGTTTTCTTTTTTTATACAGGTAAATAATGGTTTTATAAATAATGTATACTTATCAATTTATGTAAATAATATATATGACAAATTTATTTAAATATAATTCCTATATAAATAAGACCTAAATAACTCATATATGCACAATATGTATATGTGTATATATAGATACATATATACATCCTGGACCCTTCCCAGAACACCCCTCCCTCCACCTTTTTTTTTTCAGGTTAACGTTTTGATTTATATTTTTCTATTCCATTTTCTATGCCTCCTTCCCTCTCTCCCCTCCCCCATTCCCAAGGCAGCAAACAATCCAATATTGGTTATACATATATGATCATGCAAAGCATCACCATATTTGTCACTTAATGAAACAATGTGAAAAATAGCATGCTTCAGTCTGTTCCATCAATATCAGTTCTTTCTTTGGAGGTGGATAGTATGTTTCATCAATATTCTTTTGAGATTGTCTTGGATTATTGCATTGTTGAGAATAGTCAAGTCATTCACAATTTTTCAACAAAAAAATATTGCTGTCTCTGTGTACAATGTTCTCTTGGTTCTGCTCATTTCATACATGTCTTTCCAAGCTTTTTTGAAGTCATCCTGTTTGTCATTTCTTTTTTTTTTTTTTAGTGAGGCAATTGGGGTTAAGTGACTTGCCCAGGGTCACACAGCTAGTAAGTGTTAAGTGTCTGAGGCTGGATTTGAACTCAGGTACTCCTGAGTCCAGGGCCAGTGCTCTACCCACTGCGCCACCTAGCCGCCCCTGTTTGTCATTTCTTATAGCACAATAATATTCTATCACCATCGTATACCACAGCTTGTTTAGCCATTGCTCAATTGATGGGCATGCCTTTGATTTCCAATTAGTAGCCACCACAAAAAAGAGCTGCTATAAATATTTTTGTACAAATAGGTCTTTTTCTCTTTTGGGGGATGTCTTTGGGATATAAACCTAGCAGTGGTATTGCTGGATCAAGGGGTATGCACAATTCTATAGCCCTTTGGGCATAGTTCCAAGTTGCTCTCCAGAATGGTGGGATCTTTTCACAACTCCACCAACAGTGGATTAGTGTCCCAGTTTTCCCACAATCCCTCCAACAACCAAAATTTTCCATTCTTGTTATATTTGTCATTCTAATAGGTGTAAGGTGATATTTCAGAGTTGTTTTAATTTGCATTTCTCTGATAAATAATGATATAGGGCATTTTTTTCCATATGATTATTGATAACTTTGATTTCTTTGTCTGAAAACTGCCTGTTCAAATCCTTTGACCGTTTATCAATTGGGGAATGACTTGTATTTTTTAAAATTTGATGCAGTTCTTTATATATTTAAGAAATGAGGCCTTTATCAGAGATATTTGTTTCAAAAATTCATTCCCAGTTTTCTACTTGCCTTGTAATCTTAGTTACATTAGTTTTGTTTTTGCAAAAGCTTTTTAATTTTACATAATCAAAAAGATCTATTTTACATTTAATTTTATTCTCTATATCTTCTTTGGTACTAAATTCTTCCTCTGTCCATAAATCTGAGAGATAGACAATTCCATGTTCCTTTAATTTTCTTATAGTATCATCCTTTATTTGTAAATCATGTACCTATTTTGACCTTATTTTAGTATACTGTGTGAGGTGTTGGTCTATACCTAATTTCTGACATACTGTTTTCCAGTTTTCCCAGCAGATTTTGTTAAATAATGAGTCTTTTGTTCCAAAAGCTTGGATCTATGGGTTTATCATATACTAGATTACTGTAGTCATTTACTATAATGTTGTTTCTATCTACTTCTATTCCACTGATCTACGTCTCTATTTCTTAGCCAGTACCAGATTGCTTTGATAATTACCACTTTATAGTATATTTTGAGATCTGGTACTGCTAAACCACCTTCTTTGGTATTTTCTTTCATTGGTTCCCATGATATCCTTGAACTTTTGTTTTTCCAGATGAATTTTGTTATTATTTTTTCTAGCTCTATAAAATATTTTTGATAGTTTGATTGGTATAACACTAAACAAATTAACTTAAGTAGGATTGTCATTTTTATTATATTGACTGCCTACCCATGAGCAATTAATATTTTTCCAGTTGTTTAGATCTTACTTTATTTTTGTGAAAATGGAATTTCTCTTTCTATCTGTTGTTGCTGGACTTTATTAGAAGTATATAGAAATGCTGATATTTATGTGGATTTATCCTGCAATTCTGCTAAAGTTGTTAATAATTTCAAGTAGCTTTTTAGTTGATTCTTTAGGATTTTCTAAATAAAACATCACATCATCTGCAAAGAGTGAGAGTTTTGTTTCCTCATTACCTATCCTAATTCCTTTAATTTATTTTTCTTCTCTTATTGCTATAGCTAATATTTCTAATACAATATTAAATAATAGAGGTGAGAAAGAAAATTATAGACCAATTTCCCTAATGAATATTGATGTAAAAATTTTAAATAAAATACTAGCAAATAGATTACAGAAATATATTGCAAAGCCCATATACCATGACCAAGTAGGATTTATACCAGGAATGCAGGACTGGTTCAATATTAGGAAAACTATAAACATAATTGACCATATCAATAACAAAAGCAAAAGAAATCATATGATTATCTTAATAGATGCAGAAAAGGCCTTTGACAAAATACAGCACCCATTCCTATAAAAAAAACACTAGAAAACATAGGAATAAAAGAATTTTACTTTAAAATGATAAGTATTATTTATCTAAAACCATCAGCAAGCATTATCTGTAATGGGGATAACCTAAAAACCTTTCCAATACAATCAGGGGTAAAGCAAGGGTGCCCATTATTACTTGTTTGTTTCAGTTCTCTTAGACCTTCAGCAGTAATCTGCTCTCACTGTTGGTCATGCACAGAAAACTGAGGAAAAGAAGGTTGATTCAATAAAACAATTCACTCCTACACTCTGAGATCCAGCCAAATTGACGTTGTCCCTTTTCTTCACTCATAACCTTGTGGAAATTTATTTTGATTTGGGGACCCTACCTTTAGGCTGAGATTAGAAAGCCTTAGGCCCTCAGGGTCTCTCCCCCTCCTCCTCAGCTTCAGCTGAGCGGAAAAAGCCCCGTGGGCTATACAAGACGCCAGGTCAGACAGCTGGGGGGGGGGGGGGGAGAAAGCCCCAGCTCCCTCCAACCTGAGCGGAGCTATCCAAAGATTCCAGATAGCCTGTGTTGAGGCATGAGGCTTGAGAGCACACCCTCCCCTCCCCACCAGCTGCAGCTCTGGCTGGCGGATTAGCTTGGTCTGTGGTGGCAAAGGAAGCCCCGAGATTTGAGTGGAGAGAAGAAAAGGTATATATAGACCTGGGAGTGAGACAGGAGGGGAGAGACGGACTAGATAAAGAAGGACAGACTAGAGGGCGGGCTGAGGACGGACTAGATAGACAAGACTCAGGGGTTCGGACGGACAAGAAGAAGTCAAGAGGCAGCTGAGGAAATGGCAAAGATTGGAGACTAGAGACGGGGCTACAAGGACGCAGGAGAAGACGAGAAGGACTAGGAGCAGGCAAAAGAGAGGCCGAAGGGCAAACTGACAGAGCAGACAGACAGAAGGTTACAGGCCTTAATACAAACCAGGGAAAGCAGAGGTGGCTAAGGCCCTTATTGTATTCAAGAAGTTCCAAGCGCAGCAGGTGCGAAAGAGACCCAGTGGAAAGAGACCGCAGGAAAGCAGTCAGGTTGTACTTTATTTCCCTGTATTCCTAATTTGAAATAGTATCTTATAAATAAACTCTGCTTTGATTATTTGGTTAAGAGGCTTCTTAATCTTTAGTCTATCAGTTTGGGAGCAGTGTGGTGGAACTTTATAAACGGCCCACATTAAATTAACGAAGTCAGATAGCCAAATAGTCAACAGTCCCCAGCTTAGTCATCCATAGCATCAGTCCCCCAAAATTAGCCTTAATCATCAAAAATATTTCTACAACCTTCCATCTCCATTCTTTGTGCCATTGCACTGACTCTTCCTCTCTCATAGAATGTGCTCCCTCCTTAATTCTGTCTCATAAAGTCCCTATCTTTCTTTACAATATAGCTCATGCTCTATCCTCTGCATGAAGGCTTTCCTAATTCCCCAATCTCTACTGCTCTTCTCCCAAACTCCCTTGTGTTTAACTAGTTTGCATATATTCATCTTTATTCTCTTTGTGATATAGATAGATATATATACATATACATAGAATGATAGAATTATTGGAATATGATGGCAAATTGAGGTCCAGAATATCAGTACAATCCACATTCTCAATGTTTATCATCACTCATTCATGGTACCCCACAAATTCAAGTGAAATAGACTCATAAGTAATAAATGATGAAGTCTTTGTCACTGTTCAGAGGGTCTGGGGCAACCTCCTACCTTGGACCCAACTCCTCCTAATGCCAGGTCAGATTTCAACTTCTGCAGAGGAAACAAATTGCATTTTCTTCACTAGCAATTCCTTTATATGTATGACCATTTAATCCACAATTTTAACAAGAGATGTCTCTGATCATGTCCAGATGGAGGTGTTCTTGGGTCAGACCTGCAATCCCTTGGCTCTCTACCTGTCCAAGGAAAGCAGTTTTATCCATCTATAATCCAATTATCTGTGCCCTCCTGTCCTTGAATGTTCACGTGCAGTATGACTCTTTTGCTTTGTTTCTGTGGACTATATACCTGAACAAGTCAAAGTTGACCCTTTCTATGCAGTAGTATTGAGATCCTACATCTCTGTTAGTATCTACCTCACCTTGGCTAACTGTGGCTATGACTCAAGGTCAATACCATGAACCTACATGGCAGGGCTATATATCAAGACTGTGTATGCTACAATCTGACTTTATCATTCTTCTCGGTTTCTAATGCACCTCTCTATATTAGTCTCCATAATTGAGAATACACTCCATGTATAAAATCCAAACACCTTTCTCCTTTGCACTGAACAGTAGAATTGATAAAAATAGCATATGCTCCCTGTGATGTCTGATCACCACCATATTGTATCTCTAGGTTTTATGAATGTGCATGTCCTATTATTCCACATTGTGTGGCCTTAAATCCTTCCACAAAGCCAACAGCCATTACTTTAAGCTTTCCATCTGTCTTTATCTCTTTGCTGACTCTAGTGCTCACCACTAGTATTGTGTATATGACATTTGGCTAATCCATGCTTCCCATAATTTTTCTCTTGGGTGCCATGTTTTCTATCCTGAAAAGATCTATAATTTTGGACCTGTACTAGCTCTCTGGAACAGGAAGTGTCTGACTTTGGCTTTACCTACATGAGAAATGCTTTCAGACTCAAATGTGATTCTCATTTTCTCTACGGGAAAGCCTTCTTTGTTCAGGAGAGGTCCCACTTTTCTTTTTCTTTTTCTTTTTTTTTTTTGGAGGGCAATGGGGGTTAAGTGACTTGGCCCGGGTCACACAGCTAGTAAGTGTCAAGTGTCTGAGGTCAGATTTGAACTCAGGTACTCCTGAGTCCAGGGCTGGTGCTTTATCCACTGCACCACCTAGCTGCCCCCAGAAGTCCCACTTTTCTAAACCATAAAAGGTTTGGTTTTTTTCCAGTTACATGTAAACATCATTTTCAATATTTGTTTTCATTGGATTTTTAGTTCCAAATTTTTTTCCCATGATCCCTTTCCTCACCCTTCAACAAGACAGAAAGCAATCTAATACAGGTTATATATGTACAATTACATTAAATATATTTCTGCATTAGTCATATTGTTAAAGAAGAATCAGAACACAAGGGGGAAACCTCCAAAAAGAAAAAAAAAACAGCCAAAAAAGTAGAAATATTATGGTTCAATCTGCTTTCAGAATCCACAATTCTTTTTTTCTGGATGTGTAGAACATTTCTTATCATGAGTTCTTTGAAATTGTTTTGGATTATTGCACTGCTGAGAAGAGGCAAGTCTATCACACTTGATCATCACACAGTGTTGCTATTACTATATACAATGTCCTCCTTGTTCTGCTCATCTCACTCAGCATCAGTTCATGTAAGTCCTTCCAGGTTTCTCTGAAATCCTCCTGCTCATCATTTCTTACAGCACAATAGTATTTTGCATTACATTCATATAGCACAACTTGTTTAGCCATTCCACAATTGATGAGCATTCTCTCAATTTCCAATTCTTTGCCACCCCAAAGAGAGCTGCTATAAATATTTTTGTATATGTGGGTCCTTTTCCCTCTTCTATGATCTCTTTGGAGATCCCACTTTTATAATCAGATCCTCCTACCTCAGAGGGTGGCTTAGAGACTATTTTCCTGGGTACTATTCCATTAGAAATGTTTGAATGATCAAATGGGTCAAGTAATTCTCAGGGTATTTACTGATCTCACCTATCTTTATGTTACTATATAGAAGGGATCATAAAAGCCTTAGGGCAGTGTAAAACTATTAAAGCACAAAAGTGCTCTAAGACTTTTGGGACCCCATGGATGACTCTGCAACACTCCAAGTCTTTCATATGGCTTTGCAATATTTTTATAATATCTTTAGTATCATAAATATCTTTAGTAATCATCTGAGTCTACTCCTAGTATAAATGGAGGCCTCTATAATTTTTGATCCCTATAAGATGACAATACATTTCAACCACTTCAGGTCAAAGTTCAAAACCAACATGAAAAACCTAATCACAACAGAGAATTAAAATAGCCTTTCAAAATAATAATAAAGCATAAATCCCAACAGTACAGAAAGCAGCAGACAAAATAAAAACTTTCAAAGACTTTTTTTGGGGGGGCGGGGCAATGAGGATTAAGTGACTTGCCCAGGGTCACACAACTGGTAAGTGTCAAGTGTCTGAAGCCACATTTGAACTCAGGTCCTCCTAAATCCAGGGTCAGTGCTTTATCCACTGCACCACCTAGCTACCCCTCAAAGACTTATTTCTAAAGATAAACTATTCACATATAAGGTTCAATAGGAGTTGATTAACCATGTTTAGGAGGGCCATGTTTGGAAAAGCTATTCTCCCCAAGGTAAGAGGTATGAGGGACAAACCTAATTCTTCTATAAAGTACTATCACCTCCACAAAAAGCTAGTCCTGCCCTAGCTCAGCTTGCATTTTCCCAAGGGTTTATCTTAGGTCTAGCATATGTGTATAGGTATGTGTATATATGCATGTGTGTGGATACATGTGTATGTACATGCATGTATACATATGTGTGTTCCTGCTTATTGGAAACTGACAAGTACTTACCTAGGTTCATGAGATTAATGCATTCCCCTTGTCCATGGACTTCCATATGGAATTGGAATCAGTGGCAGCTATTCCTCCCCCCTAAGCCTTAGTGCCCCACTCAAACAGAAATGAGTCTACCATTTCTTTAAAGGGATCAAAACTTTTTGCAAAATCTCTATCCTCACCAGCACTGAACCTATTGAACAAGAATTGTGTAACTACTGAATTTTCTTTGTATATAATCACATGCCTGACATAAACAATAATGTTGCAGGGAATGGGATGAGGGGAGGGACCCAACTGGAAGCTAAGGACATGATCAGGATTGCTCTTCTCCTCTTATCTTCCCAGAGTATTTTCCTTCAGCAATCTGAAGTGAGGTTGGCCTCACTTACATGCTTATAGAAAACTAAAGAGACTAGACTTCCCCAGTTCACACCAACTCCACCCAGCTCCTTAGAGGGCACTGATCTATACCAGTGAGAAGAGAGTCTTATACCAATATGATTTGGGACTGGAGTAAACAGCATAAACCAGTACTGACCATTTTGGCTACAGCAGTAACATGGAGGGGCCAGTAGGGAGGCCAAAAATTAGATGGAGCTTGATCCTGCTAACCATACTTCCTCCTGCATGACCTAAGACCTAATCTCTTTTATTCTGTCTTCCTCCTCCCAGAATCCTCCAAAGCCAAGTTTGAAGAGAATTCATCAAAATGGCAAATTCTGGGATTATATCTGCTGAGTCTCCAATTTCCATAGCAAGACTATCAAGTAGAGGTTCAAGGAAATTAGTTATATAATTTTAATCGTTCTAATTCTGTTTTGACTTATAAACTTACATATTTAAGTGAATTGATGTTGTAAGTTTACTATGAATATTTTAAAATTCTATATCTAGGGTATTCTACAACTGAGGCTCTCAGTAAAAAAGGCAATTTCTCTGAGTTCAGCCC
This sequence comes from Dromiciops gliroides, assembly GCF_019393635.1. NCBI lineage: Eukaryota > Metazoa > Chordata > Mammalia > Microbiotheria > Microbiotheriidae > Dromiciops > Dromiciops gliroides. Next base: position 190,690,047 of record NC_057865.1, read on the forward strand.
TACCTACTTGTATGATCAAAGACTCTCCTCAGTCCTGGCTAAAATTATTGGGTTTCCTAAATGTAGTGTCTACTTTACTCCAAGCAATAACTTTCTCAGCACATTTCTTTGCTGACTAGAAAGTAGGTTGGGCTTCTCAACCTTCTTGGCTTGATGCTTCAATGTAACAAAGATTGCTTCAGCAATGTTTTAACATCTTTTTGTATCAAGTATATGGCTTATTTCTTTACTTTTAAAGGCAGGCCTTTTCTTTACCTCTGTTTCTAATTTCTTCAGCTAAGATAGCTCACTTTGAAGGTTTTCTACCTCAGGTTTAAATCTCTAGTATCTGTTTCAGATTTCTTCAGTATTCTCTGAACACCAAAGATTTCTGGAGAAGTTGGTTATCCTTCTTTAGTTGTTGATAAACTCAGGCTCCCTACCATCAATTGTTTCATAATACAGATTCTTAAATGCTACTCATGAATTCATTTAATAATAGTTAATGTGAGCAGTGATTATTAATGACCTATATCTTAAAGAGAGTCAGAGCTTCCGCCCTTCTTCCAAAGCCCTGACTTTTAGAGGTCCAGTTTCTCCTTCATAATAAGATTAAATAAAATCTTGGTCAGATTTATCCCAAGTTTACAAGGAGTCTAGGGTGAGGAAACTCATTGTGTTCTACTCAATCTTGGTGGAGACAGATCTTTTTGTCTTGATAGGCAGGCTTCTCTGTCCTGGGAGGGGTTCACTCAGCCCATCAATTGAAAAGGGCATATATTCTTTGAATTAATAGCCCAAGGCTAGGGGTGGTCTGATATAGCCCTTGATTTTAATTGAGCCTACTTCCAAATTATGTTAACCAATTAGATTTTCTTGCTGTTTGATGAACCACATACTGTTTTGAGGACATATAAGCCTGCCACCATGATTGGTTTTGGTCTGAGAGAGACAGACAATGACCATCCTTTTTTAAATAACCTACTAGTCTTATTAATAAAATTATTAAATTACCTAGAAACTATGTCTTTTATATTTTTAATCATTACACTAACATTCATATAGGACTTACTATGTGCCAGACATTGTGCTACTTTACAATCATATCATTTCATCCTCATAACAACCCTGTAAGGTAGGTGCTGGTAGGAAACTGGGGGAAACAGGGATTAAGTGATTTGGCCAAGGTCACACAGCTAGTAAATGTCTGAGGCCATATTTGAACTTGGGTCTTCCTGACTCCAGTCCTGGTATTCTATTCCTTGCCCATCTAGTCTACATTTGCAACAGAAAAGTTCTGTTTCTCAAATTGTATCTTAATTGTTTTCAATTAATAAAATTAATTCTCTCTCCATCCTGCCTCTCCTTTCCCATAAAAAAGAAAAAAGAAAAACAAACCCTTTTAACACATATATGTAATCAAGCAAAACAAATCCCTACATTGGCCATATCCAAAAAGTCTGCTTTTCAATCTGTATGAGCATGTTTTATCACAAGTCTTCTAGAATTGTAGTTGGTCATTTCATTGAAGTCTTTCAAAGTTTCTTGTCTTTACAATATTGTTGTTATTTATCAATTGTTCTCCTGGATTTGCTTACTTCTTTCTATATAAGTTCATACAAATCTTCCAATGTTTCTCAGAAACCATCCCATTCATCATTTCTTACAGCACAACAGAATTCTGTTACATTCACATAAAATAACTTCTTTAGCATTTCCTCAGTTGATGAACTCCATAATAGTTTCCAATTCTCTGACACCACAAAAAAAAAAAAAAAGAGCTCCTGTAAGTAACATTGGGAAAACTTTCCCTTTCTTCAGTGATTCCTGAAATGTATTCCTCCTCTTGGATAGTAGTAGTAGTAGGCCTCCACCAGTTGTGGACGACCATGGATCAGCGCCTTGAAGAGCCACAGGCCACAGTGTGGCTGTGCAGTCCGATAAGGGAGCCACAGTTCCTGAGTGACTTATAACTGGTAACTGCCGCATCCTGTGTTGTATCTAGCCCATGAGGAGTAGCTGGAGTGTCCTCTCCAGGGAGCTGGCCTGGGCGAATCAATATGGAAAACAAGCTGTTGCCCATGCAGCAGGTTTTCCCTCTCTATGACATTGGTGGATCCAAAGGAGAGGCAGAGACAATACAGTTTGGCACCAGTGCCGCCACAGGAGTTGCCAGAGGGATGTGATGTCCAACATCCAACTGCCTAAGGGACTCCGACTCCTGGTTTTTTCTTGGGGTTAACTCTCAAAGCCTTTCCCATATATGGAACCCCTAGGCAGGTTGCCTGCCAAGGCTAATGAGCCCCACCTGCCCGAAGTGACTGGTTTTAAGGCGCCAGTGACTCGCCTCTGCCCCTTCTCCTGTTAGTGAAAACAGTTCCAACACAAGAAGGCCAGGAGTTGGGCTTCGGTTGTCAGAAGCTATTTGAGACACACACCATTGGAGCATTTTACAGAGAGCAGGAGCTTATCCCCACTCCCACCCCAGCGTGACAAACCTTTGGATAAATATCCTGAAATATCATCCTTTTGGAATACCCAGCTTCCTTTAAGGCTCAGATCTGGTGCCTTCTCCTTTTCAAAGCCTCTCCTGAGTCCCCCAGTTGTATTGGTGGTTTGTTTTTTTGTTTTTGTTTTTGTTTTTTTTTTGGGGGGGGGGGGTTTACAGAGCCATGGGGGTTAAGTAACTTGCCTACGGTCACACAGCTAGTAAGTGTCAAGTGTCTGAGACCAGATTTGAACTCAGGTCCTCCTGAATCCAGGGCCAGTGCTTTATCCACTGTATTGGTGGGTTTTTTCTCTCAAATTATTTACTTATTTGTGAATGTGATATGATCCCATAGAATGTCAATTCCTTGAGGGCAGGGACTGAAAACCTAGTGGAGACATGATAGCTATCATTAAGTATATGAAGAGCCATCGTATGGAAGAAGAACCAGACTCATTCTGTTTGGCCTCAGAGGGAAGAACTAATAAATTTTTGAGAATTTGATTTAATCTTGATATCAAATCTAACAGTGGCCCATCCATGGAGCATGTGTAGAGACAGGCCTGCAGTTGAGTCCTCAGAACCCTCCAGAAGATAGATGCTCTGAGTGACACTTGTTATGGAGTGCTGAATATGTATCCTGGATATTTCTGTCAAGACATATAATTTGGCCTCTTTATAAAGGACATGTGCAAGTCAAGCCTTCTAATTGGTCCTTGTGTGTACCATTCCTCCACCTCCATTATAATGTGACTATCAAAAGAGTTGACCACTTGACAACAAAAGTTATGTATCCTAGCTTGCCAGAAGACACAAATTTTGAATGAATTGCTCAAACAGTATATGCTCAGGGTAAAGATTGTGATGTATAGAAAGTTTGAGAGACATAATTTCTGGGTAATCATTTTATTAATTATGGCTAGCAAATAATTAATAAAAGGATTGGTCATTTGGGTGTCTCTCATGAACCAAAGATGGATCATGGTGACCTATTGATACTTATATGCCTTTGGAAGAGTGGGTGTTCCTAATAGATGGCAATAAACGCTGATTAATAATGAGAATAATAAATATTATAATGAGAAACAAACCTATTCTAATGAGGGGCTAGGGACAATTTTTTTATTTTGGTTACTTACTCCCAGACCACCCAAGCTTTGGCCAATCTAGGCAAAAAATCTATGCCTCTTCCCAAGCCTGAGTAGAACACAACAGGCCAGAATTCACTCAGATTAAATGCTTTTTATTTTTTAATCAGAGCTAATTTTCCCTAGTTGGTCTGGGTCTGAACAAGATTGAGGAGAATATTAAAATCCAATCTAATTATCAGCCCTATTCTTCAGGCACTAATTTGACCTAGTAGAGAATGAGGAAATAGGAAAGGAAAAAATCCTGAATCTCCTCAATGTGAACAATTGGTTATTAATATGAGAAAAACAATCATTTTTCTCAAGATGTTATGACTCTGAGGCAGCTAAGTGGTGCAATGGATAAAGCACCAGCCTTGGATTCCAGAGTACCTGAGTTCAAATCCAGCCTCAGACACTTGACACTTACTAGCTATGTGACCCTGGGCAAATCACTTAACCCCCATTGCCCCTCCCAAAAAAAAAAAAAAAAGATGTTATGACTCTTCAGCAGTCTCATAAAGTATTTCATGTTTAATGTTAAGTGACAACCTTCTGAGTGTATAATGTATAACAGGTTACTATTTCATAATTATTTGTCAATGGGTGCCTATTTCTTTTGTGGCAAAGGAAATTAACTATAGTGATCAACTTTGTACATTGAATACCTTCTTGGAAGGTACTCTGTTAATCACTTGTAATAGAGAAGACAATGCAGATTGAGTCCATAAAGTAATACACTCTTCCTAGTAACAATATGCATGGAGGCTTGGTGAATCTGCTTCTAGAAATGCATGATGGAGGGCCCTCTCCCAATCTGATTCTTCTGACTTTTTTTTTTTGGCTTACTGCATGGTTATAAAAAGCATTATAGTTGGATGCTGAGTTAGAACTGAGTTCATGTATAAAATATTTGAATGAATGAATTTTCTCTCTTTTCTGGTGGGCAATAACTGCTGTGGAACTAACTAGAGGTGAGACGGGGGGCCTCAGGTTCTCAGGCTCTTCCTTTTACTTGGCTACCACATGGCTATAAACACAGGACATCTCTGTTTCTTCTGCCTTTGTGTTTATTCTTTTCTGATCTTAGGTTTTTAAAAGTGTCAGAAGTGGAATGGATCTGCTTACAATTTTATGAGATTTGAAAGATCAGAAGCATCAAAAGTCCCCCGAGCAACTGAAGCTGGTAGCCAAGTCCTGTTCCAAGAGTGAGCTGCTTGACTCAGCAGAGCCAAGATATTGAGTACTGCAAGCAAGAGTGACTATTCCACTAGTAATGCAATCCTGAGAAGTAACCTTGTTGTGGGGTGGAGAGGGAATGTCTTGTAAAAACAACATTAACTTTGATTCCACTCTCCCTAGGAAGAAAAATCCATAACTTGCTGTGTTCTGCCTCTGATACTCATTTCCCTAAGATCAGTAAAGAATAAAGGCAAAGAAAATAAGAGGAAGAGGGAAGGGGAAAGGGGAAGAGAGAGAGAGAGAGAGAGAGAGAGAGAGAGAGAGAGAGAGAGAGAGTTGTATGAATTCAGAGGCAAATGGCTTCCCATAGTTCTTGCCTCATTTGCTACCAAGGAAGAAAGAGCTTCAATTTTTTTATATGCACACTCAGTTTTGACCCTGTACCCAATTAATAAGCTTTTTATCACCATCATTAAGATGACAAGAAACAAAGGATACCTGTGCATGCTCTGAAGTGATGTAGGAAACCATCCCTCCATCTTGCATTTCCAGAAGCATATTTAGCAAGCCTCCACATGGATTGTTACCAAGTTGAGCATATTTCACATGTTGTTAGGAATGAGCCCTCATTGGATTGTGCCCCCTCTCTTTTGAGGACACCCTAGACATAAGCCAGACAAATATTTTTTGAGAAATTTGTCCCCAGATTTCTACTCTGAAATCAAGATACATGGAGTCAAAGACAATGCTTTCAAAAACAAAACAAAAACAAAAGCAAAAGGCAAGTTTCCCAAAGATTCAACGCAGTCTGCATGATCCCAGAATCAGGGCCTTTTTGAAAAATGATATCATTGTTTCTAGGTGTAAGGGGTCTTTACATAAGGAAAATCTTCCTAACAATTTAGGCTTAGTATATAACCTTTCATTAGAGTCTTCAAGCAAAGGTTGGATGACCATGGTTAAAACTACACTAAGACTGGGGTAGCTAGCTAGGTGGCCCAGTGGAGAAATAACTGGTGCTGATTTCAGGAGGACCTGAGTTCAAATCCGGCCTCAGACACTTGACACTTACTAGCTGTGTGACCCTGGGCAAGTCACATGACCCCCATTGCCCTGCAAATAAATAAATAAATTTGATTTGGGGGGCAACTAGGTGGCACAGTGGATAGAGCATTGGCCCTGCAGTCAGGAGGACCTGAGTTCAAATTCAACCTCAGACACTTAACACTTACTAGCTGTGTGTCCCTGGGCAAGTCACATAACCCCCATTGCCCTGCAAATAAATAAATAAATTTGACTTGGGGGGCCAAGTTTAGGTTTTTGTTGGCTTGGAATGTGTAGCAATTGTTTTCTGTTCTGAGGGTCTCCCCCTCCCAGATTGATATCTATGCAAAGATAAAGAACCATCTTTTGTCTCATTTCTTACCCAGGCTACAGTCATTGAATAGGTGTATCCTCAGACAAACTGAAACCTGGGAAAAGCCTTAATTTAGAAAGGCCACTGTAACGTGGACTATTGCCAGTTATCTTGACCTTTGTCTTGCCACTAGACTTTGAGGACCCTGGAGGAGAGAATAAGGCTGAGGACACTGCACAGCTTTGCCCCACTCATGCAAGTCAAGACATCACTCTCATGATATCATTAGTCTTCTTCAAGAATAAAGAAGGAACAATAATGGGACTATATGACACTCAATATTCAAATGAATCTGTTATTTCATCAACTGAGGAGTGTTTTCCAGTGATATAGATGGCAACCCATCCATGCCTGCCCATTCTGAGCCACTCTTGACCATAGTCTTCCAAAAGTTCAGCACAGGGGCCCCACCCAAATGTTAGAGCACTTCCATTCTTTCTCCTGACATCACAAGGGTACTAATAGAGTATTCTGGCAGTCCGCTGGTCATCCTTCACATTTGTCATGTGACCAGCTCATCTTATCTTGCCATCACATAATTTCTTTTTTTCTTCATCACATAATTTCTTGATGATATTTTTTATTCCTGTTCTTCAGAGTTCCACACTTACATTTGCAGTCTACTAATTCACACCATTCATCCCCTCCATCATTCTCTTTGTGTTACTCAGCTTTAGTTCTTTGGAGAGAGTGGTCTTCCAAATTGCAGTTCCAATACAACAATGCCAGCTAAATGCAAATATTGAAAAGAGAAATTAGAAGGACACAGAACATATTACTTATCAGACTTATGGAGAGGTGAACAAGTCGTGAATAAACAAGAGATAGCAAAGATAGGTGTAAAATGGATCATTTTGATTATATTAAATTTAAAAGATTTTGTACAAATAAAACAAATGTAGCAAAGATCAGAAGGAAAGCAGAAAATAGGGAGTGGGGCAGGTGGGATTTTATAGACAGTTTCTCAGACAAAAATTTCATGTCTAAAACATATAAAGAACTTCGTCCAATCTATAAGAATACAAGTCATTTTCTAATTGATAATTTCTAAAAGGATATGAACAGGCAGTTTTCCAGTAAAGAAATTAAAACAATTTATAGTTATATGAAAAAATGCTCTAAATCATTATTGATTAGGGAAATGCAAATTAGAACGACCTTGAGATATCATTTTACACCTACCAGACTGGCTAAAATGACAGAAGGAGAATGACAATTGTTGGAGGGGATGTGAAAAATTTGAGACACTAATTCATTTTTGGTGGAATTGTGAACTGATCCAAAAATTTTGAGAGTGATCTGACATTATGTTCAAAGGGTTATTAAACTACCTATACTCTTTGACCCAGCAATATTGCTACTTAGTCTATTTCTGAAGATAATCTGGGGCAAAGGAAAATAATCTATATGTTCTAAAATGTTTATAGCAGCTCTCTTTGTAATGTCAAAGAACCAGAAATCACAGGAATACCCATCAACTGGGGAATGAATGGCTGAACAAGTTGTGGTATAGGATTGTGATGGAATACTACTGTGCAAAAGAAATGATGAGCTCAGTGATTTTAGAAAAACATGGAAAGATTTGCAAGAAATAATGAAGAGCTAAATGAGCAGAACCAGGAGAACATTGTATACAGTAACAGTAATATCTTTTTTTTTTAGCAAAATCTTTTTAAGAACAATTTTGAGTGAATAAACTATTTTGACTATTATAAATACCCAAATTAACTATAAAGGATATATGAAGGTGATATCTGCTTCCAGAGAAAGAACCAATAAATAGAAGTATGTAGAAAATAATTTTACGTGTGTGTGTGTGTGTGTGTGTGTGTGTGTGTGTGTGTATACCTGTTTGTATCTAATGGTAGCCATCTTGGGGGGGGAGGAAAAAAAGAAATTTACATGACAATTTTATTGTATATTTGAAAGGAATAGCAAGTTGGGCAGAGTAGATTTGCAGGATCAAATGCAATTATCTTTTTTATTATGCTATGTTATGCAAATGCGTTTATTCCATAAATTAAAAATAAAATAAAATAAGATTAGTCTTTGCTTCCTTGGGCAGCTTGCCTTCCCAAACCAAGTTATTTAAAAAAAAAAAGCTTTTCAATTTCCCTAACACAATCCAGTCCACTTTCCTCCTGCTATTTAATTCTGGATCCGAATCATTGTCCACTTACAATGTACCTCAGATGTCCAACATACTATTGAACAAGTTCTATTGCATGTTAAAATCTGGGTAACAGACATTCTTCATCTACTTGGTCTTCCATATATGGATAGACAGACCAGCACCTCGGGTGTGGTGGCTTACTGAGCCCTATTCAGGTCTGTTGATCCATCTTTGAAGTCCACTTGTCACCCAACTCTCACCTGTGGCTCTAAGAAGCTGTAGCATATGCAGGGGCCACACACCAGTAAAATCTACTCAGGAGGCAGGCTAAACCAGGTTGAAGGTAACTGAGAGACCTCAAACCTATCAGTGAATTAAGGGAATGTCTACTCCAAACATGAAGGCTTCCCCCGGCAAAATGGGTGGATGAGAACAATTTATTCCAATGGCCTCAAAGGCAGCTGAAGCAGATGCTGTGGAGTGCTTAGAATTTTGTCAGACCTCAAAAATACCAAGGTCATCCTGGGCCATTGCCAGTTGTCCTCACTTTTGACTTGCCACTGCACTTCAATGACTCTGGAACAGGGAATGAGGCTGACAACTTCGTGCAGATCTGCCTCACTTAAATCCAATTCACATGCAAATTAAGGCATCATTCTGTAATATCATTGGTCTCCTTCAAAAACAAAGGACAAACAACACAGACCAAACTCCTAGTAATTATAAATCTCTTCCTAGAAATAGTAATGTGCTGGGGGTTGATGAAACCAGTACAATGTCATCTGCAACAAGAACATGTTCTCACCAGGACCCACAGAAGCTCACTATTAGAAAAACCTCATCATCCCACAAGATCCCATCAGCCTTTGTACTCTACCTAATTACCCCACTCTGTCCCTCTGAGCCACACAACTCTTAAACCTCCATTCCAGGAGGGAGCTCAACTTAGAGTCTACATTACTTTGGGATTTCACCATGTCCCTGGAAGGGGTATCTTCCTAGCTACTCCCCCCAACTTTACCCCTTCCTATTTTGTGTTGTCTTCCCCCATTAGATTGTAAATTTCTTGAGGGCAGGGACTGTCTTTTTTTTGTACCTGTATGTCCTTCACTTAGCACAAAGACTGGTACAAATAGGCACTTAACAAGTCTTTATTGATTGGTTAATTTGAACATCTGGAAGACCTTACCAACCATGGAGAATCTCTCTCAACCTTGATTCTGTAGTGGGTCTCTCTTTACAATGATTAATATCTTTAGCACATCTCCAGATGTCATGCCTCACCTGATGTTTATTATCAGAGAATCATTGAACAAGATTATTTCTAGTGTTTAACTTCCAACAAATGTTGAATAATCTTGGTGCATGTATGCTGTAAAAGTCATTTTTTATTCTACCAAATCAAATGCTTTTTATTTGTGTAATCAACAAATAATAGTACAACTAGATCTTAAATTCGTACATCTTTCGGTTTAATATGAAGTGGTAAAGATTTGGTTTATTGTTGAATATTATTTCTAGAATCCCTGTTCTTTCTCTACTAAAACTCTCATAGAAGATTCCTTCAATTCATGTTTAGAGGACTTTTTTTGTGTTGGGTATTTTTTGTGTGTGTGAGACAATAAGGGTCAAGTGACTTGCCCAGGGTCACAGCTAGTGTCGAGTGTCTGAGGCTGGATTTGAACTCAGGTCCTCCTGAATCCAAGGCCAGTGCTTTATCCACTGCGACACCTAGCTGCCCCATAGAGGACTTTTACAGATTTTTATAGACATGGGAAAGAAGACATATAGATCAAGAGTTATTCATATTTTCTCACCTTTTGGGGGGTATTGATAAATTCCAAGATTTTTTTCTGTGCCTTTGATATCTTCTCTTTCAGATCCTTTTTATCTATATTGCTTTCTCAACATCCTTCCAGTTGTATCCCTTCCAGTTTGAATCTCTTCTCCAAATACCTAAGTTGAATGAAACTTCTTTCCTTTGTTCTCCTTAGTGTCATTTCTATTTCCTCTATAAGCACATCTGGGACTGTGAGGTTAAGGTTAGGCATGGGACTGCTACAATCCTTAATTAGGAAAAGTTTGCTTCAATGTTTTGTCAATCTTTTCCATTTTTCTTCTGTTAGCAGTCCTTCCATTTTTATCCTCGAATATCCTTGGGTTGACTTTGCTTAGATTGAATATCTAATAATAATAATAATAATATCTAAGCCAAGCTTCATTTAAACTGCTTTTACCCTCCACTGTTCCTTTCTGCTTTATGAGACAATAGTGCTCATAACCTTCAATCATCCCCCCCCTTTTTTTTGCGGGGCAATGAGGGTTAAGTGACTTGCCCAGGGTCACACAGCTAGTAAGTGTTAAGTGTCTGAGGCCACATTTGAACTCAGGTCCTCCTGAATCCAGGGCCCATACTCTATTCACTGCACCACCTAGCTGTCCCCGAAATCATCCCTTTTTAAAACGGGTTTCTATTTTAACCCTATGTTGCTTTTGGCAGCCGTATCTCTCTCAGGCTGGGCAAGCAAGTCAGTTGTTTTATTCTGGACTCCTGGGCTTTCTGGACTCTGTCTCCTTGTAGTAGCAATTAATTCATACTGGTTAAACTTCTGGTTGCAATTATGACAGACAGTGTCTCCAATCCCTTGTAACAAAAAATATTTAAGGAAAAAAAGCAGTTCAATAAAACCAACCAACATATCACTGACTAACAGTATATGCACTATTCCATAGCCATATTCTCCTACCACTGCAAAAGGAGAATGGTTCATTTTAAGTTCTCCTCCTCTGACAACCTTGGTTACTTTGCTAAATGAATGGCTTACTTGATTGGATACAAAGTATGAGGAATGAGATGAGTAGAAAATTTCTCTTAAAATGCAGCTTCTAACTAGGGATGAAGGAAAACTGGAAAGAGTTGGTCTCTCAGCTATCTTGAGTAAGTCACTCCCCTTCTTCCTTTCTTATGTCACTTCTTTTCTTAGGGCTTCAATTTCCTCAGCTGTAAATGGGGCAATTAAGACGTGGATCCGAGACTTCTCGGTTCCCCTCCAGACCTAAATCTGAAAGGTGGAGGAAGGAAGGCCGGGTCTCCAAATACTCTAAGTGAGAGACGAACTTAGTGGGCGAGTCCCGAGGGTGAATAAGGGGAGTATTCAGCGGGCCACGCCCATAGCATCCCCGAAAAGGTGGGAGGCGGTCGATGGGGCCGTCCGCAAAGACCTCTGTACAGGCTGAGGCAGGATAGAAGGTGTCAGTTCGCCGTCCGCTTTCTGAGGATAGCGGGAAGGGTCTCCTGGACATGCAGCTGCACCTAGGCAGTGGCGGTGTCAGTAGAAGCCACCTCCTAGCGGGACACCACCCCCAGAACTTGGGTGGGGCGGGTCAGGAGGGGGGAGGCCGGGGCAGGTGCTGGCAAAAGGGGGAGGGGTCTGCGGGGGCGGGGGCGCGGAATTTCTTCGCACATGCCGCACAGGACCAGGCGAAGCGCCTTAAGGAGTGGCACTTTTAAAAGTTCAGCCTAAGGCCACCCACTACCAGCTCCTACCTTAGTTTAGTTACTTTTGGGTCCAGTCTGGTCCTGTGTGCGCCCGGCTTTCCTCACTGAGAACCCAAACCCAGTCCAGCCTAGTCTCCACCATGCCGGTCAAAGGAGGTACCAAGTGCATTAATATCTGCTGTTTGGATTTAACTTCATCTTTTGGGTGAGTGAAACAGAGGCAAACGCCTCCCACCCCCTGAATCCTGCACCCTCTCCCCCACTCCCAAACCCCGCTCTTTACCTGCTCCCTCATCCTGGGTGGAGCAGAGGGGGCTGGCAGCCAGGGCTGCTTGGTGCGGGCTCGGATGCCAGGAAGATGGCAGGGACGGGATGGGGAAGGCTGGTTGAACTCGGGAAAAGGTGTCTGTCCTTGTCGCCAGCTGGCATCTCTCCGGGTGGCGTGCAACTGCACGGGTCCGGGACGAGCCAGTACAGACCAGAAGGGAGTGGGAGGAGGAGTTTCCACCGTGGGCTAAGGAAACTGGGTGGGAGGTGGAGGCAAGGGTCACCGAGGATTCCTCTAGGGCACAGGTCAGGGCATGGGACGAACGAGATGTTTACAGTCCGGTTGAATATCTTATTGGATATGGGTATAGGAGTCTGCGATCCGGGACATCTTTCCCCTCCTCTTGTGCCCCTTGGGTAAGGACCGGCTGGGCTTGCTTTTCCTCCACCCTGGAGTCTCCTCCCGGGCCCCACTAGTCCCCACCCCGTCCCAAATCTTCTAGCCCTGAAGAAGGTTATTGGGCTTTTTTGTGTGGTGTAGGTCTAGAGGCTTGTACTTAAGGGTGGAGTTGCTGTCTGAGGTGGGCGACCTGAAGGAGAGTTCATGGAAAAGAAGTGAAGCTGCTAAGAAATGTTTTTTCACTTTTCCCACTCACTGAGGATTAGGAAAGAGATGGGGACACTACACCCCATTGTCCTGCCTGATTTAAAAGTGTAGCGCTCGTCCCCTTTACCAGGCCCCCATAGTCCACGTGAAGAATCCTTGTCCCTCCGGGTCCTACCCCTCACCTTTACCGGGGCTTTGACTCTAGCATCCGTGAGAAAGTCTACAGTTTGTCAATCCTACCCGAAAGTCTAGCCCTGTCTTGCTTTTTCTTTTTCTTTTCCTTCTTTAGGTTGATAAGTATCTTAACTAGAAAACTGCTGGAGGCAAGGGGAGGAGGAACTGTGAGATCTCTATCAGTCGCGGTTTCCCAATTGAGTACTGGGATTCTCATGGCTAGGTGCATGCGTGGCTATGAGGGGTCAGGTGCCCTCATGCCTGAGGAGAAAAACACCTCACCTCTTCCCCAGGCCTAGGTGGCACTAAGGATCTGCAGCCCATGTACCCAGACCCGTGAAACAGCTACCACCTACTAGAGCTGAACCGAGGACTAGCGGCCTCCCCATCTCTGTGGCCCCACCTTTTTCTTTTTTTTTCTTTTTTTTTGCAAGGAAGTGACTTGCCCAGGGTCACACAGTTAGTACGCATCGGTATCAAGCGTCTGAGGTCAAATTTGAACCAAGTCCTCCTGACTGCGGGGCTGGTGCACCACCTAGTTGCCCCCTCCCCACCTTTTCAGAGTAAGAGACTGAGCTTTGGGAAAGAACAGTACCTGGCCCCATTCTGATCTTCCCAGCCCCATTTAAGCTGGGGCAGAACTAAGGACTTCTTCACAGGTGAACAATACTATTTCAGAAAGACTTGGGGAAAAATTCAGTCCCTTATTAGATAAAAAATGTAGCTGAAAGCTATTGTCCTGGCTGAGGGGGAAAGGGAGGAATGGAGAGTACTGGAGTATTCCACCTCTATCCACTGGAATTAGGAATTTGAGATAGTTTGGGAGGAAAACTCTGTTTGCTACCTTGTTGATACTAGGAAATCCCTATTTTCATCCTGCAGATCATAGACTGTCAGAATCTTAGCGATCATCTAATCTAGCCCTGCATTTTAGAGATGAGAAATCAGAGACCCAAAAAGGTTAAAAAAAAAAAAATGCCGGGGCACCTGGTGGCAGTGGATAGAGCACTGGCCCTGGATTCAGGAGGACCTGAGTTTGGATCTGGCCTCAGACACTTAACACTTACTAGCTGTGTGACCCTGGGCAAGTCACTTAACCCCAATTGCCCCGCAAAAAAAAAAATGCCCCAAGATTACAGTAAATGATACTCAAGATTTCAACCCGAATCCTCTGATTCCAAATCCACTCTTTCAGATTGGTGGGATTACTGCCCATCTGTTTTAGCCCAAGGCTAAGGGGAGGCATGGATGGGAGGGATAGAGGGTAGGGTCTCATAAGACCTGAGCGGTTCTTTCCCATATCCTGCCACCTGTCATACTGCTTATCTTCCTCCATTATTAATACTCAGAGGTGGAGGAACTCCTGGTATGGAACATTATGAGGACAGAATCTTGGAAAGAGTCAATCTGACTCCACCCCCACTCAGCCTTCAGAGGGAAGCAATATGACTTGAAGTTTTTCCCTTCTCTCTTACTAAAGGTTATATCTCCTCCACACCACACTCTAGTAATCTGTAAACCATCTCAGGAACTGATATGTAGACTGGAGGGGGCCCCTTGTGCTTCTTCCTCTTCAGTGAAGGGCCACTGCTGGGAGTGTTGGGAGCCCTGTATTGCCTCATTCTGCTTGCTGCTGGCTCTTATGTTCTTCCTAGGAAGGTACCTCCAGGATTAGGCCAAACCCTAACTCAGTTACTGAGGGTGAGAGAAAGTGATGACATTTTGTAAAGAGTGAGGTAACCAAGTCCTGACAATAAATTATGTTTCCAGGAATGTAAAGAAATTTTTAATCTGAGCTCTGCCACTAATGAGTAGTCATGTCTTTTTGACTGTGAGGTTCAGCTATATTTTTTACTCAATAAGCAGGACAGGTAAATGTGGCTTGGGGGTGCGGAGGGAGGGGAGCAGTATTTGTGTCAGTCCTCCAAAACTACTGAATATTAGTAGGGTACTTGTATTGAATGTAAAATATATATGTATATATTAAATATGTAATGTTTTACAGATACAGATATCTTTACATTCATTATATCATTTGATCCCACAACACCCCTGTTAGGCAGGTGGTGAGTAGTATCCTTATTCACAGATGAAGGAAACTGACTTGTCCGGGTTAGGAGGTAGTGGCAGAACCAGGTCTCAAATCAAGTTTTTCTCATCTAGCATTTCTAGTCCATGATGGCATTATCCCCCGCGTTTTCTGAGAGTTGCAGATCTGAAGAAGTTTTTAAAATCAGCATAACCATAGCTTTGTGGAGGTAAAAGAGAGAAGGAGTATTGGGAAAGGAAGGGGGCCAGGAACCATAACAGCTTCTTGAAATATGTTCTCACTTCACTGCCTAGCTCTGGACCAAGAATTTAGGCATACATGTATTATTTTGGTGAGGATGTAGGAATAAAAGAGTTATGTTGGGGATTTGGGAAAAGAGCAAGATGAACTAAAACCACTTCACCCCTATTTTATCCTTTTTTTTAAAATTTGCTTCCAACCTGTGTCTTCATTGCATTGGAAAATCCCAGTGTGGAAACTCTCCCATTTTAAATTGGTAGCCACTGCAATTTATAATCTTGCCTGGGACCCTGAGAGATTAAATGACTTTCCAGGTTCATATAGCTGGCATGTATTCAAAGTGAGACTCAGACCAGGTGTTTTCTTTTTCTTTTTAAGTAACTTGCCCAGGATCCACACAGCTAGTGTCAAGTGTCTGAGGCTGGATTTGAACTCAGGTCCTCCTGAATCCACGGCCAGTGCTTTATCCACTGCACCACTTAGCCTGCCCAAGACCAGGTGTTTTCAAGCTCTGAGGCTAGCTCTGTCTGCCAGGCTTCCTTTTATTTCCCACTTAAACCTATCCTATGCTCGATTATCATAAAACAATTCTGTGTCAAAAATGCTTCCTATATTGCTGAGCAGACTAGAAAGCTCTTCAAAAACTACTTTTTGAGTTTTTGTCTTGCATATAGTAGGTACTTAATAACTGTGATTGTTTTGAATTGGTCAGTTTGGAGCTAAAGGATTCCCAACCACAATTTATCCTTGGCTTCTGACATCTAATCTAGTCTGATGCTCCGGGGTGGAGTAGGCATTTTAGAAAGCCAACAAACCACACCAACAATCTGAATTGTTCAAACCACCCAGTTTTATGATAGTTTTCCTTTTCCTTCAGACTCTCCCCTCCTAGCCACCATTTCCAAAATAAGTGTTGGCCACTCAAAGTGGGACAAAATATGAGCTATGGTATTGCCTTCTTATGGAATATGTACCATCTTCACCCATGTGTGCTATTTGACCTTCTTTGTGTCTATTTAATGGGGATGAGAAGGATCCCTAGTTCCTAGTATTTCTACTTGAGAAGAATCGGCCTCTCCTACCTACTTTGTTCTTCTCCACTTTCTCAAGTACCTTATCCATGATACTACTCTGAATGAGACCTTGGGAAGAGGGAGGAGGGAGAAAATGGCCAAATAATCATCCTTTACCAGGAAGTCCTGTGTAATTGATGGAAGAGCTCGACACCATGCACAGATCAAGGACTCAATATATGCTTACTGCCTGGTATCAGGGTTCTCATAACTGGCACCAGATATGTGACCACATATAAGTCATTGAGCTTCTCTGGGCCTCTGTTCTCCCCTTTATAAGATATGGGGGTTTGCAAAGCCTATCTATTCCCATATGAAAAAATGCTGCAAATCTCTACATGATTAGAGAGATGCAAATTAAAACAACTCTGAGGTACCACCTGACACCTATCAGATTTGGCTAAAATTACACAAAAGGAAAATAATAAATGTTGGAGAAGCTGTGGGAAAATTGGAACACTAATGCATTGTTGGTAGAGCTATGAACTGATCCAACCATTCTGGAGAACAATTTGGAATTATGCCCAAAGGGCTATAAAGCTGTGCATACCCTTTGACCCAGCAATACCACTTCTGGGTCTTTTTCCCAAAGAGATCATGAAAAGGGGAGAGGGACCCACATGTACAAAAAATATTTATAGCTGCTCTTTTTGTGGTGGCAAGGAATTGGAAATTGAGGGGATGTCCATCAATTGGGGAATGACTGGACAAGTTGTGGTATATGAATGTAATGGAATACTATTGTGCTGTAAGAAACGATGAGCAGGAGGAGTTCAGAGAAACCTGGAGGATCTTGCATGGGCTAATGATGAGTGAGATGAGCAGAACCAGAAGAACATTGTACACAGTATCATCAACATTGTGTGTTGATCTACTGTGATGGACTATATTCTTCTCACCAGTGCAATGGTACAGAAGAGTTCCAGGGAACCTCATGATAGAAGAGGATCTCCAAATCCAGGGGGGAAAACAAAGAACTGTGGAGTATATGCTGAATGAACCATACTATTTCTTTTGTTTTTGGTGCTGTTGTTTTTCTATTTGAGGTTTTTTGTCATTGCTCATATTTTTCTCTTATAACATGACTATTCAGAAATATGTTAATGTTAGTGTGTGTGTGTGTGTGTGTGTGTGTGTGAGTGTGGTGTGTGTGTATATGACCTATATTAGATTGCTTGCTGTCTGGGGAGGGAGGGAGAAAAATCTGAAATTGAAAGCTTGTATAAACAAAAGTTGAGAACTATCTTTACAAGTAGCAGGAAAAAAAAAATACTTATTAAAATTTAAAAAAAAAAATAAGAATGAGGGGTTTGGACTAAGTGACCTCCAGGGTCCCTTGCAGAGCTAGGCTCTGTGGAGCTCCCACCTCACTGTTCTCTTGTGGCAGGGACTGATCCAACTCCTCTGCAGCTTGCAGCAGAAACCTAAAGGTAGAATTAAGCACAAATTGTTCAATAAATAAGGTAACAGCTTATTGGAAAGCTGAGAAGATGACGAAGATTATGCCAGTTTCCACAGGTCTTGGTTTTAGTTTTATATGAATTGGTGGGAAAAGCACTGGTTTAGAGGTTCAAAGATCTAGCCCCACACGGGACTATTGGGTACTAGCCACATCACTTCAGTACTCTGGGCTTTAGTTCCTTTTAAAATAAGGGGGCCTTCTTCCAGCTCTAAATTCAAGGTTTTCTTTGGTTTCACCTGTGGAATGTAATTCTGAACTGTGTGCTCAATAATGAGCCTCGACCAATGCTTCAGACTTTTCTCTGCCAGGCTGCTGGGGGGAGGAGGGATGGCACGTGGAGGGGGGTGGTACAAAGGCAAGGGTAGGCTCTGCTTGCTGGCTCTGAGTTTAGAGCTATTCTGTTTGGATATTCCTTTTCCCTACCCACACACAGAAGCCTCTTATGTTTTTAAAAACTTAACTTCACTTTTTAAAAAGTGTAGAAGTAAGAGGAGCAGTCGGAGCCTGTAATAGGATGGGAACAGTTCCTTGTGGAATTGTGAAAGTTCAAACCATAAACACAACTCTTTCCATGAAGGCCCATCCAACCTTTGTTCTGTCTCCCTTCCCTTCCTCTTCCCTCCTTCCTCAGTGCCAGGCCACCCTATACCTTTGCTGTGTCTGTAATTACTGAATCATGTGTTAGGACTTGTGAGGCTGTGGGGCAGTGCCCCGCCTTTTTAAAAAGAACAACTTTCCAGTGCCAGCATGTATAGGAGGGATTCGGGAAGATAGAAATGAGCCTGATGCCCCTTCACCATTTTTCCAGGTTTCCAAGAAGCTTTAATTCTTGATGTGGGCATTTGGGCCAAGAAAACCGGCTCTGAAGAGGGAGCATTGTACTGAAATGGCTTCCCGCCTCTGGCATCTGTACAAAATGGGCGGATGAGGTTGTTATCACTGAAGCTCTTGCTGGTTAGAAAGGGAGAGGACAGGACGCCTGAAACCAGTGAAAAAAAGACATCTCTGTCCTTTCTCCCTCCCCCCCCCCCCAAAAAATTCAGGAACTACTCTGGGGAGGGTAAATTGAATGGGAATTTTTCCATTCTTTAAAAAAAAAAAACTGGTGAGTTCCATTTGACTTCAGTTCATATGCAAATGGTGTGGCCACTTTTAATGATCCTGGATCTACAAGGGCCTTCTTCCAGTGAACTCAAGCCTGGCAAATCATCACATGGTTTAGTCTGGCAGTCAAATGAAAAATAACTGGAAAAATCTAGTATATTAGGGTCTTAAAATCTGGAGAGTAAAAAAAAAATGTTAGAGATCATCTCATTTAAACCGGTTTTTACAAATGAAGAAGTTAGGGCCCAATGGAGTTATATTCCTGACTTACCCAAGGACACAGAAAGGATTAGCAAGGACTTGAACCCAACTCATCTGAATCCCAAGCCAACTACCTCTCTGATCACAAGTGGTACAACAAACTTTGCTAGCTAGTTGTAGAGCTATGATGAGTTGGGGAGAAAGGGGCTAGGAGAGGGAAAGAAAGGTAAAGTTAGAATTTTTTTTCCTCCTCCATAATTTATCCCTTTGCTGGGCTCCTCTTTTCCATCTTCCACCCTTTGCTCCAGTTAGTACCAGTATTGACAAGTCTATTGCCTTTGGCTGACAATAGGAACAGACACTGCAGGGAACAGTGTTACCTTAAATCTATAACAACCTTCCAGGTGCACAACACAGGGTGTCTAGTCATTCATCAATCTTGATAGCCACATACGGTCACCACTGTCAGCGATGCCATCTTTGAAAATAGAACATGCACTCTTATAAGCTTTCTCTCATGGTCAACCACAAAGATAAACCCCTGCCCACACTGAGTTTCACTTCTGATCAAGAAGGAGTCTAAAAGTCAAATATAGCTTCTTTTCCCAAGTTGAGGTTTGTAATATTTGAGATTTGATGACAGGCAACTTATATACTTCATTCTTTCAGAAAAATCACTTTTGTTTTCTGTCTGGTGACAACCTACAGCTATAGAAGGCCTACTCATCTCTGTACCAGTTGTGATAATTTGATAACAGGTATTTCCAGAAGTTTTTGTTTTCTTCCTCTAGATTTATTGACTTATAAGTTGCCCTTTCCCAAGTTCTGAACTCAGCCCTCTCCTACCATTCTAGTGATTATCAGTCAATCAGTAAACATTTATTAAACACCTTTTATGTGCCAGCAGGGGAGCTAGATGGTACAGTGAATAGAGCCCCAGGCCTGGAGTCAGGAAGACTTGAGTTCAAAATCTGACCTCAGATACTTACTATGTGATCCTGGACAAGTCACCTCTAACCCTATTTGCATCAGTTTCCTCATCTATAAAATTAACTGGGGACAGAAATGACAAACCACTCCAGTATCTTTGCCAAGAAAACCCTAAATGGGGTCATGAAGAGTCAGATACAACTGAAACAACTGAGCAACAACAATCAAAAAACCTGCCAATCGTACTATGCACTAGGAATTCCAAAAGAAGCAAAAGACAATCCCTGCTCTCAAAAAGCTTATAGTCTAATGGGAGAGACAACATGCAAAGAATTTATGCAAAGCAGGCTCTATACAAGATAAATAGAAAATAACTAGGAGATGGAAAGCACTGGAATTAAGAGAGAGGTTAAGGAAGGCTTCCTGTAGAAGGTGAGTCCTTTTTTTTTGTTTTCGTTTTTGTTTTTTAGTGAGGCAATTGGGGTTAAGTGACTTGCCCCCAGGGTCACACAGCCTAGTAAGTGTCAAGTGTCTGAGGCTGGCTTTGAACTCCGGTCCTCCTGACTCAGGTCCAGTGCTCTATCCACTGTGCCACCTAGCTGCCCCAAGGTGAGACTTTTTAAAGGAAGTCAGGAAGGTCATTAATTGGAAAAGAGGAGGGACAACCAGAAAAAAAAGGCCCAGAGCCAAGAGATGAAGTGTCTTATTGGTGGAACATCCTGGAGACCAGCATCACTTGACTGAAGAGGGTGTCAGGGAGGAAAATTAGGAGGAGACTAGAAAGAAAGGAGACTGAATGACCAACAAGCATTTTTGTATTTGATCCTAGAGGCAGTAAGAAGCCACTGGAGTTTAATGAGGAAGGGGGGTGATATGACTGGGCCTGCATTTTAGTAAAATCACTTTAATTATTGAATGGAGGGTGGTTTAGAGTAAAGAGAGACTTGAGGCAGACAGATCTACCGGCAGGCAAGAGGTGCTGAGGGCCTGCATTACAATGGTGGCTGTGTCAGAGGAGAGAAGGGGACATATTCAAGAGATATTGCAACGCTGAAACCAGGAGGCTTTGGCAACAGCATGCATGTGGGAGGGTTGAAATATAGTGAGGAATTCAGGATGACTGACTCCTAGGTTGTAAGGCTGAGGGACTGGGAGGGTAGTGTTGCCCTGTGTAGTATCGGGGAAGGTTGGAGGCAGGGAGGATTATGGAAGAGAAAGATAATGATTTCTACTCTGAACATACTGAGTTTATGATGCCTACTGGCCATCCAGTTTAAGGTATCTGAAAGCAGATGGAGATGTGAGATTGGGGGTCAGCAGAGAGACTGGGGCAGGAAAAGTAGATTTGAGAATCATCAACATTTTGTTGTCATTCCAGTTGTGTCTGGCTCTTCGTTGACCCCTTTTGGGGGCGTTTCTTGGCAAAGATACTGGAGTGGTTTGCCATTTCCTTCTCTAGTTCATTTTACAGATGAAGAAATTGAGGCAAACAGGGTTCAGTAGTGACTTGCCCAGAGTCACAGCTTGTAAGTGTCTGAGGATGGATTTGAACTCAGGAAGATGAGCCCAATATTTCTATCCACTGTACACCTAGCTACCAGTCATCAGCATAGAGATAGCTTAAATTTGTGGGAGCTGATGAGATCACTAAATGAAGTAGTATAGAGGGGGGAAAGGAGAGGGCTCAAGAAAGCACTCTGAAGGACACCTACACTTATTATCCACCCTCCCCCCTTATCTCAAGAAGCATCTTCCTCAGGGTGGTTCTCTCCCCACCCCCCACTCTGTCTTGTATCCTGTAACTTCTCCACTATGCAATACAAGTATAACCCTCAGAAATTTTCTCCCTTTCCCCCTTCTATCCTACAGTTGCATAGAAGGAAGAGAGTGTAAATTACTCTTGCCATTCTGGAAATTTAAGATAATGGGGGGGGGGATGTCAACAAATTGCTCATACCATTTGGCCCAACAATAAGGCTACTGGCTCCTGCACCCCCCCCCATACCCCAAAGGGGTAAAAGACAGAAATAAAATATGCCAAACTTTCCATTGTAATCTCTCTGGTAGATAAAGACAAGAAGCACAGGTAATCATCAATTGATAAATAGCTGGATAAATTATGGGGTTTTTTTTTTTGTTTTCAACATTCATTTTTACAAGATTTAGAATTAACATTTGTTCTTTTGGGGGGGAGGGCAATGATGGTTAAGTGACTTGCCCAGGGTCACACAGCTAGTGTCAAGTGTCTGAGGCTAGATTTGAACTCAGGTCCTCCTGAATCCAGGGATGATGCTTTATCCACTGTGCCACCTAGTGCCTAAATTATGGTTTATTAATGTAATTAATTACTATTGAACCACAAGAAATGAAGGTTCAGAGATAACGTGGAAAGAGTCTCACGAACTGTTGCAGAGCAAAGAAATCGGAACTAGGAGAATATCGTTATAGTTCATTACAATAACGACACTAAAAATTGGTAAGACCAGTTTTGGTCCAGGAAAACAGATGATGAAACATGCCTCCTTCTCTCCATAGAAAGGTATGGAATTCCTCTCTGGACACAGGGAGTGTGGGAATATTGCATGTGATGACAAATGTAGTCACTGTATTGGTTTTGCTTGAATTTTCATTTTAAAAAAGAGAGTTTAATGAAGGGAGGTGGAGAAAAATCAGGAAACTATGTTGCATTAAAAAAACCAAGACTGTTAAAGTGGATGGAGAGAGAAAGAACTCCATGGGTTCTGATGTTTGGAGGCAGCCTAGGCAAGCTTCCCACCCATCCTGTCTCTGACATTTGACCTAATCAGAGCTCCCCCCCCTCCCCAACAGCTTTGAAGCCTTTGCTCTCTTTTCTAAATTTAATGAGTGATGACCTTCTATTTGTAGTTCAGACAAGTGTAACTTTATTAGCTTCTTGCCCAGCTTTACTCTCGGGTTCAATTTTCCCATAGTTTGACACTATTTCAGAACAAAGGGAAGGTTTACCCATGAAGGTCATATTCTCTTTTGCCTCTTTCCCAAAGTAAGGGATCTAGAAAGCCCTGACCCTTTCCTTGAGTCATTTGAGGAAAATGGAGGGTGATCTTCAACTCCAGTAGAACTTCCAGCATTACATGAAAGCTAAGAAATTGAAAAGTAGATGCATGGAAACAATGTAGACATACATTTATGGTATCAAATAAATATAATAACCTTGTATTTGACAAATATAAAGACAAGATTTTGGGAATTCATTGTTTGAGTTTTTTAAAATTTGTTTTTACAGTATGGCAGAAATTGGGCAAGGACCAATAACTGACAACATTTACCAAGATAAGGTCAAGGGGGCAGCTAGGTGGTGCAGTGGATAAAACACCTGACTGGATTCAGGAAGACCAGAGTTCAAATCCAGCCTCAGACACTTGACACTTACTAGCTGTGTGACCCTGGGCAAGTCATTTAACCCTATTGGCCCGGCAAAATAAAAAAAAAACACAAGATAAGGTCAAAATGGATATCAAGCCCAGTCCTAGCAGCATTTGAACAAGAAGCCCCACCTACATTCTCATCTGTCAAATGAACTGGAGAAGGAAAGAGCAAACCACTCCCGTATCTTTGCCAGGAAAACCCCAAATGGGTCAACAAAGAGTTGGACATGACAGAGACCTGAAATGATTGTACAGTGTTACCTCACTTGATCCTCACAACAACCCTATGAGGCTGGTACTAGTGTTATTTCCCATTTTACAGATGAGGAAACTAAGACAGAGAGGTTAGTAACTGACACACAGTAATTCAGTGAATGAGGCAGGATTCAACTTGGGCCTTCCTGATGCCAATCCACCTCTCTGACCCACTCTACCACCCAGCCATGATTCCTTGGACATAGATAATTACTAAATATTTTGGTCAAATTGATATATAATACTGAAGCCTCATGCAGAAATTTGATGATAGATAGGCTTTGCAAATTGGTGGGTGAGAGCCAGAGTCCCTATCAAGTTTTTTCCTGCACTCAGTGAAAATGTCACAGTATACATGTGCCATACAGGAATACACGAACACACACACACATCAGTACAGCAGGGAAGGCACAAGCTGAGAGCAGACCCAACACCAGAAGCAGAGGCAGCAGTAGCAGCAGGCCAAGAGGAGGCTTGGGCAGAGTCCTAGAGAGGCCTTCGCCAAAAGCCCCTGCAGCCGCACGGCATCTTATTAAGCAAGAGCAGAGAGAAGCTTGGGTCTGTCATGAAGCCATTGCATTACCAGGACATAGCTGTTGGAGGGGCAGTGGCAGCATTAAGCACATTCAGAGAGTGGGGCCCTCTGTCCACAGGCACAATGGCCTATTGATAGATGCACAGTGGCCGTCCTTGCCAAATTTCCAAAAGCAGCCAAGTTAAGATGACTCCCTGCCCCCCCCTTTTTTTTTACAGACTGAAAGACAGATGTGCCAAAAAACTCAAGAAAGCAGGGCTTGTGGGTCGAAGAAGCTGCTTTTGGCTGGCAAAGCCCCCACCATCCCCATTTTCGGGGCCTGCTGTGGAGAACAGGCATGAGGCAGCTTCAGGCATACCCTTTTTATTGGCACTAACTGGTTCCTCAATCACCACTTTAGGCAAAACAATGTTACTGGAGCAGTTAGTGTGAGATAATAGAAACAGAGTCAGCTACAAACAATTTGAGAGAAGGTTCCTGAGCGATTTTAGTTATACTCTGTTGGGAGCATTATATAGAGTATACCTGGACTTCATTTCTGACCTGTTCCATTGAGGTGTTTTGCTTTTTATATTCCATTTTATGACTTAACACCTATGAACCTCGACTTTTAAGGGGGGGGGGGAATCAAATAAACAATTGCAAACTAGCATGTTTATAGTGCTTTAGTAGCAAAGCCCTTTTAGAGAGATCTCATTGCTATGAGAATTTGGACACTTCTCATTTTACAGACGAGGAAACTTAGAGGTTAAGTGACTTGCTCAGGGTCACTCAGCAAATTGTTAGTATTTAAGATTGAGTTTGAACTCAGATCTTCCTGAGCTGCAGATCTAGTGAGTGTCCATCCACTGCGCAGGTAGGCTTCCACACAGTGTGGTGTGTAACATTCCATCTCAGTCTCCCACCTTTCTATGGAGATGAGAAGTGTGTTTTATCATCTGTTTTCTGAACCAAGATCATTTATTATAGACATTTTTTGTTTGTTTGTTTGGGTTGAGTGTTTGCTGGGCAAAGAGGGTTTAGTGACTTGCCCAGGGTCACACAGTAAGTATAGTGCCAAGTGTCTGAGGCCAGACTTGAACTCAGGTTCCTCCTGAATCCCAGGCAGGAGCTTTATCCACTTCGCCACCAGCCCAGAGTTTGACTGTCCGTTAGTTGGAATGTAAAAGGGTGTCTTAAAATCAATGAAAAGTCTTAGGGGGGTTTTCTATACCCAATCAGTGGCTTTTGTGGTTTCTGTGGGACCTTCAGGGACCAGAATATTCTACCTTTTGAATCAAGATTGCATGTTACAGGGAAGGAAGGATTGTTGTTGTTGTTTTTTAAGGTATGTATACAGTAAGAATAAGAGAGGCTCATTCAGGAGGTAGAAGGAACCTATGGATTCTGGGAAAATAACCCATGTGGCAAAGAGCCCGGAGGAGTGGAATGGGATAGAGGTTGGCTTTGACCTGGCTAAAATAGCAATTCTATTTCTCTTGCCTGACTCAATGCTCCTGGTGACCCAACCTCCCCATGAGTCATGCTTGGAAAATGGAGAAGTATCTTTGTGAAATGCCGAGGAGAGCCATTTGCTTGTGGTGCTAATTAATTCACTCCAGGGTCTGTTTATGGGAGTGCCTTGCTCTGTAATTGGTTCAGCATCACGGGCCACTTAGTAGAGGAAGTGTCACTGAACCTACTGAGCTGCAGATAACAGGGCCACTCATAGGCTGCAGTAGCATGACTTCAAATCTTTAGACTCTTAGAGACCCAAGCACAATAGAAAGCAAGGGTGTCACCATTGGGAGGGGTTTTGGTTTGTTTGTTTGTTTGAAATTCCTCAGTCAGGTGATTTTTCTGGACTTAATTGAGTTGACTATTAAACAATGTGTAGGACAGACTATGTTGAACTGAATGTGGAATTAATGTAATACCCGCTATATACAGCGTACTATGCCAGGCACTAAATGACAATGAAGATATGGTGGGGGGATCACTCTGGCCCCCCAAGGCTACAGACTAATGGAGGAAAGGAGTCAACATGTACACAGATAAATGTAACATAAGGTAGAGGATGATAGTTAAAGAGACAGGGACAGAAAGAGCCAAGAGCCAGGCACTGTTGTGAAAAAATTTCGAAGAGAGGTTTTTAGCAATAATGAACACTGGAGGGGTCTTCACTAAGGTGCTGCCTTGTGAGTTGTGTCTGAAATGAAGGAAGGAAATTCAATGGAGATGGGGTTGGTGGGAGTAAGCATTCTGCCCCAACTGCTGCATTTTTCAGCCTGAGCAAAGTCAAGGATATGGGAGGACAATCTGAACAAATTACACTTGTTTAGTCAGACCTTAAACAGTGGGTGAACACATTGAATTCTGTCTAAGACTCTTCATTCTAAAGAGCTATTTAGTCCTAGGATGATGGGTGCTGTTTGGAAGTCATCTCTACCCCTAGAAAGATTTCTCAAATCTGCTGTTTTATAGCTGCTGATTTTTTTTCTCCCCACACTGAAGGACTGCTGCTGCCCCTTAGGCCCCAACTGGTGGGGGAAGGGAGGGAGTTTGAGTCTCCTGAATAGAAGTGTTAGAATAACATATGCTGAATCGCATTGCTTATGTAGTGAGTCTCCCTTGGCTTGTGTTCATCCCCTGAATAGAATCAGATGATCAGCAGCTAGGGAGACTCAGTAATATCCTCTTACCTCTTTTACTGTTTTTAGTAAACAGTAGTTCAGAATTTGTCCCCTCGACAGCTGCCTGGCACAGGACAATATCCTAATGTTTTATGGTAACTTTTGAACAAACCATTATTCATCTTCTCTCCCATCCACTCTGCCTTGCCCCTCTGGCCTCTGAAACATCCTGGCTCTGTGGACCCTGGGCAAGCCATTCAACTTCTCAGGGCTCTAGCACCTCCAAGATGGTGCTGGCCTGGATGAATATAGGGAATTTTTCTCACACAGGAGTTCCCTATACCAGTGAAATAACCATCAAGAGCCTATACCTCTTATTCTAGTGGTGCTCCATGTAACTCAAGGAAGGAACAGCATGGTTTCCAAAGAATTAAAATCGAGGCTCCTCACAGGACAGCCTTGAGAGGCATAATGGGCATGTGCAGCCCTTCACAAGGAATTACTCAAGAGAAATGGCATAAAGTGCATCTTCAGGAGTCAGACAGGTAACTGGAAAAGAAGGCGGACTGGTTATGTGGGGAATCCCCAGTCTTAAGTACTGGCTAACCTGTGTGCTCCATTGGTGTGCACATGATGTCTAGAAACCCAGGGGAAGGAGGCCCCTGGCTAAAGGTGGGGCCCATAGGGAATTCCCAGGGAGACATCAAGGAGTCACCCAAAATGAGAAGGCGTTGGTGGGCAATCTGGGTCATTCAGGAAGTGCCCACATCAGTGAGATCACAGGTACATTGAAGAATTTGCTTGGAAGGAACAATGATCTTAATTAAATCCAGCTCTGCTACTTTCTTGACTGTGACCGTGGGCAAGTTATTTGATTTCTCAGGGATTCAGGTTCCTCTTCTGTAAAGTGATAGATTTGCACTGGGTGTTACCTAAAGCCCTTTCCAGTTAAGAATGATTTCTACCTGAGGGTTGTTCTGGTTCTTTGGTTTGGGAGGGAAGAATTAGAAAGGTTGTTTCACTTATCAGAAATGGAGAGTAAGGGTAGGTAGTATTTGCCTATTTAAGGTGTGCAATGTGCTTTATATGGGTTACCTCTTTTGACCTCTACAACTCTGGGGGCTAAGTGTTATCATCATCCCCATTTTATAGATAAGGAAACCAAGGTTGAGAAGTTAAGTGATTTGCTCAGCATCAAACAACTAATAAATTAATAATCCTGCCTCCTGTATGAGCCAGGATTCAACCTCAAGTCTCTGACGCACCACTATCTGCTGTTCTCTCCTGGACCCTCTGATTTTCCTTTTTCCCATGTTGATTTGACTTCTCTTGGCTGGCACCACACCAATCCATGTCAAGGTTTTGGGAAAGGGTGAGATTCTCTGATGTTCCCAGACTCTTGGATGGAGCAAGTTCACAAGCCTGGCAGTCCTGGAAAGGTAGAAGAGTCAGGGAGCACAGCTGTGTACCTCATACTAGGCTGTGGGCTTTTACATCTCTGGTTGTCTTTGGACCACTATCTTCCCTGACCTACTTCAATGAGAGGAATTGGGGTTCCCTCTTCTACTGCATCAGCCCCATTTCCTACTTTTGTTGTTGTTCAGTTGTTTTTCAGTCATGTCGACTCTTCATGGCCCCATTGAAGTTTTCTTGGCAAAGATACTGGAATGGTTTGCCCATTTCCTTCTCCAGCTTACTATACAAAGTAGGAACTGAGACAAACAGGATTAAGAGACTTGCCCAAGATAGTAAGTATCTGAGGCTATATTTGAGCTTAGGAAGATGAGCCTTCCTGACTCCAGGCCTGGGTGTTCTATCCACTGAACACCAGCTGCCTTCCACTTCCCTCTAGAGATTAGAAAATAGCCATTCCTAGAACCTGAGTTCATAAGGGACTAGAAGTGTCCAAACTGCCACTACAGTAAGAGTCTTCTCTACATCCTCTAGCCCACTACGTCCCCAAAGTAGTCCCTGACACTTCTGGGGTAACTTGTGTTATTAGGAAGATTTTTCCTACATAAAACTTATATCTACCTCTCTGCGATTTTAACCATTGCAGGACAGGTCTGACCCCTTTTCCCCATTATAGCCTTTCAGATACTTGAAGATCACCCTGATGTTTCCCTTTAGTTTTTCATGGTAATGAGCATGAGGTTAGTGAGGGGAGGTGTGGAATGAGGTTTTATTTGTGTGTTTTGTTTGAACTAGCCTATTTCCATCAGTAGGGGAAACTCCCTCTACAATGAAGATCAGTAACCTACTCTTTGACTTGGTATTAGAGAGTTGGCATGGGGAGGGGGGCAACCTAAGAAGTTAAATGATTTGTCCAGGGTCACGCAGTATGTGTCAGAGATGAGATTTGAACTTTCATCTAACTCTGAGAATGGCTCTGTCTGTAATAGGTCATCTCCTCTCTATTATCACTTTCTTCCACTAAAAATCCTCTTCTAATTGCCTCATCTTTCATCTCATGTGAATAAAGTAGGAGCCAAATCAGACAGAAGCAAAACCAAAAGTAATTGAGAATTCCAGTCAATCAGCCATCATTTGACTGATGAGGTCAGAAGCCAGTTGTAGGAGGTTTAGAACAGAGAGGAGGGGAAAGTCTCTGACTTTCTCAGAGTTTAGCTGAGAAGGGGGAAGAGAGATTAGGATGGTAGTTAGCAGGGATAGACAGATCAAGAAAGAGGGGTGTTTTTTTTTATGGATGGGGGAGACAAAGTATTTGTAGATAACAGGGAAGTAGCTAATAGATAGGAAAGTCTGGAGATTAAAGAGAGTGGGGATGATGCCAAGGGTAGCCTTCTGGAGAAGACAGAAGGAGATGGGATCAAAAGTGCACATCCAGGGATTGGCCCTTAGCAAAGAAAAAGACCATTTCTTCAACCAAGACAGGAGTGAAAGAGAGATGGATGGAGGAAAGATGTTCAGTGATAGGAGAAAGAGGAGAAGAGGAAACTCTCTGACAATGATCTTCAGTTTTTTCAATGAAGTGTAAAATAAGGAGGCAGCTAGGCAATACAGTGAATGGAGCACCAGACTTGGAGTCCAGAAGACCCGAGTTCAAATCCAGCTCGCTTACCCTGTGACACTGGACAAGTCACTTAATCTGCTTACTTCCGTTTCCTCTTCTGTAAAATGAACTGGAGAAGGAAAATGGCAAACCATTCCAGTATCCCCTTGCAAGAAAACACCAAGAGGGGTCACAGAGTCGGAATAACTGAAATGACTGAAGAGCAGGAGCAATAAAATGAGGCCCTTGGGTGTAAGAGTGAAGGGAGAAGGTGCTATGGAAGACTTAAAGGGAGGACAAGGTTTGGAACAGCTATTGTGAAGAATGAAGTAGAATTAGAAAGGCGTAAAAACACACACACACAATTCCTCTGCAGTGAAGGCCAAACTGGTATTAGGCAGCTAATTTATAATGGACCCATTCAGCACATTTTAGTGGTTTTTTTCACGCAGCAAAACTGTTAAGGTTGAAGAGGGTAAATGGTGGGAATGATCCATGACTAGGCTGGCAGGGTATGGTCAAGCGATAAAAGGACCCTTGTCCTTTTGGGGGTAAGGGATTCAAGGGATCGTGTAGTGTTAACTGGTTCACCAAGGGCTCAAAACAGTATAGTCAGTACAGAGATGATGGCTAGGAAAGGACTAAGGGCAATTTTGTGATATAAGAAATGATGAGCTCATTATACACACACACACACCACACACACAGATATTTGTGTTAATGGTAGCCATCTCTAAGGGTGGGGAAGGGAAGAAAAAAGGTGGGAAATGTACAAAACAACTTATATTTTTGAGAGGCAACGGGGGTCAAGTGACTTGCCCAGGGTCACACAGTAGTAAGGTCTCAATGTGTTTGAGAGGTGTTTGAACTCAGGTTGTCCTGAATCCAGGGTGGTGCTTTAATCCAGCTGTGCACCTAGCTGCCCAACAACTATATTTTAAAAGGAATGGCAAGCTATAGCAGTTTCATATGCGGTCACCTTTTTGTTCTAAGTTATGGACATGTGGGGGGGGTTTTGTTGTTTTTCTTTCTCTTTCTTTCTTTCTTTCTTTCTTTCTTTCTTTCTTTCTTTCTTTCTCTCTCTTCTTTCTTTCTTTTGTGGGGCAATGAGGGTTAAGTGACTTGCCAGGGGTCACACAGCTAGTAAGTTGTCAAGCATCTGAGGTCGGATTTGAACTCAGGTACTCCTGAATCCAGGGCGGTGCTCTATCCACTGCGCCCTCCTAGCTGCCCCCCTCATGTGTTTTTTTTTTTAATTTCATAAATTAAAAATAAAATAAATTTTTAAAAATATAACAGTGAAGGTTACAGTGATGATTTTAAAAACCAAGACTAAGAATCCTAAGGCATAGGGGAAATGGAATTGTTCTAAGATTGTGATCTGATAAAGGAATTTTAGGATTGATGAGAATGAGAGGTGAAATACTTCTGAGTAATGGTAAGACCATATTGGGGGGAGGGGGGGCAGCCTGGTGGCACAGTAGATAAAGCACTGGCCCTGTATTCAGGAAGACCTGAGTTCAAAGTCAGCCTCAGACACTTGACACTTACTAGCTGTATGCACCCTGGGCAAATCACTTAATCTTATTGCCCCACCAAAAAAAAAAATACCATATCCTGGTTACAGGTGACAAGTAGGTCTTGGGAATTAAATGGATTGAAGACGGTGGGATGTTAGGTTATTGGAGGGATCATCAAAATGTTTGTTGGAATTTCCCTAGTAGTGTGGTGGAGAGAGACTGTAAGTGGGGCACTGGCTCAATGAGGCTCATTCCTCACTGAGGAAGGAAGAAGACAGTCCTGAGGGTCAGTAGATAAACTGCCACCAGAATCTGAATTACTCAGTGTGAACCTCAAAGGAGAGAGAAGTTGCCGACTGATGTTCATAGAGGGAAATCCTGGAAGTGACAATGGAAAACAAAGTATTCTGGGACCAGAGTAGGGAGAAGAGTTAGAGAGATGAGAGAAAGTGCTGCAGTGCTGAAAAAGAGTGTCTCAGGGAAACCCTGAGGGGGAATGGACCAAAGGAAGCTTGGAGGTAGATGACAGAGTTGAATTCAAGGTGGAAGCTAAGAAGAAGGTGGCTGAGTTGTCCCCCTTCAAGTCCAGCTACCCAGTCTGGCCCTGGGGGATGACTTAGGATAACTCTTTTTTTTTTTTTTTTTGGAAGGGGCAGTGAGGGTTAAGTGACTTGTTCAGGGTCACGCAGCTAGTGTCAAGTGTCTGAGACCAGATTGAACTCAGGTCCTCCTGAATCCAGGGCCAGCGCTTTATCCAGGCTAACTCTTTTGACAACTACATGATAATAACACCTTGTCTTTATATAGCACTTCATACATTCCTAAGCATTTTTGGTACCCATTATCTTGTCTGATCCTTACAACAATTGGGGTAAACTCTTGACAGCAGTAAGAAGATCTTTAATAAGCCACTGGCCCTGGTAGTTTTTATCGTACTGGTTCATATTTTCTAGTGGAAGAAGTATTCATATCCATGATACTCAAGATAATAATATGTAGTAATGATAATAAGAACTCATATGTACCAGTGACTTCTTCCCTCTTTCAAACTTTCTTTAAGAATCTTTGTCAGGCTCTCTGTTTTGTCCTTACTCCATTGTCCTTTGGTGCTGGGTTTATTTGGGTCCTTTCCAGATTCTCGATTCTCTCCCTTCCCTCTATTAGTTTACAGCAACCCCCTAGGGTTGTTGGTTGCTTATTTATTTTCCTTTTTCTATCCCCAGCTGAACTGTGCTGTGCCTTGAACAGAAATCAAAAGACTGGTGTTTTCCTTGGATGTCAGGTCTCCCTCCCTCTTAAAAATATCCCACTTTAACTTAGGTGACTGGTAAAAGAGCTGCCCAAAGCTCAGAAAGTTGAAGTGACTTGCCTGTGGTCACAGGGTTTGTAAGTGTCAGAGTCCAGAAATGAATCCCAAGTCCAGCACCTTCTGTGGTTCCAAATGCCCTGCACATAGTGGGTGCTTAATAAATATTTCTTGAATTACATAGGAATTTCAAAGTATTTTGCATTATTTTCTTAATTAAGCTTCACTACCCTGTGAAGATAGAGGGAGCAATAAATGACACCCTGCCCTCATATTCCTGAAGACAAATGAAGACCAACAGAAGCTTGCTGTTTGCTTGAGGGGGGCAGTGTTCATATAAGCAGTTGGAGGGCTTCTTTAGAAGTCAGGAAGACATGAGTTTGGAACCTACTTCAAACATTATTACTATCAAGACTTTGGACAGGGTATTTCACATCTCTGCCTCAATTTCCTCATTCAGAAAATGGGGTTAATAATGCCTACCGCAGACCTGTGAGATTCTAGGGAGTTAAATGCTGTAAAAGTGCTTGCAAATGTTAAAAGGCTATATATATCTTTATTAGAGAGTCACATGGCTAGTGGGAATTTTCCTGTTTTGTGGCTGGGTCTGATTAAGTTAGATCCTTCTTGTGTTGAGGGACTGCATTAATGATTCTGGGGTAACTGAGAAGTTTAACCTCTTTGGCCTTCCTTCCTACCCACCCCTAGCCTTGGAGGTTGGTGTCCTGAATTTCCCAGGATTCTTTAACTGCCTTCCCTAATGGAAGAGGAAAATCTACTCAGCCCATAAGTGTATCACTGCTATCTTGTACCATCTTCTCAAAGCATTTTACCCAACTGTGCTGTAGCGTCTTTCTCCTTCCTTCCCTTTTCCTCCCCACCATGTGTCCCTGTCCCCGTTCTTTTTTTTTTTTTTTTTTTTTGGTGAGGCGATTGGGGTTAAGTGACTTGCCCAAGGTCACACAGCCAGTAAGTGTCAAATGTCTGAGATCAGATTTGAACTCAGGTCCTCCTGAATCCAGAGCTGGTACTCTATCCACTGCGCCACTTAGCTGCCCCCCCCCCACCCTGTCCCCATTCTTGAAGATCAGATTAGCAAAAGAAATAATACCTTCATATAGCAGAAACTTCCTGCAAAACATGCTGATTCCAACTCTCTACTTTCTATTTTTTAAGAAGCAGTCTTTTACTAACCCTGAGGCAGCTGATAAACTCGGAGTAAGCACCTATGTAGAACTGCTTTCTGTCTCTGTTTTCTTTCTTTCTTTATAGTAGCATTTTTTATTTTTTCATTTTTTGGTGGGGTAATGAGGGTGAAGTGACTTGCTCAGGATCACACAGCTAGTAAGTGTCAAGTGTCTGAGGTCAGATTTGTACTCAGGTCCTCCTGAATCCAGAGCTAATGTTTTATCCACTTCGCCACCTAGCTGCCCCATTGTCTCTGTTTTCAATACATAGTCTAGTCTCTAGACTCATCCCAGGATAAAGTGATATAAATTGCTTCTATTTTGAAGGATGAATGGTAGATTTTTGTGTATTACAAAGGCTTGTGGTATGGAAAGTCTATTAAAATTAATACTAAAATTAATGTTTAAATTTACATTAGCACATTAAAAAAAATTTTAATTAACACCAAAAGGTTAGTTAGTGGAGGAAATCCAGGGTGTTGATAGGGAAGAGACCTAAGGAAACACAGGTAACTGGGGAGGGCTTAGAAATTTTTGCTGTAAGGAGATAGTTAATTTCAGAGGGATTTGCCTTGGAAAACAGATTTCCATGAGTTCATAGAAAGGATAGGTAAGATCCCATGGAATGAATTCAACAGGAGAAATCACCCCTAATACAATCTTAAACCTCATTAAGAGAAGCACAGGGTCCAGAACTAGGCAGGTCACAGTTCCAGTGGAGATCATAGCCCAGATCAAATGACATCTAAAATATGTTGCGTTCCAAATACCATATTTGAGGAAGAAATCCAATAAGGTGGAACATGATATGGACAAGCCTGGAGTCCATGCCATACTAGAGGAATTAGTCTGGTTATGCAGAGAGCAAAACTAGGAATAGATGGAAAGGGTAGAAGCCTCAGAGTGGCAGACCTAGGCCTAAGGTGGGGGAAAACTTTCTAATAATTAAAAATTTGCCTAAATAATTAAAATAGACTGGGCTACCTCAAAAGGTTTTCCTTTAC
The DNA here is from genome assembly GCF_019393635.1 of Dromiciops gliroides. Taxonomy (NCBI): domain Eukaryota; kingdom Metazoa; phylum Chordata; class Mammalia; order Microbiotheria; family Microbiotheriidae; genus Dromiciops; species Dromiciops gliroides. The sequence continues at coordinate 190,724,799 of NC_057865.1, forward strand.
TATACAGCAAGTAAAAATTGAATGACTACATGAAGAATAGGTAACATTTATACAGTGCTTTTTTTTTTTTAGAGGCAAATTCAGGTTTATTATAATGGAAATGGAACCTTGTTATAATTACAGTGTATAAAATTACCCTGCCTCACACAAGAGGTAATGAGTTCACACTTACTGGAGATTTTTATTTTTTTTATTTTTTTTTAATTAATAAAGTATTTTATTTTTTCCATTACATGTAAAGATAGTTCTCAACTTTTGTTTATACAAGCTTTACAATTTCAGATTTTTCTCCCTCCCTCCCCCCTCCCCTAGACAGCAGGTAATCTGATATAGGTTATATATATATATATATATATACACACATAATAACATTAATCCTATTTCTGCATTAGTCATGTTATAAGAGAAAAAATCAGAGCAATGATGAAAAACCTCAAAATAGAAAAAAACAACAGCATCAAAAACAAAAGAAATAGTATGGTTCATTCAGCATCTATACTCCGCAGTTCTTTTTTTTTTTTTTTTCTTGGATTTGGAGATCCTCTTCCATCACAAGTTCCCTGGAACTCTACTGTGCCATTGTATTGGTGAGAAGAATATAGTCCATCACAGTAGATCAACACTCAATGTTGATGATACTGTGTACAATGTTCTTCTGGTTCTGCTCATCTCACTGATCATCAGCTCACACAAGACCCTCCAGGTTTCTCTGAACTCCTCCTGCTCATCATTTCTTACAGCACAATAGTATTCCATTGTATTCATATAGCACAACTTGTCCAGCCATTCCCCAATTGATGGGCACCCCCTCAACTTCCAATTCCTTGCTACCACGTAAAGAGCAGCTATACATATTTTTGTACATGTGGGTCCCTTTCCCCCTTCCATGATCTCTTTGGGCAAAAGACCTAAAAGTGGTATTGCTGGGTCAAAGGGTATGCACAGCTTTATCGCCCTTTGGGCATAATTCCAAATTGCTCTCCAGAATGGTTGGATCAGTTCACAGCTCCACCAACAATGGATTAGTTATACAGTGCTTTTAAGATTTGCAAAGGGGTGTGTGTGTGTGTGTGTGTGTGTATGTGTGTGTGTGTGTGTAAAATCACACTTGGTCCTCACAGCAACTTGTTGGGACCCTTGCCAGGATCCCACATCTACTAGTAAGTAAGTGCTGAGGCAGCAGGCTATGAACTTGTCTTCCTGATTCCAGGTCCCAGCACCCTCTATACAATACCATGGAACTGCCTGCATGATAGTCATTTGTTATTGGGTAGATTTTTGTTCAGCTGTAACTTGGACTACATGGCTTTTGGTATTTCTTCTAACTCCTTTTGTGATTCTGTGATATTCCTAAACCTGTTTCTTAGTGACTTGAGTAATTTCCCCCCCTCATTTACTCCTAGATTCTTAATCTTCTCTTGCCCCCTCAATCCACACCTACTTCAAAAGTATTTCTTTTGAACTGGCTGACTGAATAGAAATACTTCCTCACCTTCTAAATAGAAACCGGTTTTGCAACTTTTGTACTGTCAGATGTTCCAAATCTCCATAATACCTTAAAAAACATTTAAGCCTCATTTTGAATTGAAACTTTTAATTTCAACTCTGGATACTTTTGTTGTAGTTTGATTTCTGATCTTATTCTTATAAAGATTTGATTCATAAAAAGCCATGGGACACATCTTTTATATATAATATTTTATGTAATTGGGGGGGAAATAAAACATTATATTTTAAAGTTTCGCACTGTGGTTTTTTTTATCAATGTCTTTCTGGCTCAGGTTAATGAACCCTTACAGAAGTGATAGAATAGAGGATGGGGCAAGAGGAATAACCAAGAAAAGGTGGACTAAGTGCTTAATTTGGGACTTTTGGTGTGTGTGTTTGTTTGCCAAAAGCTGAGGTGACTTATGAATGTAAATTGATATGTTTTGGCCTCTCTGACTATTTAATTGGTTGAGTAGAAGGCTCATGGCCCGAAAGCTGGGAGGTTCAGGATCTATAAGCAGTGGGTGAATGACGGCTTTCTAGGAGAGGATTGGTGCCTCCTAGCATGAATTGAGCTAGAGGTCCATTTGAGATTTGATGACTTGGTTCTGAACTCAGCGGTGCCAGCTGGTGATTTTAGTCAAGCTCTTTTACTTTTCGGAGTTGTTTCCTCATCTGTAAAAAAGACCTCGTTTCACCAAACCACACAAGGAAAACAAAAAAACACCCGTCTTCCAAAAATAATCTAGCCACTCAGACATTAGGCTTCTTGCCATCTTGAGCCTGCCTTGCCCAGAGCCTGAGGACACTTTAGTTTCTTGGTTGCCATGAGCTCAGACATTAGACCCAACCCAGAGCCAAGTGTCTGTCCCCCATTGAAGCAGTCTTATGGCTGTCCATTATTCCTGTCACTTGGGGTCGTGAGAAAGGAAATGGGCTCTAAGTGCTAGAAGGGCCATAAGTCACATAGCTAGCTAGTGAAAGAAATTGGAATCAGAGCCCAGCAATCCTGGGCTCTTTACTCTTCTCCCTCTGTGTCTTCTATCTCAGTGAATTTCTTCAGTTCCCATGGGTGCAACCATCATCTCCCTAGATGACTCTCAAACCTCTGTATCTATCCCCAGTCTTTCTCCTGAACTTCCTAACCACTTAGACCAACTCCTTGCTGGATATCTCCACCTAGATGTCACATCTCATCTGAACTTGTCTGAAATGAAACTCCGCTCCCTCCTCAGCCCACACTTAACCTTCCTTCAAAACTTCCCTGTTACTGTTGAGTACACCACTATCCTTTCAGGCACCCAGGAGTTATCTTTAACTCTACCTTCTTCGTCACCTCCCACATCCAATCAGTTGCCTCAGTCTTTTTTTTTTGATGGAGCAATGAGGGTTTAAGTGACTTGCCCAAGGTCACACAGCTAGTAAGCGACAAGTGTCTGAGGCCAGATTTGAACTCAGGTCCTCTGCCTAGTTGTTTTAATTCTATTTTTCACCATCTCTCATATCCAATCTTTTCTTGCCTATCTACTAGGGCAGCCATCCAATTCAGAGCCTTATCACTCTTGCCTGGTTGATCTCCATTTTTCCCTCCAAGGATAATAGCATCAGAGTTGAAAAGGTCTTCTAGAAAGTCATCTAGTCTAACCTCCTCATTTTCCAGAACAGGGAGAACTGAAGCCAAGAGTGACTTGTTCAAAAGTTCCACAGCAAGAGGTAGAGCTGGGTTTTGAACTTGGGTCATTAACTCCAAGTTAGTGCTCTTTCCACTATATCCTACTGCCTCCTTTACATGCTCCATAGAACTATCCAAGTAATTTTCTTAAAAACAGGTCAAACCATATCATTCCCTGATTCAAGAATCTTAATGGCTTCCTAGTATCTCTGTGCTAAAATGCCAATTCCTTGGTATGGCCTCTTAAAGCATGCATAGATTGGCTTCATTCTATCTTTAAGATTGATACACTTTCTCCTTCATCTTCCCTCTTAAATTTAGGCCAAACTAATCTATTTCTGTTTCCCAATCTGGGCATGCCAACTTCTGCTTTCATTCATGCTTTAGAATGGGCTATTTCCCATGCCCCAAAATAAGACCTCTTCCTCCTCACCTCAGAATCCCAGCTTCCTTCAAGATTTAGGGGAAATATAGCATGTATCCTTATAAGCATATACAAAATAAGGGAGTTTTGTTTCAGTTCTTTCCAGTCATGTCCAACTCTTTGCGACCCCATTTGAGGTTTTCTTGGCAAAGATGCTGGAGTGGTTTGTCATTTCCTTTCCAACTCCTTTTACAGATGAAGAAACTGAGGCAAATTGGGTTAAGTGACTTGCCCATGGTCACACCGCTAATTAGTGTCTGAGGCTAAATTTGAACTCAGGAAGGTGAGTCTTCCTGACTCCAGGATCAGCACTCTATCTGCTATACCGTCTAGCTGCCCTATATACAAAATAAATGTAGGATAATTTGGGGGGATGCACTAGTATCTGGGGAGATTGGGTAACAGGAAAGGCTTCTCATGTCAAGGATAGCACTTGAACTATATTCCAAAGGAAACAAGGCAGTCTGAGAGACCAAATTGAGGAGGGATTCTATCTTATCCATGGGAGATGGTCAGCACATAGGCATGGAGACAGAAGATGGGACCTTTTATGTGAGAAACATAATTAAGGCTAGTTTGGCTAGACTACAGAGTGCACAAAGGGAAGTAATCTATAACAAGGCTGGAAAGGTAGGGTGGAGCTAGGCATTAACAGCCTTTAAATGCCACCAGGGGCAATTATATGATTCTAGAGGTAATAAAAAGCCAATGGAGTTTGAGCAGGGAACTGACATGTGCAGACCGCATTTAGGAAATCAATTTAGCAGTTCAGTGGAGGAAACCACCTTGAAACAGAGAGACCAAAAATTATAATTATTCATAACAAGCATAATATAGCACTTTGTTGTTCAGTCATTTTCAGTTGTGTCCAACTCTTTTGTGACCCCATTTAGGATTGTCTTGGCAGAGATGCTGGAGTGGTATCTAGGTTTTACAAATTGCTTTAAAAAACATCCCATTTCTATTCCTCATGACAATCTTGAAACTTAGGTGCTATTACTGTTACCACTTTATAGAGGAAAAAACTGAAGTAGACAGAAATTGACCTGGCCAAGCACACACAGCTAGTGTCTGAAGCCGGATTAAACTGAAGTCTTCCTGACCCAAGTCCAGTGCTATATCTACTGTATCACCCAGATGCCAACCAATTACAAAGTTGATATAATAATAAAGGCAGGAGAATGACAAGGGCCTGAATGGGGGTGGTAGCGGAGTACAGAGATGGGGTCAGATTTGAGGCAGTCTTTGGAGGTCGGATCATCAGGACTTGGCCACTGATTAGATAAATGGGGTGAGGAATAATAAGGAATTTAGGAGGACAGAAAGCTTGGGAACCTGATTGATTAGAAGGGCAGTGGTACCCTTGATGGTGACAGGGAAGTTTGGAGAATTCAATAGAAAAAAAGGATGAAAGACAGGACCAAGGTCCAACTAGTAGAAAGCAGGAGAAAACGCGAAGCACAAGGCCTATTTTCCACAGACACAGAACTGAAAGATGATGGATGAAAATAGAGTGCAATTACCAGAACAACATGTGAAGCTCTCCATTCTGCTTCTCCCTCCCCCTTCTCCCATGGCCAATTACACAAGCCTATTGTTGGTATCTACTCAGAGCTTTTTTCAGGAAAGACAAATTATTTCCATACTACAAGGGTTAGAAATAAAATGAAGTTGAGTAAGCTAGTTTGATCCGGAACTGTGAGTATAGACTTGGTTTCCTACTTGTCTGTCACATGATATAAATATGACCTTGGACCAAAAGCAGATTTTCCTTCTAGAGCCTGAGAAGGTACTAGGTGAGGCAGGTGGGCAGTGCTGCCATGGTAGACATATTGGAACAACGAGTATGGGAGGAAGGATGGTGGATTCAATTCTGGATTTTAAAACCTGACTTTGACTGCTTTCTTCCATCCTTATCATCTGTATGTTCATAGGGAAGTTGCTTCACCTTTCAGTTTTATTTTCTCCCTCAATAAAATGAGAATAATGGTATCCATTGTACCTACTTCATAGGATCGTTGTGAAGATCAAATGACATGATGTGTAAATAGCCCTATAAAAACTTAAACATTAGCTATTGTTAAGGTGCTTGTGGCTGGACCATTGCAACTGTCATTTTCATGGCTGAGTTTCATTTCATCATCATTAAAGGATATCCAGGCAATTTCTTAACCTCCCCAAGTTCCATTTATTTTCTGAAGTCTTTTGTTTGTCATGAGTCCTTCATTTAAAGGCAAGATTCTCTTTAGGAGTATGGGTTCCTTCCTGTGGGGGCAGGTAGGTGGCACAGTGGATAGAGCACTGTCCCTGAAATTGGAAGGACCTGAGTTCAAATCTCACTTCAGATACTTAACTAGCTGTGTGAAGCCTGGGCTAGTCACTTAACCCAATTGCCCTTAAACATCTGGGGCCATCTCCAGTTTTTCCTGATATGACCCCCCACTGTACCCAGATGGCTCTGGTGGAGAGAGTGAGGCTTGTGACTTTGCATAGCCCTGACTCACTTAAATCAATTCACTGCAAGTCATGACATCACCCTGATGCCATGGTCCTCTTTGAGAATGAAGGACAAACAACTCCTTCCTGTGCTCTAAATAAAATGGCTGCCTGAGAAAGAAGGTACTAGTCTGACCCTTTCAGAGTTTAAATATGGCATTTCTCCATATCAATCTAAAGCCAAAATGAAACTCTTGTTATAATCTAAATATAGTGGTTGGACTAAGATGAAGAAACTGAGACCCAAGGAAAGGACGTGGCTGATCTGAACTACCAGCTAATCCACTCATCATTCCACCTCATGTCAAAATTGTCCCTGATGTCTAGCATGCACTTGCCCCTCCAGTTTTGTCTCTGAATCCTTATCTAGATGCATCTCAATGCTACCTCCTCTTCCCTTGGCCTCCTTTAGACTCCCTTTCTTAGAATACCTTGTTTTCACTTCCCTGTTTCCATGTTGTATCTTGTCCCAGTGTAAGGTTCTTGAAGAAAGGCACTGGTTTTTTGTTGCTTTTTATTTTGACTTTTTTTGGGTCTTTGTGTCTCTACCACTTAGTAGGGCTCTTTGCACATATAGGCACTTTAATAATGCTAGTTGGCTTGGCTTGGTTTGGCCATGATTTGGCCACAGTTACATAGCTGATGATTGTCCAAGCTAGGACCTGAACCATCGAAGTCTGACTCCTGATCTAGTGTTCCTTCTGCTATGTCATCAAGCTGCTGACAAGACCCCCCTGCCTTGCTGCAGGCTGCTTCTGCCTTCTGACTCTCCAGTTCCCTTTGCTTTACAGCAGCATCTTTCACTTGTTCCCTGTGAGCCAACTCAGCGATCTTTCCTTCACCTCTATCCCATTCTATCTTGCATAATACCTGTTGGAATAGGTTCTATCTTAGTCCCTTAAATTAAAACAGTCTGTCATTTTCATCTTTGTATCCACCAGCACCCAGCACAGTGCCTTGTATGTTGCTATGGGGTGGTCAAGGAGGACTAGCACCTCTGGGTTGAGGGTCTGTTGAGCCATTTTCCAGGCTACTTATCCACCTTTGGTATCCACTTTTCACACCAACTCTCACCTGTGGTTCCAAGAAACTGTGGCATGCTAAGCAGCCACACCCTGGTAAAACTGTCTCAGTCGATGGCTCCTAAACCAGGTTTGAAGGTAACCTGCAGGCCTGAGACTCATCAGTGCATTAGGGGAATGTCCATCCCCAAACTTGTGAAGACTTCCTCTAGTGGATTGGGTGGATGAGAACAATTGTGTTCCAATGGCCACAAGGCAGCTGAAGCAGGCACTGTGGAGCACTTGGAGCTTGGTCAGACATCGAAGACACCAAGGTAAGCCACTGCATCCTGGGTCATCACCAGTCATCTTGACTTTTGTGCTGCCACTGGACCTCTGACTCTCAAAGAGAAAATGAGGCTGGACAACTTGTGCAGATTTGCCTCACTTAGATCCAATTCGTGAGCAAGTCAAGACATCACCCTCAGGATGTCATTGGTTCTCTTGGAAAACAAAGGATCAACAACAATAACAACTTGGTCATACGAGAAGTATGTGTCAAATGCAGACTTCCTATCACCAAGCCAGTTCTCTACCCACAGTTCCATGCTGCCTCTTGTTTAGTACACAGCACTTAATAAATGTTGAATTCTTAATATATTTTCTTATAGGTGTATATTGGACCTGTTAGGGCCATGTTATTGTCCTATGGCATTATTTGGAGGTTTTTTGGAGCCATCGTGTTGTGAGTTCCAAGAGCTTACTGCCTTTCCTCTGCCATCTTGGCTCCATCCCAGAAACCCTAGGGCCATGCTATAATTGTTGTTTTTGATACTGCTTACTTTCACCTTCAATTAGCCTTCCTTGCATGGTCTGACAGACAGTTTCTTCAGATTTAAAGTGACGTCTTTAATGATGTACATGGCATCTTCCTCTTTGGCTAGTTAGATCTCTAATTCAATCAGAAAAGGAAACAAAGGCCATCCATCCATTGGTGGTTACGAATTTTGTGACTCAGAACTCCTAGCCCCTGCCTCACTTCCCTTTCCTTTCAACTTCCTTTTAAATTGTAATGTCTCAGGCTGTCTGAGTAATTCTTTGTCTCTCTCCAGAGTCAATTGCAGCTAAGTAATTGCAGCTAAGGCAATGGCACTATTAATTCTGAGCACAGCATCCAAGGAAATGGGGTTCCTGGGTTCTGTATATGTCTTTGCCTACATTTCTCAGAGCCTAGTGTGGTTCAGTGGAAAAGACTCTCTGGATTAGGAGTATGAGGATGTTGGTTTTGAATCTTAACTCTGTCCCTTGCCACGTAAGTGACTTTGGGTAAGTCACTTACCTGTTTCCGCCTCAGTTTTCTGTCCATAAGAAACCTATTCTTCACTCAATTACAGCATTTGAAGCCCTCCATAGGGAACAAAACTGAGAGTCAAAGAGATGTAGTGATTTATCTAAATTCACTGAGTTAATTAGTTGCCTGCCAAGCTAGGATGGAACTTATCTCCTCTTGACTCCTTCTGGGTCCACAGTTCTTCCACGTCACCTTATGCTTTGAGATGAGAGCATAAAGTCCTCATCTCTTTTTTTGAATCACCGGTATTCTTTTCATGGTGTTTTTTGATAGTAGGCTGTTTCTCGGCATTACCAAGGAATAAGTGGATAACTATACTCAACAACTTGCTAATAAGGAAAATGACTTGAGATGACCCAAACTAGGGCTGCCCCCTTATTAGTAGAGGTTCAAGGCAGGAAAGGACATCAGACTGCCCCACACACGGCATAGGACCTTCTTCCTCTGGGCCACTTCTGCTTCTGGCTATCAGCTGTGTTCCATCATGAGAGCACTACTGACTAAGGAAAAATATTTGTGGGCTGAAGTCTGTCCAAAACCCAGAACCCTCTGCCAGGGCCCATAACTGTGTATGCGGCTGTATCCTATTTGTTTTAGATGGTAACCCTTTCAAGTAAGTAAGATAGCCAGGAGTCTGAAAGAAGGAACTTGGAGACACTTGTTTGTTGCTTTTTCCCCCTCTTTGGAAACTAATGTGAATTTGTTCATTCTCTCTCCCCAACCCCCCCCTCCCTTTTTTTTTCTGCTGTCTTTAATGCTTAATTTATGCCGAAAATGAACTGCTTTGTTTAAAGAGGTGAATCAATACCCTCAGGGGCCCATCAAGGCATCTAAGAATCTTCATACCATTTTACTAGCCAGACCCCTAGATAGACGATCAGGTCCTAGATTGATGTGGTAGAGTAAACAGAGCACCAGAAAAAGGCCTGAGTTCAAATCCTATCCCCAGAACCGTATTAGCTATGTGACCCAAGGCAATTTACTTTTCCTGTGAAATGATATTGAACCTGATGGTCTCTTCAGACCTACATCCGTAATCTTGTTTTTTCCTGAACAAGGTCATCAAGGTCAGAGGGTGGAGAGGAGACAAGGAAAAGATAAATTTTTACTTTTTAAAAATAATCAATGCTTTCTTTTTTTGTTTGTTTGTTTTTTGTTTTGGGGTTTTTTGGGGGGGCAATGTGGGTTAAGTGACTTGCCCAGGGTCACACAGGTAGTGTTAAGTGTCTGAGACTGGATTTGAACTCGGGTTCTCCTGAATCCAGGGCCTGTGCTTTATCCACTGCACCACATAGCTGCCCTATTTTTCTTTTCTTTTTTTTTTTTGTGAGGCAATTGGGGTTAAGTGACTTGCCAAGGGTCACACAGCTAGTAAGCGTTAAGTGTCTGAGGCCAGATTTGAACTCAGGTACTCCTGACTCCAGGGCTGGTGCTCTATCCACTGCGCCACCTAGCTGCCCCCCATTTTTCTTTATAAACAGGCCCATGAACCTATGTCTCTGCATGGCTATATTTGTCTAAACTCAAATCATCTCCTTTGAATCTTATTTTTTTTTTCTTCCAAAGCTGTCCTATCATCATTATCTGGTCACAAAGGTTAATACTTGTACTGATAGTGAGTATGAACCATTTAGTTGGCTGACTCATGGGGGGGGGGGGATGACCAGACAATGTTCAAAGGGCAGTCCTGAGTGACCTTACCACTGGAGAGAATTTTAAGGACATGGGAGAGGTGTTCCTATGTTTCTTCAATGGTGAATGTGTTCAAAATGCCTCCTCTTTCCAAATCACTTCCCCAGCTACTTTCTCTGATCTTCCTGAAAGGCATATCTCACTTTCTGTTGTAATTCTTTATCATAGATATAAACTATAAAATTCTATGAAAGCATGGGCTTTTTCTTATTTCAAAATCATGTCTCTTACAGCTCCTAGTGCAGTATTTGGCATAAAATGTTTGTAAAAAATGTTTGTTTGGGGCAGCTAGGTGGCGCAGTGGATAGAGCATTGGCCTTGGATTCAAGACCTAAGTTTAAATCCCGCCTCAGACACTTGACACTTACTAGCTGTGTGACCCTGGGCAAGTCACTTAACCCCAATTGCTTCACCAAAAAATAAAGAAAGAAAGAAAAGAAAAAAACACTGTTTGTTTGATGCTATCCACCTCCAGAAAAAGAATTAATATTGTCTGAATATAGACTGCAGCATATTACGTTGCACTTTGTTTCTCTCCTTTTTCTTCAAGTCTTCTTGTACAAAATGGCTAATGTAGAAATATTTTACATGATTGCACATATATAACCTATTTCAGATGCTTACTGTCTCAAGGATTGTCTTTCTTTCTATTTGTATTCCTGGTACTTAGCACAATTGCCTAGTACACAGTAGGTTCTTAATAAGTATTTACTGACTGATATAAAGAAAATCAAAAACAGTCCCTTCTTTCTTTTAGTCATTTCAGTAGTGACCCCATTGGCAAAGATGCTGAGTGGTTTGCTTTTTCCTTCTTTAACTTTTTGCAGATGAGGAACTGAGGCAATCAGGGTTAAGTGACTTGCCCAGTGTCACAAAGCTAGGAAGTATCTGAGGTCAGATTTGAACTCAGGTCCTCCTGACTCCAGGGCTAGCAGTCTATCCACTTTGCTACCTAGCTGGTTCAGTTACAGACCACTGCAATGAAGCAAATGTGAATTTTTTTTGTTCCCCAGTGCATAAAAATGTTTACATCAAGGTACATACCTTAATTCAAAAATTGCCAAATAATGCTAACACTCATCTGAGCCTTCAGTGAGTCATCATCTTTTTGCTGGTTAGAGGGTCTTGCCTCAATGGTTTTTTGTTTGTTTGTTTTTTACCTTAATGTTGATGACTGGTGTCTGATCAGGGCAGTGGATGCTGAAGGTTGGTGGGGCTGGGGCAGTTTCTTAAAATAAGACAGCAATTGAAGTTGTCCTCATCTATTGAACATTGAAAGACCACTGTAGGATTATTAATTGGCCTAATTTCAATGTTGTTTCGTCTCAGGGAATAGGGAGGCCTGAGGTGAGGGAGAGGGAAGCCAGTCTGTGGAATAATTGAAACACACATAGCATTTATGGATTAAGTTTGCTATCATATATGGATGCAATTTGCTAGACCCCCAAAACAATTTCAATAGTAACATCACAGATTACCATAATAGATATAATGAAAAAGTTTGAAATATTGCAACAGTTACCAAAATATGACACAGACACAATGTGAGTACATGCTGTTGGAAAAATGAAGCAAATAGACTTGCTCAACACAGTATTGCTACAAACTTTCCATTTGTAACAAAAACACACACACGTACACACACGCGCACACACACGCACACACACACACACAAAAAACATCCAGGGCAGGCTAGGTGGCGTAGTAGATAAAGCACCAGCCTGAATTCAGGAGGACCTGAGTTCAAATAGGACCTCAGATACGTGATGCTGTGTGACCCTGGGCAAGTCACTTAACCCTCACTGCCCTGCAAAAAAAAGAAGCTTTTTCTGATATAACTCACATTTCCATAGAACTTTAATGTGTTTTTTTTTAAAGCACCCCCCCCCCAATATCTGCAATAAAAAGCAAAACTCAATAAAGCAAGGTATGCTTATATTGCCCTCCTTCCTTACCCCTGCCTTCTAGAGTCCCGGGGTACCATCTTTTGCATGAAACCTTTTCTGATTTACCTGCCCCAAAATTGCTAGTGCCCCCCCCCCAAAGAAAAACTACCTTCTATTTAACTACTTTGAATTTATTTCTATTATTCTCTTTATATATATGTGTGCTTGTGGTCACTCCTTTTGAAATTGTAAGTTGTAATTATTTCATTCATTGAACTTGAAAGTCCATATCCTGGCACAGTGCCTGGCAGAGTAGATAGTTGATAAAGACCTGTTGATTGATTGACCTTCTGGCCTTTTAACCACCCTCAGGACTTATTCTTTCTGCTAAATTGTTTCTGCTGCAAATGAACTAAAACCCAAGCATTCATATCTGTTTCTTCTGGGGAAGCCTGGGGAAATGCTTACATAAAACTACCAAGTCTACTTGACACCAGCTGTGTGGCCCTGGGCAAGTCACAACCCTTGTTGCCCTGAAAAAAAAAAATACCAAGTCAAACTAAGTCAACTTGGAACTTCCCCCCATGGAGAAAATAGACCCAACTTGGGAATGATGTGGACACTGACAAGGGCACCTTTTCCCTTGCTGCTAGACACGTTAGATTTAAAGTAAAGATTGTCTATAGCAGAGATGACTTTGTAAGACTTTTGTAAAGCGCTTTCCTCACACCAACCTTGTGAGGTAGGTAGTACAAATATTATTCCCATTTCATAAGTGGAGGAAAGAGAGGCTCCAAGAGGTGACTGGAGAGGACCTTACTCATTTATGTACATTCAGAAAATATTTATCCTTTTCCCTACCATCAAGAAAACTCAAAAAACAGATTGAGGTCCTAGCTCACAGATGGATTGCTTTATTGAAGATGCTTTTCATGGGATTGTGGAATTTGAGTTTCAAGCCCAAATCTCCAGCACTATCCAAGTCACCACATTCCCCATGGTGTGGCAAAACAGGAAGGAAGAGATTCTCTTTATAGGTGACAAGATCTATCTTCCAAGTAGAGAGAGCTGATACTGCCCTGTAAGTCCCTCCATAGAAGGTAGATAACAGAAGAAAGCTACAGTCTCGTGAATTGGTCTGGAGCCTGCCTAGCTCATGTCTAGCCACCTCTACTCTGTAGGCTTGAACTGTTTTATTGATAACCATGTACACCCTAATTGGAAGAGATTTTAGATTTTGGTTTGTTGTTTTTAGTTTCCAACTCTTCATGATCCCATGGAGGTTTTCTTTGGCAAAGATACTGCAGTGGTTTGCCATTCCCTCCTCCAGCTCATTTTACAGATGAAGAAACTGAAGTAAACAGTGTTAAGCAAGTTGCCCAGGGTCGCACAGCTAGTCAGTGTCTGAGGCCAGATTTGAACTCACGAAGGTGGGTCTTCCTGACTCCAGGCCCAACATCTTATCCACTGTGCCACCTAGGTATTGAGTTTTTAGGTAGGGAGCTCTAATGTACCAATCCCTAGGACAGAGCAGCATAGGAATGATACAGAACACAGCACTAGAAAATTTGGTTCATTCTTTGTCCTACTGACCTAAAACTCAGGTTGTTCACTGGGTGAGCTAGCCATCCCTAATTTTCCTCAATTTCTCCATCTTTAAATAAGATGATTTCTTCCCAGCTGAGCAAACATGATCTCATTGGTTAATATTTACTGGGTCCATAGCTGAAAAAAAATCATTTGGGGCTCATTGTGTTTGGTGTTGCCTGGTGGGAAATAAGGTAAACAGGGGAGAGGCAAGGAGGAGTAGAACTAAATATTTGATGTTCATTCATTCATACAAAAGGGTGTTGGGATCATCATGTTCATCCACATTTGAATGGTTAAGCACAGTAGATGCCATCTTGTGCATAAAATTTTCAGGCTGATAATCTTCCCTAGCACATGTTAAGGAACACTGATTAATCACAAAGTATAACAGTGTTGGGGCAGCTAGGTGGCACAGTGGATAAAGCATTGGCCCTGGATTCAGGAGGACCCGAGTTCAAATCCAGCCTCGGACTCTTGACACTTACTAGCTGTGTGACCCTGGGCAAGTCATTTAACCCTCATTGCCCCGCCCAAAAAAAGAAAGTATAACAGTGCAGGGTGTGAGAGTGTTATTCTGAATAACAGCTATTCATTTGGGTATGTCTTCTTTCTCATAGCTCGCAGGAATTGCAGTCCTTGCCATTGGCCTATGGCTCCGGTTTGACTCTCAGACGAAGAGTATCTTTGAGCAGGAAAATAACAATTCCAGTTTCTACACAGGTAAGGCCAGAAAGGAAGAAAGAGGACATAAACCTCTCACCTATGGAGAAGTGATCTCTCCAGGAAGGAACTGGGAGAGTGTCCTTTTCTCTAGCTAACTATGCTTACTAGCAGGTAATATCAACCATGCTCCCTTCCTTTCACTGCTGTGGAATCACAAAGCTTAGCTAAAGGTAGGCCTTGGGAATAGAAGGATTGTTTTTCCAATTAAGCCTGAGGAGGGGGCACTTTGAGCCAGAAATATTAACTTGGTTATAAGAAGGTAGCTTGGGTCTCAGAGGCAGAAAAAATCCTTCTGAAATGAACATCTTGTACTCTGTCATTCCTTTTACTCAAAGAACTTAGTTCATTTGATTCAAAGAGGGAGGGAACTGGGTAGGTTTTGTTCTTTTTTTTTTTTTTAAATAAGGAAACCTGAGACCCAGGTATGACTTGTTTCCCAAGCCATTTAGTGTTAGTAAATCAGAGTACCCAAGAAAGTAGACTGCAGATTCAGATTGAACCCTGGGGTCTGTTTTCCAAGTTGCTTCTATTATATGGTAGAGATTTAAAATTTAAATGGCACACGGGAAGAAAGGAAGGAAAGAAACAAATAATGATTAAATACCTACTGTGTGTCAGGCACTGTGTGCTAATAAGCACTTTTACAAATCTCCTTTGATCCTCATAACAGCTCTGAGAGATAGGTACTACTATCTCCATTTTACAGTTGAAGAAACAGAGGCAGATAGAGGATAAGTGATTTTGTCCAGGGTCACACCGTTAATAAGTATCTAAGGCTTGAATTGAACTCGGTGCTCTATCCATTCTGACACCTAGCTCACTAGTTGCATGGGGACATTTCAACAAGTAAAAACTCAAGTTTTTCCTACATAGGGAGGGGTGTGTGTGTGTGTGTGTACTTCCTCTTCCCCCCCTTCCACCCCAGAGCTTTCCATTGCTTTAATCTTATTTTTATTGCTATTTCATTACCAAAAATGTCACCCCTTGTAACAAAGATTCTAAATAAGATATTTGGGATGGAGAGGAAAGCAATACAGCAAAACCAACACCCATCTCTGCAGAGAAGGGAAGAACTGTTTTCTGAGGCCAAACCTCGTCATTATTTCAATTCATTTCCTCTCAAATTTAAGCTCTTCAAAATACTTTTTTGGGGGGAAAAAGCATCATGAAATGGAGTGCCTCACACAAACAGAAGGTGTAAGGCAGAGTTAAATGTTGGTTAAGGGCCATCAAACTAGATTTACCCGCTTCCAAGTAAAACACAGAACGTTCTATTTTCTGCTACATTTTGAAAGGTGACTTCGTTTATAAGAAACAAAAGAAACTTCTTAATTTTCAAATGATGCTATCGTAGAGCTCGAACCTTCCCACCCACCAGAGAAGTCATTTAAGGGGGGAAGGGGGAAAAACAATATAGGCAGACAGAGGTTATCTTCACCCTCACTCCAGGACAGAATGAGTTTTTGACTTTGACTTTCCACTGGGCTGGTTTGGAGCAGGAGAGAGCCTGTTCACAGGGCCTGTTTGGTTGCATTCCAAACGAGACTCAGTGCTGGGACTTAACTGCTTTGTCTTTTGTTTTGTTTTAGGGTGTACCACCCACTATCAAAAGAAAGCGAAATAGAGGAGTGAGTACAGTGTCAAAAAAACCAGTTTTAAGAGAACAGGTTTCCATAGTGTCCCAGCTTGTTTTTAGCAACAAAGAGAGGAGAGGCCCACAGGAGGGTTGCCCTGCCATCTCATACAGTTGGCTTCAAGAGAAGTGTTTACAAAATGGTAGCTTAAAAGGAAATGAGGGGGCAGAATTGGAAGGTAGAAGGTCTTTGCAGGTAGGGGGTGGGGCTGAGAGGTAGATAATCTCCTTTTGCTGTACCACAGCACTTGACCTTTAAAAAAAGAAAGTCCCTCATTCTTTCTGGTCAGAAGGAACATATAAAGAGATGTCATGTGGAATCGGGATTCAATTTGTCCTGATTAGTCCAAGAGGACAGCAGCAGAAACATTGAGTAGAAGACATAGAGACAGATTTCCTAACAATTAGAGGTAGGTAGCAGGTTCCATGGTCAGCTAGTTGGCATAGTGGATAGAGTGCCAGGCCTAGAGTCAAAGATCTGAGTTCAAATCCAGCCTCAAACACTTACTAGCTTGTGTAACCCTGGGCAAGTCACTTTACCCCATTGGCCTCAGTTTTCTCATCTGTAGAATGCGCTGGAGAAGGAAATGGCAAACCACTCCAGTATCTTTGCCAAGAAAACCCCAAATGTGCTCATGAAGAGTCAGACAAAACTGAAACAACTGAACAACAAAAACGGATTTCTGCTCCCTCAAGGTCTTCAAGCAAATTTTGTTGGATGTTGGAGGTAGTTGGGTACAGAAGAAAGACCACTGGCTCTAGAATCACGAGAACTGGGTTCAAATTATGCTTCTGATGCTTACTTGACTTTCTTATATGAACTTGGGCAATTTCACTTAATCTCCTGTGGGTTTCACATATTTCAAATAAGAGACTGGGACTCCAAGACCTTTGATGCCTTCCTGTCTCTAGGTCTAGGCTCCTATGATCCTAGAAGGGATTCCTGCACAATTATAGGTTGGCCCAGGAAGGCCTCTCAGGTTCTTTAGGGGCAGTAAATCGTTGGGCATGGGGTCAGGAAGCCCTGCCCACTTAGTAGCTGTACCCTGGTCATGTCACTTAACCTTGGTTTCCTTACTGTAGAATTAAGTTAATCATAGCACGTACCTCACAAGGAGGTTATGAGGATTGATTGATTATATTAGTAAAAAATAAATTTGTGCAGCACTTAGCACAGTGCCTGGCACACACTGTGTGTAGTAGGTGCTTAATTAATGCTTGTTTCTTTCCCAACCCTGAGACTGTCTGATTGCTCTTTTAGGGAAAGTAGATCAAAAGCCACTTCAGAACTCCTTCCTGACATCAGCCCAAAGGCATACCAATATTCCCCTCCTTCCCCCCAAAGAGGTCCTAATTCTTCCATTGTACTCCCCCTAGGATGAATAACCTCCCCATTCTGATTGCTGCTGACAACCAGATGTTGATTTTGTTGACCAGTGGCCTGGATGCTGGCTCAATTTTTGACCAGGGCAGATTTAGAATGTACCTTGGCTGCTTAATGTTTTGTAAAATAGCATGAATGTATGGAGACTTATGTGGTAGCATGAGAATGTGATCTATCGAGTGTTATCTATCTAATGAGATCATATTTGTATAAAGCACTTAGCTCAGTGCCTGGCATGTAGTAGGCACCATGTAAATATAGTACTCACATTTGTCATGTTTGAGTGGAGAGCCCTTCTTTCCCTTGCACTTGAGACATCAGGTCATTGCAGGGCATACCTCCAGCTGGCAAATGCCCCTGAATGCCTTGAAGAGTAGGAAAGCGAGTGGCAACTCTGAGCCAGTCAAGAGCCTGATGCATGTTGGCATTCACAGAGAGGAACTGTGACCCCCAGAAACCCAAACCCAGCCCCTAGAAAAGCCAGATCACCCGCTCAGGGCTGTGTGCATGCACAAGGTTATAAGATGGGGAGCAAGACCTATTAAGCCTTTAAGGAATGCATATTTGTTGTTCCTAAGGGCTCACACCACTCTAGGTACATGAGTTCAAAACCCTAATGACCAACCACTGGAAAACTGGCGGTTCTGCCTGAAGTTGAGGAGCAAGACAGGAAATCATACAGGTTCCTGGGAGTTAGAGATGGGAAGGACCTTTGAGATCATCTAAGTCAGTCCCTTTCTTTAAGAATTACTTATTAAGGAATACAGGAACAGAAGCTTCCTCCTCCCCACCAAAAACAAACAAAAAAACCCAATAGTAGGTAATGTTGAAAAATCCCTGCATCACCAGAGTCACAACCACCGCCATATTTTCCTATGCTAATTACGGTGCCCATTTTTCAGGCTCCTCCTTCTTGGGACAGACTGAAAGGTTTTTGTGAGACAACCACTTTCTAGAGTATAAATAGGGAGACTGGATCTGTGAACTTGGTATAGGGAATTCCCTCTATTCCTGATGCCAGCACTTTGCATTTTATAGTCTGAGGGAGCTGTCTAGAGAATTGGGATGTAAAAGTGACTTGCCCAGGATCATGCAGCCACCATGGGTCAGAGGCAGATCTTGAACCTGAAGCCAGCTCCCTAGTGACTATGCCACAGCTGCCACTCGTGTGAATGAAAGTAGTGGGAAATAATATTGGGTGGGACATTGGCCATGGCTAGTCACTTGATCTCATGCCAGCCCTTTGCTAGTCTCTTCACCATCTGTGCCAGCTGCCATCCTTTACCTAGGCATGGCTGAAGTGGTGATTAGTGACTGAGATAACAGTAAACTATCTCAGTTTTGGCTAATTATCTTGGGGTGAATAATAAATACATGTCATATAACAGACATGTTACCTGACTCTGGTTTGAAATGTTTTGGCAATTGAGTAAAGGCTGAAATATTAAACTGTACAGTAGAGCTCCCAAAGAGGCTTTGCAGTTTTTATAACCTTCTCACCCCCATCATTGTTTTAGGGAGCAACTAGTTTGCAGAAACTCCCCAATGGGAATAAACCCAGAGGCTCCTGTACTAGCCGCAGAACCCTTGGCTGTAGATAGCAGCCACCCTCTCTTCCTCCACAAAGGCTATTGATAACTTGAGACCCAATAGGAAGGAGCCCTGCCCCCCTCAACCTTGTGCTTCCAGTTAAAGTGGTAGGAGTGGCCATCTACTTCAAGTGGTACAGTTGCCTATGTAGGTGATCAGAACACAATCACTCAGACAAGCAAAGACAATAAAATTTCAGAATACCTGTTTAATGTTCTCTGCATGCTGAGGCAGAACCAAGAATCTCACAAATTGGACTGGGGACAGGAGAAAGCTGAGAGTTGATGCTGTCAGTCCAGGCACAAGTATATCAATGCTGTTGTCCCTAGCACATATGCCCAGACCTTTCAACTGGTAATATCACCCCAAGGCTCAGCTGAGTAGACAGACCATCGTGGACACTGACAAGCTGAGTTCTTACTGTGGGAAGCAGGCCTGCCAGGAAGTCAAGCAGGATGTCTGTGGTCAGAGAGGTTTCATAGGTGATTGGTGAAGCTCTTGGTATTGGGAAGTTTGGGCACCAATAATGCTAATGGCTGGGTGCCTTGTGGTTAGCTGATATGAGCAGTTAATCCGATGCTTCTGTATCTTGCAAGAAAGCAACAATTGCTCTTACCTAGAGGCCTTTGGGGGTAAAGGAATTCTTAGTATTGGTGGGTCCTAACAGGCAGTGTGATACTTGGAATAAATGTATTAGGATTAGGGAAGAGTTTGCTGTAATTGGAAAAAAATGTTTTGACCTGAGTAGGCAACCAGATATTTTGGGCATCTGAAAGAGACATAAATTTTTATCCCCTCTGGGTCCCCTAAAGGATTTTCAAAGAAAGAATTTGCCTGGTATGACAAAAATTGGTATCAAGAGAATCTGATATATAAAATATTTCCCCAAATTCAGTCCCAATGTGTGCTTCTCTGATAAGAAAGAAATGTGAAATAGAATCATTCCAAACAAGTAGAGCTCAAAGCCTTTCCTGGAGCTATACAAAAAACCCCTAGGTGATCTGGGAACTCTCTTACGCAGCTAAATAAGTCCCTGTCAGTAGAGGGAAGTGGGCAGGGGGTGGATATCAGGAGGAGCAAGTAGGAAACTTTTCTTTTCCTTTTGCTGAGTCGCAGAAAATTAGTCATGCGTCCTGGTGTGATGGCCACCCCTGCATTTGGTAACTGCCACACCCAAAGTTCCAGTTTTCCTAAGCTAAATGCCTGGAAATGTGTGTGAGGCCTGAAGCATCTGCTTGAAAGAATGGGATAAACAACGTGGTTGTTACAGAAGTTAATACTGTAATCCTAGAAGAGAGAATGTTCAATGACAGATGACTTTTTCCATGAGTCAGACCCAAAAAGCTAACAAGCATTTGTTTTGTAAAACATAACAGCTTGTCATTGGCTGCTGATCCGAAGGGTTATTGGTTGAAATAAAGGTGGAATTCCTCATGGAAACCAAAATAAGCTGCCCATTTAAAAATCCAGTCCAATTCTGGAGGTCTGTTTCCGTTTGGGCTTGGTATCTAGCTTGGTATCTCCAGCTAAACCTATGGCACACATCTGAGGAAAAAAGCTCCTTCAAACCTAGAACTCTCTTCCCCCCCATCTCTGCCTCCTAGCCTCCTTGGCTTCCTTTAAGTCTATACTAAAGTCCTATCTTCTGCAAGAAGCTTTTCTCAAGTCCTGCCTTTCTTCCAAGAGTATCCCCAATTTATCCTGTCTGTATCTTGCTTCATCTTACTGCCTCCCTCACTAGATTGGGAGCTTCTTGAGAACAGGGACCATCTTTTGTCTTTCTTCGTATTCCTAACAC
This sequence comes from Dromiciops gliroides, assembly GCF_019393635.1. Lineage (NCBI taxonomy): Eukaryota > Metazoa > Chordata > Mammalia > Microbiotheria > Microbiotheriidae > Dromiciops > Dromiciops gliroides. The sequence goes on from NC_057865.1 coordinate 190,745,527, forward strand.
TCAGCACCGCACCTGGTACATAATGGGTGCTTAATAAGTACTTGTTATGGGGCAGCTAGGGTGGTGAAATGGATAAAGCACCAGCCCTGGATTCAGGAGGACCTGAGTTCAAAATAGGCCTCAGACTCTTGACAATCACTAGCTGTGTGACCTTGGGCAAGTCACTTAATCCCCATTGCCCCGCAAAAAAAAAAGTACCTGTTGACTGACCCAAAAAAGCCCTCATCCTCATTATCAACCTCTGTTTTCTAGTTGTCTATGAAAAAAATAATAATAATTGAGAGAACCAATAAGACCGTTGCTTCTATAATTAGAAAAGACTTTCTGCTCCCCTCCCCCATGAAGAATATAGCCTTATACTTCATTGTTATAACCACTAGAACAGATGTGCAAGTAATAGGAGTGTCTTCTAGGTAGACCCTAGACACTGAAAGATGGGACTCTTAAATTCTGTTAGTGCCCTCTCCTAGAACTATAATCTTTCTTTTTCTTAATTCCTAAAAGTATTTTATTTCCAGTTACATGTAAAGATAGTTTTCAACATTTGTTTTCATAAGATTTTTAGTTCCTAATTTTTCTCCATCCCTCCCCCTTCCCCAAGACAGAAAGCAATCTGATATAGGTTATATGTGTACAAAAACTATGATCTTTCTGTTATATAAAATAGAATTTAAAGAAATTTGGAGGAATTTTTCCACCTTTGTGAATTGTTTCATGTCCTTGAAAAATAATTTCTAATTTCTTAATCCCTTTATCAATAATGGCTAGCATTAACATAGATTTTGCAAAGTACTTTACAGTTTTTCACTTTCTCCTCAGAACAACCCTGGGATGTAGGTGCTATTATTATCCTCATTTTATAGATGAGGAAACTGAGGCACAGAGAGATCAAGTGACTTCTCCAGGGTCACACAACTACTAAGTGTCTGAGGCTGGATTTGAACTAAGGCCTTTATGACTCCAGATTCTTGTACCACCTTTCATTCAATGCAATAAATACTGTTTAAGTACCTAGTTTGTGCAAGACATGGGAGCTAGGCTCCAGATATCCAAGGGCAAAAGGATGTCAAATAGCCTTGATCCTCTAGGAACTTGCCTTGATCAGGATGCTGTTGCAAATCCACTGATAAGTAAAGAAGTGAGGCCCAGAACTGGAAAGGCCGAAACAAGATAAGGAATCTGAGCATTCCAAGTATGGGGGTGAAGAAGGCCATGATTTAAATGCTCAGAGACGGGCAATGATATAATGTCAAGTTTAGGAAATAGCTACTTGTCCAGTCTGGCTGGAAATGTAGAGTTCATCAAGGAGATTGTTGTGAAACAGAGCCAGAGAGGGAGATGGGAACTGGATTGTGGAATGCCTTGCCTCAACTCATCTTTCTCATGCCATAGGTAGAAACAGCAAAAGGCACTAACTACACTGAGCTGACCCCAGCTCAGTGGGAAGCAGCGCTGAGATGAGAACCTCAGCCTCTCTCCCAACCAATAGGCATTGTTAGTAGCTAAAAGAGCACTGGACTTGGAGTCAGGAATCCGGAATTCAAATCCTTCCTCCTAACACTTCTGGCTCTGTGGCTGTGAGCATCAATTAAACTCACTGAGCCCATTTCATCCTCTTTAAAAAGGAGATAATATTTGTATCCTCTGTGTCCTGTGATTGTTTTGAAGAAAACATTTTTCTTCACCACTAAGAGCCATAAAATGTTAGTAGATATGATCTTCTGTGATTGTTCTGTCTCCCCATGGTACAGAGTTTATACCAATCATTCAATAATAATGTATGTAATAAAACTTGGTTCTAAGAGACCCACCGTTTAGATGTAATCTGGGTTTGTACTCCTCCCTCTGGATAAGCCATTCAACCCTGGGATTGGCCAGAAATTATAACCATAATTAGCAAGGATTTTACAGCAAACTTCAGTGACTTGACATCACTCGAGCTAGGTAGTGGTCAATGAAGGCAGAGGAAGTATGAATTCTTGGCTACAGGCCCTCAGCTTGTTGCATGCAAAGCTGTGTGGCTCAGTACTGATTTGGGCCCGGGGCTCTCTGAGCCGGATGTGTACAGTGGGAATGAAAACCATCACCATCCTGTCTGTGTGATCTTGAATAAGTCCATTTCCAAGCCTATGGTTTTTCTAGCCATAAATTGGAAGTGGTTATCAAGGCTTCAAAAGGATATTGTGAATAGGAATAAATGAAATGTCCATTAATGCTTGAAGCCCCTGAAAGAAACAATAGAAAAGAGGTAGCTGTGGGTGGAAGCAAGAGCACTGGACTAGAAAGCAGAGGACTTGGCTTTTAGTGCCAGCTATGCTTTTTATCTTTCTAAGTAAGTAGGCAAATCACTTAACCTGTCCTGGGACACACCTTCCTCATCTGTTTTTGTTTTTGTGGGGCAATGAGGGTTAAGTGACTTCCCCAGGGTCACACAGCTAGTAAGTGTCAAGTGTCTGAGGCCGGATTTGAACTCAGGTTCTCCTGAATTCAGGGCTGGTGCTTTATCCACTATTCCACCTAGCTGCCCCCTTAGTTTCCTCATCTGAAAAATGGGAGTTGGTTTAGAAAAGCTCAGAGGAGGGGCGGCTAGGTGGCACAGTGGATAAAGTACCGGCCCTGGATTCAGGAGTACCTGAGTTCAAATCCGTCCTCAGACACTTGACACTTACTAGCTGCGTGACCCTGGGCAAGTCACTTAACCCCAATTGCCTCACCAAAAAAAAAAAAGAAAGAAAGAAAAGGTCAGAGGAACCTTTCAGGCCTTACCTTATATGGTCCTAGTCTCATAATCTCAACACTACACATAGTAGTAATTATCATTTTAACTAGAATTCTGTTTATTCATGAGAGCCAGTACATCATTCTTACAGTCTTGAAGACCTGGGTTCTAGTCCCAGTATTGTGACTCAGCATTGATACAAAGAAAAGGCAAAAACTCCCTGCCTTTAAGAACCTTACATTCTAATGAGGAAAAAAAGCTACACAGAATACCTGGCTATATATGCATTGGCTCTGTGAGCTTGGCCAAAGAATTTAGCCTCCCTGTGCCCCAGTCAGCCTTCGAAGACTATAAGTTCAGGAGAAGATGCCAATTTGGCAATGGTAAAAGAAGCTTCTCCCCAGGAGCTCACTTTGCCAATGAGATCACAGGACCGATTTCTTAGACCTCCCCAGAGTCAAAGAATTTTTTTTTCCTTTCCACAGCGTCTTGTACATAATGTAGGTTCAAATCAAAACAATCAACTGTCCCATGAGACTTTTCGGTCAGTCTTGTACTATTTGTATTCTGGGACTGCCTTTGCCACCCAACTGGATGTATAGACTGAATAAACCTTAGACCCGATGGAGTGTCTTTCCTACCTCTGAGTACAGTAGTATACACAACAGCTTAGCAGGATGAACAGATATAAAAATGGGGTCCTTCACAACCTTCTTCCCTTGCCCTCTGGCAGAGCCTGTGCAGGGTTGACCTCATCCCCACCAATCCTAGTTCATCTTTTGCTATGAGGCAGGCAGTGTTGGCCACCCACTCACTTACCCCAACTTCTTCCCAAATCCCTTTATCTCTTCACCCTTAACAGTGTTATTCACCAAGTTCCACTCTGGCATTCATGACCCAGTGAGGGTGACAGAAGTCTTTCCATTCTAAACATAACTAAATTCAGATAAAATACTATCGACAGTTTTGGATCTAGAAGGGGACCTTAGAGGGTCCAACCCTCTCATTTTAAAGAGTAGCCATGGAACCCTGGGTAAATCATTTGACTTTTGTTTTTTTGTTTTCTTTTAGTTTTTTGCTTTTTGTTGTTGTTGTTGTTTGGTGGTGGTGTTTTTTGCTGGGCAATGAGGGTTAAGTGACTTGCCCAGGGGCACACAGCTAGTAAGTGTCAGGTCCTCCTGAATCCAGGGCTGGTACTTTATCCACTGCGCCACCTAGCTGCCTCAAATCATTTGACTTTTATGAGCCTCTTTTTTTTCCCCCCCTTTTAACAGTACTTCACTGGGCTGTGAGGAAAATCTTAGGGTGCTGCATAAATGTAAGATTGTAATATTAGAATATAATAATCACCCCAAATGACATCTCTAAGTCTTTATACTCAATCAGATGATGAACAACAGTGCTCTAATCCATTTTTTTTTTTATTTGAGCAGTGATACATTTTGTCATCTCCTCCTTGCTCTAGCCTCTGTAAAGGAGAGTACTCCATCAAGCCAAGGGTGTCTTCATTTGCAAAGCTCTCCAAGGGTCAGCGCCTTCTTCTCTCGTGTCCTCCAGCATTTTTAAAATTCATCAATAACTACCTGGTACTGGCTAAGAAATAGAGTGATAGCTCAGTGGGATAGATTAGGGTCATAGTACATTGTTGTAAATGACCATAGCAACTTAGGGTTTGATAAACCCAAAGAGCCAAGATTTGGGGACAAAAACTCACTATTTGACAGAAACTCTTGGGGAAGCTGGAAAACAATATGACAGGAAACTAGGTAGCGACCAACATCTCACACAGTATACCAAGATAAAGTCAAAATGGGTACATGATTTAGACACAAAGAGTGACACCATAAGCAAATTAGAGGAGTATGGAATAGTTTAGCTGTCAGATATGTGGTTCAGGGAGGAATGTTAAAAGTCTGCACAAATAAAAGCAATGAAGCCAAAATAACTGAGCTACAACCTCCTATCAGATGGTCTAATGTGACAGAAAAGGAAAATTATAAATGTTGGAGGGGATGTGGGAAAACTGGGACACTAATTCATTGTTGATGGAGCTGTAAACTGATCTAACAATTTTGGATTGTAATTTGGAACTATGCCCAAAGGGCTATCAAACTGCATACCCTTTGACCCAGCAATACCATTACCAGGTATATATCCCAAAGAGATCAAAAAAAGGAGGACAGAACCGACATGTACAAAATTATTTATAGCAGCTGGTTTTTGGTGGTAAAGAATTGCAAAGTGAGGAGATGCCCATCATTGGGGAATGGCTGAACAAGTGCTGTATGGTTATAATGGAATATTATTGAGCAAATAAGAAATGGCAAGCAGGATAATTTCAGAAAACCAGGAAAGATTTACATGAACTCATACAGAGGGAAGTAAGCAGAACCAGAACATTGTACACAGTAACAGCTATGTTGTACAATGAAGAACTACGAATGACTTAGCTATTCTCAACAATACAACAATCCAAGACAATCCCAAAGGACTAATGATGAAGCAAGCTATCCACCTCCAGAGAAAGAACAAATTGAAGCATACTGTTGTTCTTTCTCTTTTTTCCTTTCTTTCTCTCTCCAAGTTTTCTTCCACAAAATGACTAATATGGAAATATGTTTTATATAATTGCAGATGTATAACCTATACCAGATTGCTTGCCATCTTATGGGGAGAGATAGAATATTGAACTCGGCTTTTTTTAAATTAATATTTAAACTGTTTATACATGTAATTGGTGGAAAATAAAATATTTTAAAACCCCAATTTTAAAATTCATCAACAAAAAGCATTAACCATAACTAACATTTCTATTAGCATTTTAACATGCTAATATTATCTCATTTTGTCCTGTGAGGTGGGTGTTATTATTTTCCCCATTTTACAGATGAGGCCAATAAAAGTTAAGTGACTTGTCCAGGGTCACATGGCCAATAACTGTCTTCCCAACTCCAGGTCAAGCCCTCTATCCACTAGCTACATTAATAAGCACCTATTTAACTATGATCTTGTATAAAGTACTTTATAAAAGGTCAAATACAAAAAACAGTCCTTATTTTCTAGGAATTTGCAGTCTTAAGAAGCTGACAACTCATCGCTTCATAAGACTTCCACCACTTAAGTCCGCTTAGACCATAATACTCCAGAGGACCTCTTTTGTGAAATTCAGTACACCAACCACTTCCCTGAATCATAAAATATTTCCTTGGCAAATTGGAGACATGCATGTTCCATTAACTATTATCATCCCAACCAGCCTTGTTTAAAAGTTGGTTGAGGGGGGCAGCTAGATAGCGCAGTGGTTAAAGCACCGGCCCTGGATTCAGGAGTACCTGAGTTCAAATCCGGCCTCAGAAACTTGACACTTACTAGCTGCGTGACCCTGGGCAAGTCACTTAACCCCAATTGCCTCACTAAAAAAAAAAAAAAAAAAAAAAAAAGTTGGTTGATATCACTCTCATTGCAGAGCCAGAGAAGCCCACTGATTTGGCCAGGGTGATCCAAGAAGGTTGTGTCTTCTGCCTAGAGGCAGAATCCAATATTCTTGCTTTCTTCTCAGGGCTAGTGTATTAAATCAATGAGACCAGTAGATGTTTGTTTGGGGGGGGGGGGCATTAGACCATTAGAATAACTGCACTAAGGACTGATTGTAAAGCTGCAGTGTGTTTTTTTTCTTCTCCCTTCTGTCCTCTTAGGTGTTTACATCTTGATTGGGGCTGGTGCCCTCATGATGCTGGTGGGTTTCCTGGGCTGCTGTGGGGCTGTGCAGGAGTCACAATGCATGCTGGGCTTGGTGAGTGTCCCTTTTGAAACTGCCTCATCACCCCACTCTGATCCTCTTAGTCCCATCCAGGCACAGATGATACAGAACCCATCTGGCGTGGCATAGGGTTCTCTAACGAAATGAACTATCCCAATATCTCCCTACCACTCTCTTCCCTTAGGGCAGTCCTCCCTGTCTATTAGCAAGAGATGGGGGTGGCGGGTGGTCAGCCTGGTTATATATACTAGTTCTCCTTCTTGGTGGTGACTGGTTTTCTCTTCTTTCTTCCTGGCATCTATTCCATGACTGCCTCTAGGCAACTAAGTGCCAGAACTTTGCTTTTTCTTTTTTTGAAGACTACGCTTGCTTTTTTTCCCTGAATCCACAGGTATCTTTGCCCTCTCTCCTTGGAAATAACTCTAGTTCCCTTAACTCTTCCCAGCTTCTATCACCTCCTTTCCCTTTTCCCAAGATTTAGGATCTTTGCAATGTGGCCATGCTTTTGTAAATTTATCAAGTTAGGGATGACTTTCTATTATCTGTATTTTATCTCTTCTAAGTCTTTGGCTCTTTTTCCTGACTTTTAATCCTACTGCTACTATAATACTTTCCTCTTTTCTCCCTGGCATGTGACTAAGTATTTGTGCCCCCAGAAACCCATGCCCTAGGGTTTCGATTCTCCTTGGTTTCAGGACACATTGAAAATTCTACCAAGGATAAGCTTAAAATTGTACAGAGTACATCCTGAAATCCTATGATCTAACTATTTGTGTGTGTGTGGTTTTTTTTCTCCTGACCCTTGTTCCCCTTTTTGTCTTTTAGTTCTTTGCCTTCCTCTTGGTGATTTTTGCCATTGAAATAGCTGCTGCCATCTGGGGTTATTCCCACAAAGACGAGGTAGGCTTTGCCTGAAAGGACTCGCTTCCATTGATTAGAGCAGTCTGGGTTTGAGGGATGTGACATTGCTCCTGGCTATCTTCTTTGCCAGTTTTTAGCAGAATCTTGCATTATCATGAACACAGACATATACATATACATGCATGTGCATCTATACACATGCTAGGGACCAGCACACATTCCATCTCTGCCCCTTCAGTTGAAAGTGTTGAAGAAGTCTTCAGTGGAAACTAAAGTGTCTAAATGGCAACAAGCCAATCATCAGACCCAATGGCCTTTTCTTAGGCCTCCTCCCCTTTGTCTCTCACAGCACATTGTGGGTTACCCTTTCCTCCTCAATGTCCTCCCTCATCCTGCCCTTGCCAAAAAAAAAAATGCCTGAGAAGTCATAACCTTCCAAGAAAAGCAGAGATGAGATGGACACTTTAGTATTTTTATTTACTCAATATATATTTAGAGTACTCAATAAATGTTAAGTCAGGTAGAGTAATAAATTTTATAAAGGGTATAAACCCAAAGGAAACAGGGTTCCTCCCCTTAGTAGAGAAGATAAGACAAAGACAACCAGAATACAAGGCAAAATTCAATTAGTGTTATAAGAGGTACAAAAAATATATTTTTAGAGTTCAGAGGTAAGAGAGGTCTCACCCAGCTATGGAGATCCAAGAAGGCTTCATGAAAGAAGGTTAACATTCAAGCTAAAATTTTTAGAGGCAGAGATGGAGTAAGAAATTTCAAGTGAGGGAATGGCAGCAAGACAAAGAAAGTTTAGAGAAATGGAGAATCATTTTAGTCTGACTGCATTGTAAAGGAGTAAGGTGGGAATGCTCAAAAGCTAGACAGCTGGAAAGAGATTTCTCTCTTCTCCCTTTTCAGTTTGGAAATGTAGCCATTAAAGCTTAAATGTGCACTAAGACTTTTGGGACACCCATCCTGTATGTGCACATCTATATGCATATCTCTAAATATGGTTATATATGTGGATAAATTCTCTTTTTTTTTTGGTAAGGTGATTGGGGTTAAGTGACTTACCCAGGGTCACACAGCTAGTAAGCATATAAAGTGTCTGAGGCCGGATTTGAACTCAGATCCTCCTGAATCCAGGGCCAGTGCTCTACTGCATCACCTAGCTGCCCCTTGTGGATAAATTCTTATAGATATATGCATATATATATGTGCATGTATATCTTATATCTCTAGGGGGTATGTGTGTGTGTCTGTCTGTCTCTCTCTCTCTCTCTATGGAATGTCCCACACGTCTTGGTACAATTTTAAACTTGAATAGCTTAGTCAAGTTTAATCAATAGCTGTATACACACCCTGTAAATAGAAATACAGATAGATAGCTCTGCTAAGCTAGATACCATAGAGAACAGCTGCAGTGTTAGAAGAAAATCAATAGAAATGTCAAGAAGTGCTAAGGAGAAAACATGGCTTAACCAGAACACATCAGGCCAGCCTAACTTTTTTCTTTGAGACAGGATTACTAGCCTGGATAGATCAAAGGAATGCTACATCTTACCTAAATGTTAGCAAAACATTTTTCAGGCATTCCTGCCATTGCTGTGGACAAGATGAAGAAAGGTGGGCTAGAAAGCAGTACAGTTTGAATATACTGGTTGCATGGCCAGGCCTAAAGAGCAGTTATTAGTGGTTCAGTGTCATTTTGGAAGGAGGTGTCCACTGGAGTACCCCAGAAATCTATGGTCTTGCGCCATTTAACACATTTATAAATTCTTATAAGATTTTGCAGCTGACATGCAGCTGGGAGAAATTGCTAACACGTCAGATGTTAAAATCTTGACAGACTAGGACTTTAAGTTAAATTTGAGATGAAATTTAATAGTAGTAAATATCAGTTTTTCTACTTGGATTCAAAAAATCAATTTCACATGTCAGTCAGTAGTTATTTCTGTAAGCACCTGCTATGTGCCAGTCACTGTGCTAAGTACTAGAGATATAAAAAGAAGCAAAAGCTCTCAAGGAGTTCATAGTCTAATGATATAATATAGGTCTAAACTACAATTTGTCTTGGGGAAATCAGAATTGCATCATAATTTTTTTTAAAAAGTGAAATTTTCTACTAAATCCAGGGGAAATGATAGTCTTGCTGCACTCTGCTCTGTTCACATAAAACTGGGGCACTGTGTCCAGTTCTGAGGACCACATTAGAGGAAGAACCTAGATGAATTAGATTGCCTAGGAGAATACTGGTGCCCTTGAAAGAAACAGGGAAAGTGGGAAGGGAGAGTTTAGGGGGAAAGATAATGGGTTCTGGTTGGAACATGCTAAGTTTGAGATGCCTATGGGACATCCCAGTGGAGATGTTCAACAGGTAGTTGGAAATATGGGATTGGAACTCAGCAAAAAGATTGGAGATCTGGATATAGAGAGATTTGGGTGTCAACTTCATAAAGATAACACCTCACAAGAACTGAAATGACCAAGAGTATATAGCAAGAGGGAAAGGAGGGCCCAGGACTGGGATGCATCCACTCATAATGGCAGGATGTAGATGAAGATCTTAGAAAGGAAATCCATCAGTATAGAATTTTGAAAACCCATGGAGTAGAGATCATTTAAAAGAAAGTAGTCAACAGTGTCAAACACTACAAAGAGGTTGAGAACTTACAATAAAATGGTCACTGGTAACCTTGAAGAAAGCAGTTCTGGTTAAGTAGTAGGGATAGCAGCCATATCATAAGGAGCTGAAAAGTGAATGGGAGGAACTGAGTGTGTATGTCTTTTCCTTGGAATCTCTGTGAAACAGAAAAGGGTATTGGGTGATGGCTTGAGAGGATGGCAAGATCAAATGAAGGTTTTTGAAGGGGAGGAGAAATGTAGCCATGAGGATCTATATAGCAGGGAAAGGAGTAATATATAAGAAGTTAAAAATTAGAGAAAAGGGATGATTGAAGAGGCAAGTTCTTGGAGGCAAAGGGGAGTTTGGGGATTGAGGGTATGAGTAAGAGGGACATGTTATCAAGAAGAGCCATCCGTTCTTGGATTGATGGAAAGGAGAAAAAAATGGGGAAAGGTGGTGAGATGACTTGAATTGTAGAATTATGGAGAAGAGAGAATTGTTAATGAATGGTGTTTTTTTTATTCCCCAGGCAGGTATGAGTCAGAGAGGGAGGAAAGGGGATGATGGTGTATATAACTTAGGAGGCTTGGAACAGATGGTGTGGGGAGCACAATAGATTTGGGCAAGGGTAGACAGATTGGGAGGCAGTGGTGAGAGCCCAGCTGAGATTAGACGACAAAGTTGTAGTAGATGCAACATAATTGGGCGCTTTCTGTTATGCAAGTAGGAACTAAGAAGGGAGTCTAGGAAGGAATGCATGGTACTAGGCCAGTACATGCTTTTTGACCAACAGGACCAAAGGAAAAAGGGATGCAAGGGTCAAAGAAGTGAAAAGTTAAGCTGGTTAAATATAGGGTCAAGATTTTGAAGGCAGAAAAGTGAGGCTATGGCCTCACTTTGTTAAAATTTCCTGATGGCTCAGGAAAGGTGGGGAACAGATGTAGAATGACTGAAAACTAGGGGCAGCTAGGTAGCACAGTGGATAAAGCACCAGCCCTGGATTCAGGAGGACCTGAGTTCAAATCCGGCCTCAAATAGCTCTTGATAGGTTGATGTATCCGGATGGAGTGAACGTCAAAGAAGGAGAGGCCTATCCTGAAAAAGGAAGTCCATAGAGGGATCACAAAAGCTATCTCCAAGGATATGAGAGACTGTTCTGTGAAAGAAGAGTTAGGCATGTTATAGGACCTATGGGTAAAACAGCAGGGTAAAAGATTTTGTAAATTAGGAGTTCTTTGTCAATGGAGGTCTTCCACTAGATTCCAGTCGACTACTGAGGTGTACTTGGTAGTTATAGGTTTCTATGATTCTGCTCTTGCACAGAGCTAGGACAATATATTTGTGTTATATTCTGGTTCAAAAAATTGGACCAACCCCACGAGTGGCAGGCTTTTAGATAGATTCTTAGACTTGGCCCATCATTCTAGCCTGTTGAGGACTTCACTCTTTAACACTTCACTAGAACATGTAGGGCTTGACTTACATTACAAAACACATTCTAGAATTCCATGGAGAACAGGCATCAAAGTGTGTGGATTTCCTTAAGAGTGTGTCATTAGTGTCTCCCCATATAGCTTGCCAAACTCTCATAGCACCTCACTTCTTGAGATGATGGGCAATAACTGGAAAGAGAAAGATGGCCACAAAGGCTTTCGTTTTATTTTGTTCTAGAATCCAGGGGACCTGAACGTGTTTTGAGGCAATAGGGAGCCAGTAGAGAGGAGAAGATAGAGGATGGGAGAGAAGAGATAATGTGAACTCACTAAGGGAAGAGGAGGAGGAGACTAAGGAACATGAGGGCTCATCTCACATGGCCCCCATTTTCTCCAAAAATAAGAAATGAGCTCATCTACTGAAAGAGAAAAAGTAGGATGGGTACTTAAATAGAAATAGTTTTCGGGGCAGCTAGGTGGCACAGTGGATAGAGCACCAGCCCTGGAGTCAGGAGTACCTGAGTTCAAATCTGGCCTCAGACACTTAACACTAGCTGTGTGACCCTGGGCAAGTCACTTGACCCCAATTGCCTCACCAAAAAAAAAAAAAAAGGAGTTTTCACCAGTTGCTACAAAGGAATGAATAAAATGATTTGTGAAATGGGTCATTGTTCTTCCTTGTATCCCCTGTAGGTAATTCGTGAGATCCAGGAATTTTATAAGGAAACATACAACAATATGAAGTCCAAAGAAGGTCCCTACAGAGACACCCTCAAAGCCATCCACCATGCAGTAAGTCTTCCTTCTATACTTAATCTCTCTAACTTCTTCGGAGAGGGTGGGGATGCGAGTGTGTGTAGGTCTATGTCATACCAACTCAGCTAATAGCTGAACCAAACTTTTCTTTTCTATTTTTTATTTGACCTGTGGTTATCTCGTTGCAGCTAGATTGTTGTGGTTTGACTGGAGTTTTCGATCAGTTGATCACAGACACCTGCCCCAACAAGGACTTGGTCTCATCAGTTACTCTGAAGGTAAAAACAATTGAGTTCTTCTCTCCTTCCCTCCCCAATCCACCTCAGCCAAATGGGCAAGCCACCATTTAATCTCCAAGTATCTTCTAAATCCTATCTTCTTAAACTGTGGGTCATGATCCCATATGGGGTTGCATAACTGAACATGGGAGTCTCAAAGAATTTGGCAACAGTAAAAGGTGGGGTATACCTATTTTATTTATACCCCGGGTCAAGTAAAAATTTCCCAGGTGAAAAGGGGTCATAAATGGGAAAAACTTAAAAAGCCCTTCTCTAAATCAATACTTCCTCCCCTCCAGGGTAGGTAACAGATAGCTTTGTCTTCCCCATTCTTTCCTGAATGATAACCCTTCTGCCTCCATTTTATCCACAATAGCAAAGGAGGTGGAGGCTGGGAAGAGAACCCAGATGTTCCAGGCAATCGTGTTATCTAAAGTATCTCATACAGGGGGGATAACTTTCTTGCCTTAATTAGAGCTCCTTCCTCTGACTTGCCATACAAATATTTCCAACATGACATTATTAAAAGAACACTGAATGCAGGGACCTGGGTTCAACTTCTTGATCCAATGCTTAATTAATGCTTGTTGTTGCACAAATAATTTTGCCATCTCTGAGCCTCAGTTTTTTCATCTGTAAAATGGAAATAATATACTACTACCATTCCAGGATTTTAGTGAAGTATAAAATGCTTTGTAAACATGATGTTTAATGTAATTTTGGATCAGAGGAAAGTATCTAACCTGAGGACAGAACCAAACCCTAAGGTAGCAGCTTAAAATTTTATGCCTCCCTATGTCTCCCAGCCAGTTTTTAATAACCCTTTCCCCATGTTTTTCCAAGTTTTCCCTCTTGACTCTCAGCCAGGATTTCTTCTCTTCAACTCTCTTGTTCTCTGCTTTTTTTCCCCCTATTTTCTGTCCTCTTTCACCAACCTATCCCACAGCATGCTGTTTGCAAGAAGATGAGTAGTATCTAATGGACAAAGCTGAGTCAAAGCATGGGTTGTGACACATGTCTCCTTGTATTCTCTCCCTAAAGCCTTGCCCAACAGCTATTGAGGAAGTCTTCAATAATAAATTCCATATCATCGGAGCTGTCGGCATAGGGATTGCTGTTGTGATGGTAAGTAGGGACAGGGGATGAAGTGGCTGGTTTCTCGTGCTGTAATGCTATGTAAGGTTAGAAAGGAAAATATATAAATCAGGCCTTGGTCATCTGAGAAGTTTGTACCCCAGGATGGGCCTTGGCATGGACAAAAATATGCAGCTGAATAGGGCCATTAAGCCAGGATATGAATGAACAGTAGAGTGTTTGTTAAGTGGTAGGGAGGTGAGTACCACCTGGGGAAAGGTGATATGGGAAGAATAGTTGAAAGAGCCCCATGTCCAGATTAAACAGGCCAGGGGGGAATCCTGTAGCACTATGCCATGTGTGAGTCATACCACCAATTATGTTGGCACTGACTCTCCACCCCAAACTTTACAACTATTGACCACTCTGTTTTCCAAGGGCTGGTGGCAGATTACATATTATTCAGGCCCTTTACCTATTTATACACAGCCCTAAGACTTAATTTTGCCATTATTGCAAACTCTTCCCTTACCAGGTTTTTTTTTACAAACCAGTGCTGATTGTTGCAAGCTAAATCTACTTAATTTTTACCTTAGGCAAAAAGTTTTACCCAGGCAAAAAGTTGATAAGGGCAAGAAAAGACCTTGACCCTTCTTAAACAAATAGGTTTCCCTCTATCTTGTCAAAGCAAAGAACTCTGGTCAACACATGTCCCACTTGAATTTTAAAGCAAACGCCTACTGGTAGTTGTCTTCCTCTGGACTTGTCCTTGACACCACCCAAGAGAGTCCTCATGATACAGAGGAAATAGTCCTGAACTCATCCTAAGTTCTGGATTCTGTCATTTATTCCTTCTTTGGCTTTGGACAAATCTACCTACCTTTCTTGGTTTGTTTCCTCGTTTTAGGATTATAGGAACCCAAAAGGGCCAACCCTCTGATTTTATGCATGAATCTCCTAGGTTTCCTCAAGGCCCAGAAAAGTAGAATAATTTGCTCAGGGTCACACAGATGTTAAATAGCAGTTCTAGAATTCAAACCCGGGTCCCCTGGCTCCCAATCTAGTGTTCTCCCTACCATACTGTGTGCCAATCTCTTCTATCAAATGAGGGTTTAGATCGGTCCTGCCCACTCTGACTATGATTTTCTGGTGCTAAAGATCTCCAGGGAAAAAAAGGTTCCCTAGCTTTCAGAGACAGCAGACTTCAGGTTCCTGGAAATTTTATCAGGGTTCAGGAAATTCTCTGGTACCTAACTTAAGTAGAGCCTTAGCTTCCTGTAGACAATGTTCTGCTTGTAATTAGCCTGCCTTAGAGACAATAATTCCATTACCCTCCCTTCAGCCTCCTCCTTTCTTCCTTTTTAAATGTTTTATTGATGCTCTTCACTTTGAAAATACCATCCTTTCCCTTCAACTCCTCATCACCTCCCAAATAAAAGTCCCCCTTATAACAAGTAAGTACAGTTAAACCACACAAATAATTCATTAACCACGTTTGAAGATGTCTTCCTTCTTCTCTGGCCATTGTGCATCACCTCTCTGCCAAGAGCAGCACAGCCTGGTCTTCTTCCAATAGAACCATCTGATTTCTGGCTTCTTTTCTTTTCAGATTTTTGGCATGATTTTCAGTATGATTCTATGCTGCGCTATCCGGAGGAACCGAGAAATGGTCTAGAGTCTTTGCTTTCACCCCCTGAGCAGGAAGGTCTGCCCTCTAGAACTATTCTGTTTGTGTCTTTTGTTTTATATTATGTTTTGTTCGCCACTAACTTTAGTATCCTGCATTTTTAAACAGACAAAGTTGTTCTATATTTGTTATCTTTTTAATGCCTTATTTGATACCGATGTTTGTAGTGGAGGGTTTTTTGGTTTTTGCTTTTATGGTCAAAGAAATCCTGCAATGAAAGGTACTATATTTGCTAGACTCTAGTTGAAGATATTGTACAGAAGAAAGGGTCATGATGGCCTTTAAATAGATTTTTAAAAAAGTCTTATCTCAGATTTAATCAGGATATAACTTATGTTGAAGACAATTTCATACATAATAAAGACTATGACAATAACTTTGACTGGTTTTTCTAAATGGCTTCCTCCCCCTTGACTACTGAAAGGGAAATAGCATTACTGAATTAAATTAAATAACTACAATGGGGGGCAGCTAGGTGGTGCAGTGGATAAAGCACCAGCCCTGGATTCAGGAGGACCTGAGTTCAAATCCAGCCCTGCAAAAAATAATAATAATAACAATAATAATAACTACAATGCAGGGTTAAAAGCCTTATTGTTGCTCTTGGTAGTGCCACCTTGGGTGTCGACCCTCTCTCTACCCCAACCCATCCAGAAATGGGATATTCTTGGGGCTGCTGTAGAGTTCCACTTTTCAGAGCTTTCTAGAGTCCTGGTTCATAATACAGTGTCTGAATCCTGAGTTGAAGGGGACCACAGTGGTCTGTCTAACTCAACCAGTACCTGAACAAGAATCTTCTCTGTACCCTGTCCCACAAATGGTCATGCAGCCTTTACTCAGAACTCCATCTAGAGAGAAAGCCACTGTTTACCAAGGTGGCCCCTTCTCCTAATGGTTTTTTTGTTTTTGTTTTTGTTTTTGTTTTTTGTTTTTTGTGGGTCAGTGAGGGTTAAGTGACTTGCCCAGGGTCACACAGCTAGTAAGTGTCAAGTGTCTGAGGCCAGATTTGAACTCAGGTCCTCCTGAATCCAGGACTGGTGCTCTATCTACTGCGCCACCTAGCTGCCCCACACTCCTAATTGTTAAAAAGACTTTCCTTTCATCAAGCCTACATTTACTTCTGCAATTTTCACCCCTTGATCCTAGTTCTGTTCACTCTGCCAAAAGGAAAAAGCCTAATCCTTCCACATGATAGATCCTTAAACACATTAAGAAAATGATCAAGTTTCTGTTAGCTGGGCATTTAATCACTTAATACCAGTTAACTTTTATAAAAGGATATTTACTTTAAAGATGTAACAAGAGGGGCAGCTAGGTGGCACAGTGGATTAGAGCACTGGCCCTGGAGTCAGGAGTACCTGAGTTCAAATCCGGCCTCAGACACTTAACACTGATCTAGCTGTGTGACCCTGGGCAAGTCACTTAACCCCAATTGCCTCACTAAAAATATTTAAAAATTTTTAAAATTTTAAAAAAGATGTAACAAGAAAGTTTAAAAAACCCATCCCCCTCCCAACACCTTAGAGACACATTCTCTTTTATCTTAGGAATCCAACAACATAGGTTTACAGACGAGGAAACTGAGGCCCAGAGAAGGGAAATAACCTCACCTCAGTCACTGAGGAAAGAAGATTCTTTTTTTGGCATGGGACAATTAGGGTTAAGTGACTTGCCCAGGGTCACACAGCTAGTAAGTGTCAAGAGTCTAAAGCCAGATTTAAACTCCAGGTCCTCCTGAATCCAGGGCCAGTGCTTGATCCACTGCACCACCCAGCCACCCCCCCCCCCCAGAAGACTCACTCTTAGCGCAGTTCTTCCATAGCATCGGTCCCACCAAGTTCGCATCCAAAAGTGGCATCGCCACCAGATGAGTCCTTGTCTCAGCTACCTCTGGTTGTGTCCTGACAGTCATTCTTTGCTCATGGGGTATAGATGCTAAGCTGACTACAGAAAACATTGAGTCGCCAGGGTCTCCAGTCCTTAAGAGAAGAGAACAAATAAGATTGGCAAAGTACCCGGGCTTCAGATGACCAAAGCTATCTTCCCTTACAGCATTATCTCTCACTGAGTGCCATCAGTATAGTCAATGAGAATCACCAAGGTTATGCAGCCAAAAAGAAAGACTAAGACTTTTGTGACTAGGAGCTTTTTTGAAAATATTCCCCCATTCTCAAAAAGCCTTCTCACCATGTGGTTAGCAGACTGGAACTAGTTACAGAACCACCTACAAATGCTCAAGTCTCCCCAAGATGCTTCAGTTAGATGTCATCACAACTCTCCAGGACACAGGCCCTCCTCATAGGAAGACACCATCAGAGGCACTGGCACATATGTCAGTTCCCATTAAATGAGGATAGAGGAAGGAGTCAGTAGGTAGAGAGAGATGCAAGATTAAAGTGGGGATGATAGTGAAAGCAATCTTTTAAATAAGGTGTAATCAGGGATTCATTTAAAACAAATGATCAAATTCAAAATCGAAACATTCCTTTCTGCCTTCACATTGACTTAGAAAACCACAAATTCATATTGTCGTATTTTCATTTATTTTGTTCAACATTTCCTAGTTTCATTCTAGTCTAGTTCTAGGAGCACATTTATGATATAAAAGAATTGGCTTTTGGAAGGAGAAAGTCCCACCTCTTCAGAGACAGGAGTTGAAACAGTGGGAAAGATATTTAAGCAATTTGTGATAAGGAGGATGGGAGAAGGAGATCTCAAGTGAATGACCTCACTTTCTTCAGTGAAGTGTAAGGCAACATCCTCAGCTGAAAGAATGGAAAGGGAGAGGGAAGTATAAAGAGAGGCAAAAGACTTGAAATACCTACTGAGGCTAGCAAATCCTTAAGTGAGCCCCCATTGATAGGCAATAACATTATTTGCCCTTAATTTTCTTTTTATATTTTGCTTGGGGCAGTGGGGGGGTGGCAATTGGGGTTAAGTGACTTGCCCAGGGTCACACAGCTAGTAAGTGTCAAGTGCCTGAGGCCAGATTTGAACTCAAGTACTCCTGACTCCAAGGCCAGTGCTCTATCCACTGTGCCACCTAGCTGCCCCTTGCCCTTCATTTTCAAAGACAACCAATGAGGTATCTTGACTCGTACACTTGAAATAAGAAATGAGAAAATATTTCCAACCCATTCCTTTGCTGAGATGGGAGCATATTGCACATATTTGTCAGACTTTTTCAACATAATGGTCAGTTATGCTAGTTTTTTTTTCTTTTTGTCTTTAAAAAATACTATTTGGGGGGACGGCTAGGTGGCGCAGTGGATAAAGCACCGGCCTTGGATTCAGGAGTACCTGAGTTCAAATCCGGCCTCAGACACTTGACTTACTAGCTGTGTGACCCTGGGCAAGTCACTTAACCCCCATTGCCCAGCAAAAAAAAAAAAATACTATTTGTTATAGGATGATTCTCTGGGATGGGGGAGGGATACTGAGAAAACTAGTGATGTCTTTATTTTTTAAAATGTGGAAGTCCCTGGATGCCAAGATAATGAGTTTGAATTTTATTCCTTTAGCCATCAGGAGCCATTAAAGGACTTTGTGTGTATTATGAAAATAAGTCTATCAGGGATGGGAAGGATAGATTGTGTGGTGAGAGAACAAAGGCAGAAGGGCCCGCTGTAGAGAGCAGAAGTAATTGCAATAGTCCAGGCTAATAGAAATAAGGGCTTCTGTTAGTGTGGCAGCAATGGAATTAGAGATGAGGGGAAAACATAAGTGATACTGTGCAGATAAAATCCATTGGTGATCGATTGCCTATGACAAGAGTCAAAGATAACATTTGGGTTTTGAACATGGGAGCCTTTGTGAATGGCAAAGTCAAAAGAAGGAATTGATTTAGGGCCAAAGATAACTCCTTTTTGAGACATTTTGACTCGAGGCACTGGTGGGACATCCAAGTAGAGATGTCTTGTTGAGCATGAAGTAAATACAAAATAATTTTTCATGAAGATTCAACCCTTCCCCCCCAACACACACCCATTTCAAGAACTTCCCCACGGAATGGATGCTACTCGATCTAAAATTAAACCTACAAGTTTGAGAACTTGTTCCAAAAGGAAGAGGATAAGAACTAGTGCTGATCAGCAATGAAGATCTGTGTTGTTAATTAGTGTCATAAATGACTTCACTCTGAGATAGCTGTAATTACAGGTGCATATTGCAGCCTGAATCACTGCCTTCCCGACAGTGTTGCTTTCCAGAGGGAAGCTGAGATGGTATTTTCTGTAATAAATATGGCCTTGTGACTATGTTCATCAGAATCTCATAGGTACCCCCAATCCCAAAGAGGAGGGAAAACCTGGCAGGAATTACTCTCATTGGGTGTCAACTAAGACAAGAAGTCCTGTGAGATGCTCAAGGCCGCCTGGGAATCACCAGCAGAGCTACCTTTCCTGGAAAATTTCAGAGTTCTGTTCACTCCTCTCAACTCTAGTGGTGGTGAAACACAGGCAGGACATGTTGACTCAAAGCATCTCTTCACCCCCTAACCTTTAATGTTGTTACTAGTAGAGTTCTGAGCACCTAACATAATTGTCAACCCTGAAGCAATAGCAGACCCCAGGCCAGCTAACTCAATTCCTTTCCTTTTAAATTGGATTTTCATGAACCATCTGCATGCATTGTGGAAATGTAGACAGGCCATATTTCATCCTGGTCAAAAGTTCTCATTACAGTGTCTGTGAAGGAGGTCTCTTGCAGAGAGCTGCGGCTTCAGGAGGCTCTGAAGGTGGGTTGTGAGTTGCACAAGCATCACAGCTACAACAACATCTACAAGGGACCCAGAAAGCCCTCCAGAGAGCACCACTTCTGTTATGGAAGCCAGGTCTTCTGACACCACCCAATAAGTGAAGCCTAAATCTGTGAACCTATTAAGGCCAGAAGGTATATTTAAAAAAAAAAGAAGAAGAAGAAGAAGAAGGCCTGAGCTGCTCCAAATGCTCTCTCTGGTTTATGCTCAGACCCACATTGACACAGAACTTCAGAGACAGAACATCTTTCATCTATTCTGAATAACAAAACATCAGCTAAAAGGGGTCTTAACAACCATGGATATAGTTCAATGTCCTCTGTTGCAGGTGAGAAAACAGTCCCAGAGAGGGCAAGTAATTTGTTCAAGGTATTAGCACTAGGAAGAGGCAGTCAACAAGCCAGGCTCTGGCTTTACCACTGCATTCCTCAATGGAAACATAGTTATAATACCTGTCCTCTCTTATCTCTTTTTTTTTTCAAGTGAGGCAGTTGGGGTTAAGTGACTTGCCCATGGTCACACAGCTAGTAAGTGTTAAGTGTCTGAGGCCGAATTTGAACTCAGGTCCTCCTGAATCCAGGGCCAGTGCTCTATCCACTGCTCCACCTAGCTGCCCCCTCCTCAGTTGTTCTAGCATCTTCTGTCTACCTGTCCCTCTTCTTCCCTCTAGCCCAGGGGTTCTTAACTTAGGATCCAAGGTCAGATTTCCTGGGGTCCACAAATCTGAATAGAAAAAAAATTTCATCTTTTTTTCTAAATGAAATTTGGCATTTCTAAGAAGGAGAGCCATGATGGCAGAGTAGTAGCAGGAAGAAGTACAGCTAAGCTCCCCAACATAATGCCTTCTTAGGAACTCTTAAGAGGGGAAATCACTATGAATCATATTTCCAACCTAGGTTGGGACAGTTTCCTCATCTATACAGCTAAAGTCCTGATTAGTGTGAATAATGAATTCCCCTGAAGTATTTGTAGTATTTGAATTCACACTGCATATTTCCAGTGTGGTGGAACTAATAACCAAATTTTACATAATTTTAACTTTGAATAGGTGAACTCAAATACAAGTTATCACTTCAAGAGACTCGTTATTTGCTCTGAGACCTAGCTGTAAGATGAGAAGGTTATACTAGATGATCTCTGAGTTTCTTTACAGCTCTAAATATCAAAAATTAGCTACTGGGGATCTAACCCAGAAATGTCAAACATACCTTGGGCCCCAGGCAGCCCAAAACACTCCCAAGTGTGGGTCAAACCAGATTAAAATGTAATGGGGGTGGGGGGGCAGCTAGGTGGCACAGTGGATAGAGCACCAGCCCTGGATTCTGGAGGACCTGAGTTCAAAACTGACCTCAGACACTTGACACTAGCTGTGTGACCCTGGGCAAATCACTTAACCCCAATTACCCCTCAAAAAAAAAATGTAATAGGAGGGCAAGCTAGGTGGCACAGTGGATGGAGCATCAGCCCTGGAGTCAGGAGGAGCTGAGTAATGATCTGACCTCAGCTGTGTGACCCTGGACAAGTAATTTGATCCAAATTGCCTCCAAAAGAAAAGGAAAATACACCAAGATAACACAGGTAATAAGTGAGTAGCAGAGTTCTCTGATTCCACTATACAAAATCCTATGGCCCAGACTCATCCTTAGATGAAAACTTTTCAAAAAGAAGAAAATGAAGTTTGAATATAAAGCTTATTTCCCACCTTAAGTGCTAGTAGTGCTTGGAGAGAGGGAGGGAATATGCATTTATTTGTTTGTTTATTACATTATTATTTATTTGTAATATTCCTGCTATGCACCAAACACTGTGCTAAGCACCTCACAAATATTATCTCATTTGACAAGAAGCCAATAGAACACTTGCTTTTCATGCAGCTTCCTGGCTTAAGTGATGGAGGGAAGGTCATAGAAAGGAATGAAGAAGGCGGGTACTGCCTTCAAAATGTCAGTAAATGTGATCCTTTGATGGTAGCTTTCAAAACTGGTTGGATCCTTTCTATTTATGTAAATATACTTTCTTCCCAAGGACTCAGACACCTAGTTCAGCCCCTGACTAACCTATTACTTGTACAAAACCAGTGGAATACTGTAGCCAGCTCAAACTGGCTCTTGAGAGTCAATTGATAAATTTTCTAGTGTAAGCCTTTAAACCTCAGAAATCACTACAGAGCAGGGCTTGATTTATTGTTTTGTCAATTGTCTAGAGTTGATGGAGAAAATATTAATAATGCAGACTAAATTAAAAGCGTGTCTAATTGGGCCCATCAGTGCTAAATGACTCTACTCTCAAAAGAGTGGAGAGAAAAAAGACCTCCAGGTCTCTCAGTAAGAGAAACTTCTACTTCCATGCAAATAGAGCCACAAACTGTAAATTTCCATCAGCCAATCCTAACTTTTCAACCTTAGCATGCGAATCTACTCAATGTTTAAACTCCCTTAGTCACAAGCTTCACCAATCACTTCTGAAGGTCCTCTGACTATAAGCATCCTGTGAGACTTCCTGCCAGAATCAATCTCCGATGTCTAAAGGGACAGGGATAGAGACACCCCCACCTCTACCCCCAGTGACAACAGCATTCATATACTGGGACTATGATGGGTGGCTGTGTTTCTTATTGCCCTAACTTGAGAATGCAAATAAATATTGTGTCAGTGAATATTAAGTAAATGTTCTGGCTATTTAGTGTCAACTCAGCAAGAATTTCTTAAGCACTTACTACCATGTGCCAAGCTCTATTCTAAATGCTGGGGGAACAAAGAAAGACAAAAAAACAGCCCCTGCCTTCAAGGAGTTCACATTCTAATGGGGGAAGTAATATGCAAACAATTGTGTTCATACAAGATATAGATATACAGGAGCAGCTAGGTGGCATAGTGGATAAAGCACCCGCCCTGGATTCAGGAGGACCTGAGTTCAAATTCGGCCTCAGACACTTGACACTTAACTAGCTGTGTGACCTTGGGCAAGTCACTTAACCCCAATTGCCTCACCCAAAAAAAAAAACACCACACACACAATAAAAAGATATAGATATACAAAGAAGGGTAAAATGAAGGTAATTTGAGAGAGAGAGGGCACTAGCATTGGGAAGAAGCAGGAGGTAGAATTAGAGCTGAATCTTGACAGAAACCAGGAAAGCAATGGGGGAGCATTACGGGCATTGAAAACAGTGAGTGAAAAATCACAAAGTTAGGAGATGGAGTATTGGGTACAAGATTCATCAAGAAGTCCAGCATTGGGGGCAGCTAGATGGCGCAGTGGATAGAGTGCCGGCCCTGGAATCAGGAGTACCTGAGTTCAAATCCGGCCTCAGACACTTAACACTTACTAGCTGTGTGACCCTGGGCAAGTCACTTAACCCCAATTGCCTCACTAAAAAAAAAAAGAAGTCCAGCGTCACTAGATCATAGATTATATGAAAGAGAGCAAGGTGAAAGAAGATTGCAAAGGTAAGCTGAGCAGAGAATATTAGGTTTGATCCTGCAGGTAATAGGGATCCACTAGAGGTTATTGAGTAGGAGAGTGGAATGATTAGACCTGTGCTTTTGGAGATTGTTTTAGCAACTGAGTGGAGGATAGATTGAAATCAATTGGAATTGAGGCAGGATGGACCCAACAGGAAGCTCTTGAAATGGTCCAGGATGAGAGGGTGGAAGCTGTGTTGAAGGAGAAGGGGACTTAAACAAGCAGAAATGACAGCAGTTGACAATGGATCAGATGTACGGAGTTGATTGGAAGAGAAGAGTCAGTATGGGACATATCAGTTGATTCACTGAGCTACTTTTTTCTCTTTTATTCTTTATTATAAATGCTAAAAAGTCCTATGTGTACTGTAACATTGTATGTATGCATATATGCATATTGTGAGAATAATTATTAATAACCAATATCTTAGGAGACCCAGTGATCTCCCCCTTTTTTCTTGGTCCTTATCCACCCCCTCACTCCAAAGGCAGGTTCTCCTTGAAAGTAAGATTCAGCTGGGTCAAACCCAACCCAAGCTTGCAAAGGAGTTTTAGGTGGAGAAAGATCCTTTTGTCTAGATAGCTGAAGGACTTTACTGATGAGATTTAGCCTACACAACCACACCTGGATGGAAACTATTTTGCTCTGATCAACTTGGGTTGAGGTCTTACATTCTTTCTCTGATATCATTCTTTTTTTTTTCTTTTTTCTTTTTTTGTGGGGCAATGAGGGTTAAATGACTTGTCCAGGGTCACACAGCTAGTAAGTGTCAAGTGTGTGAGGCTGGATTTGAACTCAGGTCCTCCTGAATCCAGGGCTGGTGCTCTATCCACTGTGCCACCTAGCTGCCCCCTCTCTGATATTATTCTTACAAAAAGTTGAGTGACCTGGGTCACTGTATCCCCAGACTTCATTTTAATATAACACAGCTCCAAATCATGTCAACCAATGAGATTTGATGGCTATGTGATGGACCTCCTACAGTTAGACGGGTATATAAACAGTGACCCCACTACCATTAGGGGTCTTTGGTCTGAGGGAGATGGCCAAATGACCAGCCTTTTATTAATAATCTGCTGGCCTATTAATAAAATTATTAAATTACCCCAAAACTATGTATTTCATATTTTTAATCATCACAATACCTTTAAATAGCCCTGGGCTTCTTTATTCTAACTCACATACTAATGGGTCAGATCCCCAAGAGTGAGGCTCACAACTGGCTACATCCAAACCTCCAGGATCTAGGGGTACCCTGAGGGATTTAGATGATTTCTTCCTCTACTATTAGCTTAAGACCTTATTCCTCTGCCATCTCCAATGTTAACAGCCATTGATTAGAGCCCCAATATTATTTAACCAATTAACATCAATTACCTTCAATAAAGAGATACTGAAAAGATATAGCAAGAACAGAAATACAAGCATTTCTCCAACAACAACTTGGGGAATACTCTACCACTCCAGTCTCTGGGGAGAGGATTTAAATTAACTCTTTCCTGGGAGCCATATTCCACTAGGCTAAGCTCACTTTCTCAGCCTTCCAACTCCCTTCACACCACGTGGTCCAGGGCAATTGGCTGACTTCATTTAAATGTATTCAGACATACCCATGACTCATAAATATTTTCCATGCAAATAAAGTAACATCTGCTTGGTTATATAGATCACTGATAATTATTTTGTTCTGATCTGCATATTTCATTTATATCTTAACCATTTTTTGTACCTATGATGAGTAGGATTCTCCAAAGTGCAGGGTGCTCTGAGGTAAAAGACCCCAAGAGAGGCCCCCAGTGCTCAGATCTAAGAGCAGAAATGGCTGTCACCTCATTGGTGTTCAGCCTCTGAAAAATCCTGGCACAGACTGCAGATTCGGGAATTCTTGTATTCACTGTTGTGGGAACTCAAAACATAATTAATCACTTTATTAGGGAGTCTGAAGGTCCCTAATCAATTGGGTGCAAGACCTTCTTCATAGTCAGCAACAACTCCCCTCCACCTTGAGTGTTTGATACTTTTATACACTTAGGAGAACACTAAAAATAGAAAGAGGCATTACAATTCATTGATTGATCAATTCCAGAAGAGGGGAAATCTTATGGTTAGCTAACAGCAATGTCCATCAGTCATAACATCTTTGTCAACAGGACTTTCAGAGGTCATGAGTCCTTCCACAGGTCATCTACTCCAGGTCATCCCAGCAGGCACTTTCCTAAGACCCTTTCAACAACATCTCAGGGCCTTCTATAAGTTCCTGGTGTTTAACCAACAGTATTTTAGGGTCCAGGGAAGTTGTGGATTTGAAGCAAAGATCACTAGGGAGTGGACAGAAGTAATTCATAGTTGGGGGAGGGGGGGGAAGGGGAAGGTGGTATCACACCAGCAAATAAACTTTATTATGGCACATTACAGAGTTGGGGGAGGGGGCAGAAAGTGCAGCAATTACACTTTTATTACATTTATAACTAACAATATCAATCTAGCTGATAAATATAAATAATATAATCATCAATATGTGGTGGATTAATCATTCATAACTCTTATTCTAATAGCATTAACATACATACTAATTAACTTAATCCTATTCTTCTTAATTCACTAATACAATCACTGATACCCATCAAATCGCAATAAACTGACTAAATGCTGATTAATTTGAGTAGAAGTTTTCAAAATTATCATAATTACCCCCCTTTGATCCAAAAAAGAACTAGGGGCTCTTAGAGATCACAAAGATGCATAGAGGACAGCCCTCTGTGGGAGACACAAAATACCAGAGGAGGCAGTCCCCTACTGAGGCACAAGAATGACAAAATCCATTGGGGGCTGTCCCTTTTGGTAAGATTTCCAGGTAATACACTAATCAAGTGATTTTGTATGCTAGTAACTCACTCCCAATACTCATTAATATTAAGTTAATCTTCAGATGTCAGATGTCTTAGGTATTCATGAGGTCACTGAAAACAACTTCTTGTGGGGTGGCTCTCAGTTGATGGCAACTCTCAAGGTGGTTCTTCACAGAAAGACTGGCCACTGGCAGAGGTTCCTCTGGGTATTTCTGCAATAACCATTCTACAGAATAGATTTTTTTTTGTGTGGGTCAATGAGGGTTAAGTGACTTGCCCAGGGTCACACAGCTAGTTAAGTGTCAAGTGTCTGAGGCCGGATGTGAACTCAGGTCCTCCTGAATCCAGGGACGGTGCTTTATCCATTGTGCCACCTAGCTGCCCCCCAGAATAGATCTTAATACAATTTAGTATATATTCATCTGGCCTTGTTATTTTCTTTCTTTCTTTTTTTTTTTTTAGTGGGTCAATGAGGGTTAAGTGACTTGCCCATGGTCACACAGCCATGGCCTTGTTATTTTCTCAACAAATCTTCACCCCAGGTATTCACTCCAATTTAGTTATTCACCATAGCTGCCCAAACAGCTAGGGGATCTAACCTTACTAATAACATTGCTTTTAAGTAGGTAGCTTCTTTGCCTAAGTTTATTGGCCACACAGCTAAATTTACCTTCAAGATGACAATCTTACTCTAATGGCAACAAAAGAATAATAACTTAAGTAACATTAGATGTCACAAGATAGACCATAAGTTATTCTCCTCTAAGATAACTGATTGTGTACTGGAAGTATTTTCTTTAACTGAAAATGTTTCTGATCTATCCTCACTAGATAATAAACTCATAACTAGATTCCACAGTCTACTGAAACATTGACTAATTGTCTATAACACTCTGAGGTATTTGAAGAACTTTATTGTATACATGACAGGCAGATGATAAGCCCCTAAACTCACTTATTTAGTAGGTTAGGATTTGGAAATGACTATAATTTCAGAATGGTGTAGATCTTACACATTAGCCCATGACATAAAGATTTAATCTACTGACTACCTGCCCTGATTATAGAAATTTGCCATTGACTGAAAAAGAGGGACCTAGCTATAGGAAGGGAAAAATAATTCCCTAACTTAATGTCAATTCCAGGTAAGAGTCATATAGGCAGCCAATTGTAGTGACAGAATATCACGGCCAGGCTTAGAATTTCAGTCAGGTAGGAAAATTTTCCATTCAAGAGGGAATGTCTCACTGGGGAAGTCCTACCTCAGGCCATGCAAAAGTCACTCTCCCCACCTTTCTTTGAGACAAAACTCTACCTGAAGTAGTTGGCAGATGTCATTCTCATTAGCTGCTGGTCTCTTAGCTCATTGGTTCAATAATATTGCTCAATGATCACAGCTGAAAACAGACTCAGACCTCAAACCCGTTATTAAGATATCAGAATTCTAGATTGAAAAGCCATCATAATTTTCAAAGACTAATCACATTCATTTTAATAACTCAATAGGGAAATGGCTGCTCTAACATCGGCCTCTAGTATTAACAGTATTTCACAATACAATGGGACCTCTGTACACATAGGCTTCAAAACTTGTAGAATTCAGTATTTGACAATTTTTATAAGGAAAAAATCCTTCCACACTTGACACTTGCACTTGCTAAAACCTGTATGAGTCAAGATGCCGCCTGACATCCCATCTCTCCTGGTTGAAGACCAATGTGTTAGTCTCACGGTAATTCCCACTCAGTACAGCACCCCACATATCTTGCTGTGTACTTTCTTCTGCTTTTTTCTTTTTCCCAGAATGGGGAAAAATCATGATCATATTACCAAACTTTAGGAATATAATCATTCCCTCTTTTCCCCCTTGGGCTTGGATTTGCTCCTAACCAGACCCTTTTCACTTTAGATGTTCATTGAATCACTATGGGAAAATTGAGTTTACTCTGTGCCATTGGAGACAAGGACTGCTCTGTGTCATCAAATGCGGTGGTTAAAACTCTATCATCCATCCGTGAAGTATACTGGTGTCGCCCTTCTGTTGCCTGAGGAATGTGGGATTGCTGGGGTTTGTGTTAGTGTCTTTTACTGTGTGAGCAGTAACAGAACATTGGTTTGAAAGTGGAGCCCAATTAGGTTCATGGAGATCCCATCCCAGAGGAAACAGGGCTGGCAGAGCCCAAATGAGAACCAGGCTAGAGAACTGGTGTCAGGAGCAGAGGGTCGGGGTCCCCCATGCTGCCCTACAGGCCTGATTCCCCACCAGCTGCCTGTAGGGATGAATGGAAGTTGTGTGAGGGGGAGAGTTAGAAAACGAGTAGTCTAGCCATGATTGAGGTTCTACTCTCTCGGAGAACAAACAAGAGATAACATACACAGCCCAGGCTGCTGTCAGCCACCCAAGCAATTTTCTGAAAGCCCCCTCCTCCTCCTCTTTGAAGCTGACACTGCCCCTCCACCCGCCACCACAAAAGACACAGCCACTGCAGCATTCGAGAAGAAGGCTTCTTTTTTTTCTAGATTTTTCCACTTCTTCATTTCAGCATCACGGTAGGGAACAGGATGCTATTGTGTTAATAAGTATTAGCACTTGTATCCATATCCATACTGTAGTAAACACAAGTTCACACACACAGGGAATAGTTGGGTTGAAAATACAATTTCATAACAAGCTGTGGTATATAATGGTGATGGAATATTGTGCTATAAAAAAGGACATGCAGGATGACTTCAGAAAAGCCTAGAAAAACTTGTATGAACTGATGTATAGTGAAGTGAGCAGAACCAAGAGACAGCACAAAGACAACAATATTGCTTGATGAAGAATTGTGAATGACAACTATTCTCAGCAATACAATGATCCAAGACAATCCAAAAGGACTAATAACGAAGCATCCACCTCCAAAGAAAGAACTGATATTGATTGAACACAGACTGAAGCATGCTTTTTTCACTTTCTTTCATTTTTATTCAACTTTTCTTATACAAAATGACTAATATGGCAATGTTTTACATATTTGCACATGTATAACCTATATCTGATTGCTCACTGTCTCAGGGAGGGTAGAGGAGAAGGAGGGGTAAAATTTGAAACTCAAAACTTTAAATAAAAATGTTTATTAAAAAATACAATTTTATGTTTTTCCAAATTATCTTAAATGAGATTCACTTATTATTTAAAATTTAATTTGTACATTTCTTCACTTTGACTGGAAGAGTTCCTTAAACTGCCATGCTACAGTTTCACAATACACTGTCAGGCTGGCTATTAATATCTCATAACCCAGCCAGAGTAGGAAATGACAAGCTAACTCCCAGACAAGGATCTCTAGAGAGGAATCTGCTTTTCTTTTCACCCAACAATGAATCATTATTATTATTTTCTAATTTAAAACAAAATAAAACCCTAAGTAGATAAGTAGCAGCTTTCATACATATAGTAATATTGTGTAACAGATATACTTATCATCTAACAATATTCACTTTAAAAGGGGGAATTAACTTGTCTCAAAAGCTTTTCTTAGCCTTCATAATACAAGAGAAAATTTTGCATATCAAAATATCATGTATTCAAAACTTATTACCAGTCGGGTGATATTAAATTTAGTCAAATGCATTGCAAACTTTCAATTCATAGAAAGTCATTTATCTTATTGCCCTTGACATTTTCATGATAATCATATCTTTGTACAGTTATCACATCACATCTTTCCCCATCATGGTTTCAATATATCCTGGGTCAGCATAAGAAATTAAATGGGAATTTTTTTTTGAGCTTTCTGGAAACCACAGATGACACATGAAGGCTGGCAGACAACACAGAAAAAAGTTTAGAAACTCGGAAATACATAAAATATATGTATAGCATTGTAGAATATCAATATATTTTATCTTTTAATAACAATTTTTAAAAAGTTAAAATAAGTAAAAAGTTAAAGTTTGTAAAAAGAAGGCAAAATCAACAAATACATCAAAGCTATTACATTTTATGTGGATTTTCCAGATGACAAACACCCCAAACCCCAACAATGTGGAAGAGATAACTACAGTTTATATAGTGCTTAGCACAAGCGAGGATTTTTCTAGTTCTTAAAAATTGCTTTAAGGAATTTCAAATGACTGTTCTCAGTAGTACTTTAACATGTTTAATCTATGATTTTTCAGTTATAATTTGAATTCTTGGGGTCATCAGCAGGTTAGAGCCTAGTCCTGGTGCCTCAGTTATAAGCAAAAGGCTATGGCAGCTAGGTGGTACAGAGAATAAAGCACTGGCCCTGCTAGGAGGACTTGAGTTCAAATCCAGACTCAGACACTTTGACACTTAGGTGTCTGACCCTGAGCAAGTCACTTAACCCTCATTGCCCTGCAAAAATAATTTTTTTTAATTTAAAAAAAAATAAGCAGAAGGCTAATGTAATATTTTTATACATAGAGAGGCCCAGAGATAAGTTTCAAAATAAAAAACAGGCTTTAGATCAATTAAAATCAATCTAAATTTTTAAATTCATTTTATACATTTCTAAGGAAAGAGTGAAGCTAAAATTTATATTAAAAAAAAAGTTTTTTAAGAGCCCAAGTTGGCTTGTAGATACTTTAACTCACATGAAAGGGAAAGTAATTATATGATTATGAAAACTGGTTCAATTTCCCCCCTTATAAAGAGAGGGAAAAGTGGGAGGAGGGAATTCAGTTTGTGTATATTTTTAAATCACAGGGCAGGGGCAGCTAGGTGGCGCAGTGGATAAAGCACCGGCCCTGGATTCAGGAGTACCTGAGTTCAATTCCGGCCTCAGACACTTACTAGCTGTGTGACCCTGGGCAAGTCACTTAACCCCCATTGCCCTGCTAAAATTAAAAAAAATTAAAAAATAAATAAATCACAGGGCAGTTTTTAATCAGTTTATCAATTGTTTTAATTCCTAAATTAACCTAACTGCTGTAGAGCCTTCCTAACTAAAAGCATCCGATGGAGAAAAACCAATTTATTTTGGAAATAATTGTTAGTCCCTTTTTCAAAATGAAAGTTTAAAAGGCCATAAATTTAGAAACTCACAACCTGTAGTTTGGAGAGACTTCCTATAGCTTGGAAAATTTGGGTAGCAAAGATCAAGCGGAGTCCAACCTACCAGGGGAGCCAGCAGTGAGATTTGTTTGGGGACCACTCCTTTTTGGGTCCCTCAGGGGAAGGCAGCCAAAGAGAGTTGAAGTCCACGTCTCAACCTCCCAGCTGGCTTGCCGAAATGTGGACCAGAAAATTCCAACCTGTAACAAAAGTCACTGAGAACTCTAAGTATGATTAACCAATTTATTAGGGAATCTGGGGGTCCCTAATCAATTGGGTCCAAGACCTTCCTCACAGTCAGGGACCCTTCCCCTTACTATTTTTATACACTTGGGAGAACACTAAACACGGAAGGAGACATTACAAGTCACTGATTGGTCAATTCCAGAATTGGGGAAATATTATAGTTGGCTAAGGGAAATTTCCATCAATCATAATCACTTTGTCAACAGGTTCACAGGTCATGAAACCTTCCACAGGTCATCAATTTTAGGACATCCTAGCAGGGGCTTTTCAAAGGTCATAAGACCCTTTCAATATCTCAGGGCCTTCTACAAGTCATAAGACCCTAGTATTTGACCAACAGTATCTTAGGATCCAAAGAAATTGTGGGTTTTATGCAAAGATCACTAGGAAATGGACAATAGTGAGTCATAGAATGGGGTGGGGATATTGCACCAGCAAATGAACGTTATTATTGCATGTTACAGAGTGTGTGGGGGATTTCATAACTCTTATTGTTGTTTTTTTAATAGAATTTTATTTTCCAACATATATGTAAAAACACAATTTTAACATCAATTTTTTTAAAACTTTGTGTTCCAATTTCTCTTCCCCCCTCCATTCCCACCCCCCACCCACAAGAACTCAAGCAATTCAAAATAAGTTATACATGAGTAGTCATGGAAAAATTCCCATATTAGCTAGTTGTGAGAGAAAACAGTCAAAAAAACCAAAACCTCAGATTAAGGAATTGTCAAAGAGGAAAAGAAAAAAAAATTTTAATGTGTTTCCATCTGTTTTCAGATACTATCAGTTCCTTCTCTGCAGATGGGCTGCAATCTTCACACTCCTTCACGGTTATATTGGATCATTGCCCTGCTGAAAATAACCACATGCTTCCCAGAAGATCATCCCCCACTGTTGCTGTTATTTTGTATACAGTACATTTCACTCTGCTTCAGTTCATGTAGGTCTTTCCAGGTTTTTCTGATGGTATCCTGTTCATTATAACCTGTATATAGTACCTTAAGCTTGACAGAGAATTTTCTTCATAAAAGCCCAGCAAAGTAGGTACCATATGTTTTGCCATTATAATCAATCATCATAACTATTTCCCTCCATCCCACTCCCTTCCCATGACATTTACTCTATCTTCTTTTTATCTATTCCTCCTCAAAAGTGTTTTACTTCTGACTATCCTCTCCCTCACTCTGCACTCCCTTTTTTCACCCTCCCTTCCTTATCCTCTTCCCCTCCTACTTTCCTGCAGGGTTAAATAGATTACTCCTCCCGATTGGGTATGAAATCTATTCCCTCCATGAGCCCACTCCAATGAGATCAGGGTCCCTGAGCTAATTCTATGTTCTAAATTTTTCTTCCTTCCTCCCTCCTCAACCCTCCCTATGAGATCAAGCAATTCAATATGTCATACTGGTGCAATAATGCAGAATATCTTCATCTTCATTGAAAGTGTTTTGCTTTTTACTGCTCTCTCCCCCAATCTGCCCTTTCCTCCTTCCCTTCTTCCTCCCCTTTTCTCCCTCCCCTCCCTCAGGGCAAAAATATATTACTATACCTACTTGAGTATGTATGTTAGTCCTTCTTTGAGCCAATTCTGATGATATTAAGGTTCACTCACTCCCCAACTCCTTCCTCCTCTTCTCTCCTCCATAAGCTTTTCTCTTGTTTCCTTCATGTGAACTACCTCTCCCCAGACCATCTCTCCCCTTCTCCCTCCCCCAGTTTATTCCTCCTACACCTCAACCCTATTTTAATGATGTCATCATGAATTAGGTGGCACAGTGGACAAAGCACTAGCCCTGGACCCAGGAGGTCCCAAGCCCAAATCCAGCCCCAGACATAAGACACCCCACCCTGTCTGCCCCACAAAGAACAAAACATAAATGCTTTACAGATATCATCCCTTCATATTCAGTTCAGACCTGTGTCTTCTTCTTTTTTTTTTTTTTTAGTGAGGCAATTGGGGTTAAGTGACTTGCCCAGGATCACACAGCTAGTAAGTGTTAAGTGTCTGAAGCCAGATTTGAACCCAGGTACTCCTGACTCTAGGGCTAGTGCTCTATCCACTGCACCACCTACCTGCCCCCTGGACCTGTGTCTTCTGTGAGTTTCTTACTGGGATAGTTCTTATGATTTCAAAGTATTATCTTCCCATGTAGGAATGTAAATGGTTTGATCTTTTAATATCCCTCATGAAGTCTTTTTCCTGTTTATCTTTTTATGCTTCTCCAGGGTCTTGTATTTGAAAGTCAAATATTCTATTCAGTTCAGGTCTTTTCATCACAAATGCTTGAAAGACCTCTTTCTCATTGAAATTCCACTTTTTCCTCTGAAAGATTATACTCAGTTTTGCTGGGTATGTGATTTTTGGCTGTAGTCCCAGTTCCTTTGCCCTCTGGAATATCATATTCCATGTCCTTCAGTCCTTTAATGTAGAAGCTGCTAGATCTTGCTTTATCCTTTCTGGAGCTCCACAGTATTTTAATTCCTTTCTTCTTTCTGCCTGCAGTATTTTCTCCTTCACCTGGGAGTTCTGGAATTTGGCTATAATATTCCTGGAGGTTTTCCTTTTGGAGGCGATTGGTAGATTCTTTCCATTTATATTTTAGCTTCTGCTTCTAGAATATCAGGGCAATTTTCCCTCACAATCTCTTGGAGGATGGTGTCTAAGCTTTTGTTTTGGTCATGGTTTTCAGGTAGTCCAATGATTTTCAAATTATCTCTCCTAGATTTATTTTCCAGGTCAGCTGTTTTTCCAAGGAGATATTTCACATTGCCCCCATTTTCTCATTCAATTAGATTTGCTTTACTGTGTCTTGGTTTCTCATAAGGTCACT